>NC_000082.6:54339074-54939074 GCF_000001635.26 Mus musculus
TAAATCTTCATTTGTTTTCAAATAAGAATCAAAAGGGAATGAATCCAGATGGGAGGAAAGGTGGGAGGTAACTGGAAGGGACAGAGGGAGGAAAAACTTTAATCAGGATATATTACATAAGGAAAAAAAAACAGTATTATCAATAAAATAAAAAATAGGAAAAATAAACAACATCAAGTGTTCACTTGTGTCTGAGAAAACACAATAGGTATGATATTTTTGAACTGCTGAGCCTATAAAAGTGATGGAGACTTTTACAGTCAGACCAAGTGCATTTTCCCTTATGAGATATCTATGAGCCCATGACGGCTAAAGAAAGAAAGTCAAGATTTGAGTGAGAACTGTCATTCATATGCTTGCACATGCTTTTCTCCTCATTTGACAGTGATGGTTTAGGGGGTTATGAAACTTTTAGGAGGTGGCAGCCTTTCAGGAGAAAGACATCATGAGGGGTGTACTTCCTGGCTTTATAGCGCCATCCCACTTCTTGTTTCTCTTTGCTGATTCATGTGTATGAATGAAAATGTTATCACCTAGCTTCCTGTCCTGCCACCAGCTGCCAACACTTACCCACTATTTTGGAGTGAATCACTATTGACTGCTAAGTCAAAATGAGCCCTGTTTCCTTCTACTTATTTTCTTAGAATATTTTGTCACACTAACACTGACACAGAGACTCCTGTATCTTCTTATTGGTAGGTAGCAGGATAGATAACTCACTAATTATTAATTCCTTATTCACAATTATTGATAGATGGGTGGCTACTCCAGATGCTTCCACCAGAAACAGAAGAATTACAAATTGTGCACTATCATTGCTCATAACACCGTTAATAAAACTCTACTTGTTCATAGGACTATTACAAAAACTGTGTTGAAGTCAGTATTTGATTCAATATGAGGCCTAAGATAGGAAGAAAATGCCAAAAGCTACCTGTTTATTTTGTAATGTTACCAGCTTCAGTTAGAGGATACAAGGTAAATGAGACTAAACATATGCTATCCAAAGTGCTTATAGAACCTAGGTTTAGGCATCTGTGCTTGCAGAGAGGTGTGTGAAGATATGATGATGTCAAGCCATGCCTTGTAGACCACTGTACATGCTATAAGTACAAGAAAGAAGTAGAAAAAAAGAATATTAAATATCCCTTCTTTACCCAAGACATTTCACCTCTGTTTTTTTTAAACACCTTATATCTATTTTATAAATTTTTTTGTTGGTTATTTTGTTTATTTACATTTCATATGTTATCCCCCTTCCTGATTTCCTCACCAAAAAACCCTCATAACACCCCTGTCCTCCTGCCTCCACGAGGGAGGTCCCCAACCCACCTACCCACTCCTGCCACACTGCCCTAGCATTGCTCTTGCTGGAACATCAAGCCTTCACAAGACCAAGGGCCTCCCCTCCCTTTGATGCTAGACAAGGCCATCCTCTGCTACATATTCAGCTGGACCCATGGGTTTCTCCACGTGTATTCTTTTTTTTAAAATATTTTTTATTATTACGTATTTTCCTCAATTACATTTAGAATGCTATCCCAAAAGTCCCCCATACCCTCCCCCCCCACTTCCCTACCCACCCATTATTCTTTAGTTGGTGGTTTAGCCTCTGGGAGCTCTAGGGCGTCTGTCTGGTTGTTTGATATTGTTGTTCTTCCTATGGGGTTGGAAAGCCCATCAACTCCTTTAGTCTTTCCCCTAACTCCTCCATTTTGCTTCCTGTGCTTAGTCCAATGGTTGGCTGCTAGCATCCGCATGATTATGCGTAAGTCTCTGATGAAGCCTCTCATGAGATATCTACCAGACTCCTCTCAGGAAGCACTTCTTGGCATCAGCAATAGTGTCTGTGTTTGGTATCTGCATATGGGATGGATCCCTAGGTGGGGCAGTCTCTGGATGGCCTTTCTTTCAGTCTCTGCTGTAATCTTTGTCCATGTATTTCCTTTAGACAGGAGCAATTCTGGGTTAAAATTTTGAGAAGGGTGGATGGCTCATCATCCATCAACTGGCAGTGGTGCCTAACCACTGGATATGATCTCTATAGATTCTCTCTCCCCTTTGTTGGGTATTTCAGCTAATGTCATCCCTGTTGGGTCCTGGGATCCTCTAGATTTCTTGGCCTCTGGGATTTTCTGTTGGCTACCACAAGTTCCCCATTGCCCATTACTATATGCCTCTGTTCAATTTCCTAATTCTTTGTACATCTTCCCCATCTCCTCACACACCTGATCTTTTCTCCATTTTTTTTTCTTCTCACCCTCCTCTCTTCCTAGCCAGAAGCTGGAAACAACGCAGATGTCTCTCGACAGAGTAATGGATACAGAAAACATGGAAATATTTTCACAATGGCATACCATTAAAAATGTTGACTTCATGAAAGTCGCAGGCAAATGGATAGAACTAGAAAATATCATCCTGAGTGAGGTAATTCAGTCACAAAAGAACACACATGGACTCACTGCAAAATCTTGGAATACCCATGGTACAACTTACAGACTATATGATGGTAGAGAAGAAGGAAGACCAAAGTGTGGGTGCCTCAGTGCTACTTACAAGGAGGAACAAAATGTTCACACCAGTTAGAAGGTGGGTGGGGCTTGGGAGGAGGACACCTCGCCTCTGATCAAAAGGAATTCTGATCTAAGTTCATCTTCACAGTTCCTAATAATTTTATGTACCTTTTGTTTTATGTAGACTCTATAAAACTTCTTGAACACAGTATCATAAAAATTACACTACCATTATATTATCTATGACTAAGTGTGTTCCTATTTATGTACATACCTATCTGTATTCGTCTAATCTCAATATTTCTGTGATGTATTTCCTTTTCTACTTAGCAAAGAAATTTAAGATACAAAGAGTACTGAACAAAGAAGTGGAGCTAAGTGGATACTATTTCTTATTTTGCATTGACATTAATTTTAGTAAGGAAAAATAAGGTGTCCTCAAAGATATTATATTGTAATTACAGTCAAGATGAAAAATATTGGAATTTTGAGATGCAGACAAATGAAAGAAACAACAGTTTTGACACATAAGCTATTAGAAAGCAACAGGAAGGTATGCAGGTAAAATCCTGTACAGGTATCAAGTATCTTGTAAATAAGTAGAATACAGAGGCTTAACAAAATGTACTGCTCGACCTATAACAAGTAGTTACAGATTTTCAAATTTCCCAACACTTCCTCAACTTTTGTCTTTTTAGTTCAGCTTTATGGCATTATCCTGATTTGCATGAACTGTACAAGTTCTCATCTTTTCTAACTCCCTTATCCATTTCCTCTCATGTTGAGCATTTAAAGCTTGGTCTTCCATGGCTCTCACCAGAGGAGTTGCAAACATGTGGCTAGGTGCCAATGTAATAGAAAAGAAGTGAATGTCCTGTTTCTAATGCTCACATCTAGATGTAGGACAGATACCAGGTCACAGAGGCAGGATTTATCATGGGCAGTAGAATTTTGAGACATACCGTGATGGCTGACATAGTGAGCCCCTATATTATTCAAAATAATCCTGCTAGGAAGCTCTGCTTCAAATTTTAATCAGAATTCTCATATTTTACTCTCTCTGTTAAATTCTTAGCTGTACCATGTAGGGCCAAGGATTCAGTTTTCATCTATTTCTCACTATATCCCTTTCATTCCAAGTATAATTTTTTTCTAAAGTACAGTACACAGTTCTTATGTGCACAAGTGGCTAATTAAAATCATAACTGGATATCTCCAAAGGATTTGAACATTTTCATATTAAAATAAAAGCCTTTCCTCTTCTTCAAACTCATTGTCTTCTTAAATTAGTGAATGTGGGATTTGCTAGCACACATTTGAATAAGAATAAAACTCAGTTACTTTTAAAAATATATCTTCTGCCCTTATGTATGTGATATATAATATTATATAATTTGGTCTGGCTAAATGTAGTAACAAATTTACTTTATTTACTTACACTTAATAAATGGTTTTTGGGTCACTAGAAATGAGTGCCATTATTTCTTTTATAAGTTGGCAAAAAGAGGAAAAAGACTTAATCATTTTCCAAAGATCTCAGATATTAATGATGAGACTTGAATTTATGAAGTCTGGTTCCAGACTCTCCTTGTTTATTACATCCCACTGGCTTACTACAAGTAGTCAGTAGAATCCACTAACCCTCTCTTCATGATAATCCCTGAACTGTGTGCCAGAAAATTCTTGGCTTCTTAACTTAGAATACATTCAAAGATTTAAGTTACTGTTAACACATGGAAATACAATATTAAAGGCTGTCCTACTTAGCAGTTATAAATACACAGATTAAAATCTGTCATTTACCTTTCAGATGCAACAATATTAACACCCAGTACTTAAGTATGGACACTTAAAAAGCCACACACACAAACACACACACACACACACACACACACACACACACACACATTTTTCTTCTTTTGATCAGGAAAAATAACATTGCAAAGTACAGAAAATGGCATCTGTGTGCTAGCAAATGTTCTATCTCTTAAGTGTTTTATTAAATGGGGAAAAGAAAATAAATTAAACTTCATATCTTCTCAGCCTATCCTCTAATGTTGTCTAACAGCAAACTATTTATAACTTTATACATTCTCAGCTTTATTCTGAATTATATGCGCTGACTCTTGACAGATCTAAATTAAATATATTAGACGGTTTCAGTTCTATTTCTCTTTCTTTCAACATTATTTTTTTTCCAAAATGCCAAGGATCATTTCTAAGGGATTTGGCTGTTAATGAGTGAATTATAGAACATAACTAAGGCATTTACATGGTTCCTTCAATATATTCTTTAAAAATGCTGTAACTCCCTTTTCAAATCCAAGCCATGAAAAATAAATCACAATATGTTTATCACATTGGAAGCACATTTTATTTGACTAATGCTCATTCATTTTAGACAACACATGCCATCTCCTTTTAAAATGCTTTCAAACAAACTTTAAAAGGTTACAAAAATATAATCACCATTTCTTTTTTATCTGTTTCATTGTGTTAGTAATAGTCAATAATTATACATATTCAATTATTGGCATTTTTGTAAAATGATAAGACCTATTATTTGGTTACTTTAAAAATACTGACGTTTAGCTGGGCATGGTGGTGCACGCCTTAAATCCCAGCAATTGGGAGGCAGAGGCAGGCAGATTTCTGAGTTCAAGGCCAGCCTGGTCTACAGAGTGAGTTCCAGGACAGCCAGGGCCACACAGAGAAACCCTGCCTCGAAAAACCAAACCAAACCAAACCAAACCAAACCAAACCAAACCAAACCAACCAACCAACCAACCAACCAACCAACCAACCAACAAACAAACAGAAAACAAAAACAAAAAAGAAAAAGAAAAAAAGAAAAACTGGGGTATCATTGGGCTAATTGAAAATTAAATTAAAATAAATTATTTTTTAATTGTCTGCTGAGAATTTTTATATTGCTATACTGTGTTGGAGTTAAATAGAGACTACTTGTAAAAACAAGGATTAATTTTACTTCAAGAAACAGATCAAAATGTTATCTCTTCTAAGATAACTTCTCTGGATTTAACAAATCAGTTCACAACTATAATTATCTCTGCAATATAAATATGTTTGTTCACTTGCATTGCTTAATGGGAAAGTAGTTGAATTCTGTATTTAGAGTGATCATTTTGTTTTGGAAAGGATGTCTAAGAGGAGCAACAGTGAAGGTGATAGTGTTCTACATCCAAATACACACATACATAAGTATTTTACTAGTTAAGTCTATAACAGAGAATGCTATAGTGACACCTGAAGAGCAGCCACGGTGCTGTTGATTGAATGGTGCTGTTGATGACTGGAGATTCTTCACAAACAATCCTGGGGCAGTGTCCAGAGCTCTTCACATGCAAAGGGGAATGTGAAAAACTAAGCACAATTCTAATTGATTTTGTCTATTAGTTACCATTAACAGAGCACCCTTTCCTATTTTCACAAGGATTTTTGTATTTGGTAAAATATAAAAAAATGAAGTTTGATGTACAAACTCTCCACAAGATCAGATATTAACATGCAGCAGTCTAGAAGTTTCTGCCCTGAAGAAATTTCAAGGAGAATTTGCTCATGTGTCCTCACCTAGGAACACTGCAGTCAGCTCCTGAGTTATGGGTATTTTTGAGAAAAGAATTAATGATCAGCCTTGGAACCATAACCAAGCAACCAATAAAAATAGACTCATCAGGTTCTATTTCTATTCATATATTTTGTGCTTGCATCTCTCTCTCTCTCTCTCTCTCTCTCTCTCTCTCTCTCTCTCTCTCTCTCTGTGTGTGTGTGTGTGTGTGTGTGTGTGTGTGTGTGTGTGTATGTGTGTGTGTGTGTGTAAGAGAGAGAGGGAGAGAGAGAAAGAGAGAGAGAGATCAATTTGAGGGTAGGAGGTTTATGGGGTAGATCCAAAAAATGTTAAGTTAACTGGACCTAGGGAAAATGGACATAGGAAATGTTGGACATAGGGAAGAACAAGAAGGTGAAGTGACATAACTGAATTTCAATTAAAAACATTTTAAAATACAATGATGAAAAAAAGAGAAGGACTGAGCCCATTTCTAACACTTTCAGAATTCCTTTCATCCTCAGATTGCTTAGCCAACATCAACTAATTAATTAGGTGAATGCAATTTGTGGGTTAAGGAACAATTATAAAGAACTGCCTGGGTTTGGGTAAAAATTGCCTGTCCTTGTGTTTTTATTTCATTACTAAGCTTATGAGATGCTTTAAAAGTTTAATAGCATTACTCAAGACATAAGGACCATAGGAATGGAAATACTTCTTGATATGTTAATAATCCTTTCACTATCTAAAAGATGGCCCCAATCTGTCCCTTTACCCATTTCCTATCCCCCAAACCACTTAATTCATTACATAAGAGCTATTGGGATTTTGGCTGAAGAACAGAGTGGATTTTTTATTTTTACAGGTAAAGTGACACAGGAGAAAGCATGACCAAAATGTATAGCATACAATCCTGTTACATTTACTGAGATTTTTATTCTTAATATTTCACAGGATAAATACAATAAGCACAGATTCTATAGAGGAATGTTATCAGGGCTATTAAGTTCTGAACCTAGACTCTGGCTCCCCTAACAATCTACACTTATAAGAACCATAAAGCTCCATTACTGTGAAGAGAATACAACCCTTGCCTGGGTGGAGACTTATCAGACCAGTTAGACAGGATTAATAACCTACCAAAGAGACCAGCCCTAGGAAAGCTGGCTCACTTCAAGCCACTCATTACTGAGACTACTTTTCTTTGCCAGAATCCTCAGTTACTACTATAGTACCTTACAGACTGCAGGCACACAGCTTCATTTGTTAGCCTGCTTTTCAGAATCATATAAATCATCCCCTTTTCTTTCTATTTTTTTGTGATTATTTTTTGAACACCTTGCATTTTGCCAACATTTTGTGCTGCCTCTCGTTTTCTCTAAAGACTGCATCTCTGACCTGCGGCTGCCTATCTGACTCCCACTTTGCCTCAGCTGGAATGTTTGTTTTCCTTCTTTCCTCCTCTCTCCTACTGAGAGCTACTGAAGTTTTCAGCTTGCCTGCCTTGAGGATTTTTATTTGAAAAGCTAATAAAATTGTCTCTGAGTTTCCATTTGAGTCATTTCTTCCTTTATTAAAGAGACTAAGATCCCAGAAAGGGAACCTTGATTTTTTCATCTATCTCTATGCTTAGTCACCAGTCAGTCCTCAGTTGGTCAAATAAAGAGACAAACTATAGTGAAAAGCAAAGAAAGGGAATTTATTCAGCGTAACCACATTTCAAAGCAACAGTGACATAGTCAAAGCTGTAACTTTGTTGAGTAGATCACACGGAGTTCTATTAACTCAGGTGGGTCAGCATGGTGGGAAAGAGTCAGACTAGGGATTTCCATTAGAACAGGGACACTGATGTACTTTGGGGGCTGAACAATAAATTTCACAGACAGAAGCAATGCTGTATAAGGCACAATGAGCTTGGATAATAAAAGTCCATGATGGTCGTTCTAGCTTTTTATGCACGGAAGATAAGTCAATACCTAGAATTAAGCACTGATTCCATTATGGACTAAGCACTGACCTTTATGCAGTGGTAGTCATTCAATGTAGTCAATCTGACAATAGGTCAATGGCTGGTTACCCTGAAGAATAGTACAATGTTATAGGTTCATTGATAATGACAACTGCTGGCAAATGTGGTAATCAATACCAGCCATACCAATATCAGTCTTTCTGAATGGAAACTATGTGGTTGAAGTCATGCAGAAATGACATCTCTGACACCTTGGAAACTTTGTTCATGATCACTGGGCAGTGTCCGGGATGCTTAAGAAAGCTGCTGACTACTTTTCATAGAATGAATCACTTTGGTTTTACTTTTTAGTGAATAATTACATGCACACAGCCATCTTCATATCCTTCACTCATTTGGAGTGGTTTCTTTCCTCAAATGTCTTTTGTACATACTTTGCCAAGAGATATTTTCCAAATTTCTGATTGTCCAGTCCAATTATTGGCTATAATCTGTACACCCATCCATATACACCCATCCACATATGTGTGTGTATGTTTAGTGATATATATATCTTCCTTCAGGATGATTAAAGGAGGACAATACATTTTATGAACATATGAAGCTCCCAACATCATTGTGTAAAATTCAATGTTATCAGGAAGTGTGAGTTTTCTTAAGAAAACCTTATTTGCACACATCAAACCTTCCTAGTCCTTATATGTCTTCTTGAAAAATGATATGGTCGCAGCACAAAATGATATTCCTAATTTCCTAATATTTCAAAATTAAAATGTGCATTTACCATTACTAAACCAGAAAAGGATTTGGGGTGGGGGTTAACAATATCTTTAACAATGTCCTTAAGTTACCCTTTAAAATATCTACCAGAGGAAAAAGCATTTGCCAAATAATTAAGACAGATTTAGAAATTGTTTTCCATGCAATATATGAAAGTTCTAATTGACCAAAATAATTACTCTACTGATTTGGGCTAAAAAATATATATGTATAAAATTCTGAGACACATGCCGTATTTTCACCATGGGACAAACCTTTATTTAAAATTAATATTTGGAAGAATCTTTACAAATATCTAGGTGATTTTAGAAACATAATGTATTCATCAATATCAAATCAGCTTCAACTATTAGTGAACAATAGGTGGACTTCACCTATTGACTGTGAAGTAAATCAAAAGAATAAAATACACATCAAAATCCTTTAATAGGGCACATGATTATAGTAGGAACAAAATAAAAATAAAAATTAATCAAAGAATCATGGGTACTTGGAATAGACTTTAAATTCTAAATGAGCCACAGTGTTCAATTTCTTCATTACTCAAATGAGAAAATGAGCATTGAAATTTAGGTAATGACAGTCACATAGAAATTTTATAGTAGAAGTTAGAATATAATAACAAAAGGAGATGCTGCTATCCTTCCAGATTGGATCATATTTATGAAACAAGCAAGATCAGGCCTGAGCGTATGACAGAGAAGTATTTTAGTATCATGCATACCAGATAAAATGTTCGATGTTATCATACAAACTTAATTTATTCAAGTTGTAAAAGAGCAGATAAAATCAGTGTATACAGTTTTCTTGTTTTCAGAAATATGCCGATACTGCGTTGGTGTAGAATTTCAATCGTTTGCTTAGCCTCTGCAGAATGTTTCTGTTATCTACAATTCAAACATTCTTCACTATTTTGTGTGACTCAATTTTCCATATATTGAGTGCAAGAGTTTTTTAAATGTTTGTTAAAATAATATCTTCAAATATCTAAAACAAATTGTGTGGTTACCAAGGAAGCAAGTGGTGCAATTACTAATGCATTTAACATCTTGTGAAAATAGTACATGTTTCTGTTTAACTAATGCTTTGTGGTAGACATACAAAAGCTGCAACTCCCTGATAAGAGGCTGAACATGTATGATATTCTGCATTCAATCTCCAGCATGGGGGGAAAAAGATGTTAAACAGGAATGATATAAACAGTCTTCAAAAACTGTAATGTATATGAAAATATCTATGGTTGATAATTGTAGACTCTGTTGTGTCAGGGACAGTAAGACATGGGCCTGAGATGCAAATAAGGACTTATTTTTACAGGCCTCTTCTTTAGTAAAGCAGAATTCTTGCCTCTGTCACATAAAAGAATTGTAAGAAAAAGCAGCATGAACCAGAATTTTCTTTATTATTGTTACTATTATTATTGTTGTTCTTGCTATATAAGAAATTGAACTTAGATTTTTAGCTTGGGGTTAATACTCCTTTCTGGGGCGGGGGGGGGGGGGAAGCAAACAGAGAAACGATTACATGTGAGGTTTTAAGAATATTGATTGAGCCATGTGATTTTGTTGGCTTCTGAAATGACTATCAAAGATTTGACAAACTTATATTCTGTTTTGGTGAAAGAGATGCACATGAAGATGGCCATGACTGTTAAGACCCAAGTGTATAGAAGTTTCAGAAAAAGATAAGGTTAGTGTAAACAGAAGTTGATTACTAATTGTAAAATTCATAGCAAATATCTGGGTAAGGAGTAAGCCTATATTGAAGATCATATAGCCTTACTAGTTAATGTGGTTCATTATTAATTTTTTCCAGTATCAGCAGCAGAGTCACTGAAGATCTTATCTATTAAGCACTTTATGGGTAGTATTGCCAATCCTTAGAAAAACAGGTATATTGCTATCTTGATTTACAGGAGCAGCCATCAAGTCTCTGGGATCATTGGGAAATTTACCAAGATCACACAGAGGTAAGATCAGAGGTAGAATCCATGGCCTGATCTGTTTTGATCTGAGCCTGTACTCAACGCTTATAAGAGAGAAAGCCCTAAGACACCCAGATGAGTTATCTAAGTCTCAGAGTCCTGCAAAGTATCCTCATTGGCCTGTCAGGGTCATTCAACTCCAGCATTCTATGTATAGGACTTCCCAGAGGACAGTAAGTGTAGTAGGCAGAAGAATTCTCCTTCCTGGGGAAACTGAGGTGGCACAGTAGCTCTCACCTCCCCCATTCTTGTAACAGAGATAGGAAAACCTCCAGATCTTGCCTAAGCCAATGATGTCTCCCATTGCTGATAGCACAAGCAAGCTCCATCTTGTTCCAGTGCTCCTGTTCAAAGAAACCATCTTCCTCCACTTTCTCCATGACTGGACACATTGGCTTTGTCTCTCCATTACTGGTTATTTTCGAGATGCTGTTCTTCATCCCACCTTAGTGAAGTTTCTGCCCGAGGTCCTGTTGGAGAATTTTCCAAGGGACTCATTACTGCTTTAATACTGCTGTTTGAAAGTCTCTCTCTCTCTCTCTCTCTCTCTCTCTCTCTCTTTGTATATACACACACACACAAGTGTGTATGTATGTATGTATGTATGTATGTATGTATAGGTATATGTATATGGAGAGAAATTAGAGATGAGAGAGAGAGGTAGAGAGAGGGAGAGGGAGGGGGAGGGAGAGAGAGAGAGAGAGAGAGAGAGAGAGAGATTCTGTACATAGTCATCCCAGCAAATACTGACAAGTGTGCTTGAATTCCCGAGTGTTAACTGGCAGGAGACTTCAGTCAGGTTACTTTTTGATCACATATCCCCCTAATTTCCCCTGTTTTTCTATCCTTCCTTGAATCTATTCTGGTTTTTACACTTATCCATAATTTGAAAGCAATACTTTATTTATTTATTTATTTATTTATTTATTACAATTAGACAATGGCATACTTTTTTTAAATTTCATATCAAAATCGCATACTAGCTAAAATTTAACCTCTTTTATCTCAAAGCTCTTCATAGTTTCAGATACTTCAGTTTCTCCTGGCTTGTGCTTTGGGAACCTCTGTTCCACCTTTGCTGCTCAACTCTCTCTCCTGATCCAAGGCATTTCAGAATTGCACACATTCCTCCTAAAATTCAATTTGGGGGCTATCACTGAATATAGAATCTTTAAACAATTGATCTTGTTTCAGAGCGATGTAGTAACTGGCTGCCAGCTTTCTTAATATGTCAGGTTGTGGGGAAAAAAACTTGTGCTTTTAAAGGAGTAGCATCCTTGAAAACTCAAGCTAAGCAATACAAGGACATGATAATAGCAGCAGTCAGTAACATGCTGGGTGTTGAGGACTTAGAAGGTTTCTCACAACTGCCTGAATATCTTATTTGAGGCTCAGTAGGAACCTTTGCGTGTAGGTCTGATAAGATCTGTTTCCTAACTAGGACAAAGAGGGCTAAGGCAATTACCACACAAACCTCCACACCGGGCACATGAAGTACAAAATATTACCTATTGTTCTCAGAGAAAGCAGATGGTTAGGTTCTTAGATGTGAATGAGAAGAACTCCTTTGACTAGGAATTCACCATGATTTTTTTCAAACCCTCTCATAGAGTTTTCTGATGGTAAGTTATTGTAGCTTGTTATTGTCTCCTTTTAATTTTGTAGCATATACACCAAGAACTTGACTGGCACCATTGAGTATAAAGAAAAGTATTACAGCAAACAAAACTGTGGGTGGTGCTTACATTTGTTTTTCTTGTCTCTACATGAAACCATAGAAGTATTTAATATATTTCCATCCTTTTTGTTTTCATTTTTCTTTTCCCCTATGACACTCAATCCAGAAAACACCTGCAATTAAGTCATGTTGTTCAAGAAAGTTGAGCCTCTCTACCTCAAATATATCATTTTAAAGTAACATAACTACAATGTTATGTTCCACAAATATGCATGGAAGACTTTAGCCACATTTATTTCTCAAGAATTTTCTGTGTTCTTTAGAGACAAAAGTCTCTTTCAGAAAATACACATCATATAACTATGTTAACAATGTCATTTTAAAATACCATATATATCAGGTTGTTTCAATAGTAACCATGGCAACAATTAGAATCCAGCAACACCTTTATAGTTTGTACTGCTTTTACTGTGCTGAGGGCTACAGATACAAAGATTAAAAATAGAAACTTCTACTCAAATCTCTCAACCCAACTTAGAAAATCTAATATAATAGAAATAGCTAACCATGCATCTATTATTTATTAGATCATTATTTAGCTTTTGAGACATTCTCAGCCATTCTGAAAATGTTATTATAATCTTCCATTTTACAGATGGTACTAATAGGATTTATGGTGACTAAAAATTTTGTCTGGATTCAGGGTACTACTAAATAATGCACTCAAGATACAAACTACCTATTTTTACAATTCATGCTTTATCTACTACATCCGAGTGAATCTTTTAGAGACAGAGTCATTGCTTTACCATGTTAGAAATTGGGATTTTTTTTTGTATTAGGTACTTAAGAAAACTTCCCTTGAACAAATACATTTTTCCAACATTAATACTAATTAATTTTAGGTCAAAGGTTATCTAATTATATCTTTATTCTATATTAATTTTTTAAAATTGTATTTATTCATAAAATGAAACATGCCATTTACATTTTCTTCTACTTTAACGGAAGTGTACTAACCATTTTCACAATAAAAACTTGTATGAGAAGCAACAGCAACAGTAGGCTCTTGCTCTCTTGCTCCTCCCTTCCCCCTCTTTCCACATCCTTCCCCCCCCCACTTACATGCTCATGACCAGCCTCTACTTCTCTGCTCCTTTCTCTCTCTCTCTCTCTTTCTCTCTCTCTCTCACCCTCTTATCTCCCCTTTTCATGCCCTTAATAAACTCTATTTTAAAAATAAAGCAACACAGATCATGGCATTGATTGATTTGATCAAGGTATGCGTGTATTTAGCATGAGACTCCAGCTCTTGCTGCTTCACAGGAATTCCTAGTGAACACTGTAGAATCCTGACAATCCAAAGTCTATGATTGTGGTAAAGGTATAATCATTAATTCTGTGTAAGAATTATTTTATTACCAAAAAGCCTGAGGTAATATTAGTTTACCAATAAATATGAACAAATGTAGCAAATTGTTCTAGAAATGAAAGGGAAAACACAATCAAAACCATGGGACTGGAGAGATAGCTCAACATTTAAGAGCCCTGGCTTTTCTTCCAGAGGTCCTGAGTTCAAATCACAGCAACTACATGGTAGCTCACAACCATCTGTAATAGCATGTGATGCCCTCTTCTGGTGTGTCTGAAGACGGTTACAGTGTACTCATTTACATAAATGAGCAACTCTTAAAAATAAAATGTAATCAAAACCAGTATAGGAAGTAGCTGGTAACAAAGAAGAGAAGAGATTTGGTAGTTTCAACAGAATGTTAAGAATTTACATGCCACAGTTTTCACAAACTAGAGAACACATATGATTGAGCCGTTAATCTCAATGCTTTATAAAAGAAAACCTGTCACTTAAGTATGCAGTTTTGGCAGCTAATATTTTAAAATCAGCTGTTTGGCCTGAGAGGTATGATCAAGTCAGGACTATGTGCCAATGAGATCATGTTAAGGAATAAGTTCAAGAACCCAGGCACCAAGCTCATTCTCTATAAAACTTGCTTCCAGGAGAACTGACAGGGATCTCACCAGAGTTATACACATTTCTTCCATAGACACTATACACAGCAACCTAACCACCTCATGTCTGACCCTGCCTATTAAAGCATCCACATAAACCTCTGGCAGAGAAACTATGGGAGATGCACATCAGCTATACCCATAGCCTTTTGCTTAAGGTAAAAAATGGAAAAAATTCACCACCATGAAAATGACACAGCTGCTTACTTGAAGCAATTTGATGCAACCAATTTAAAAATCAATTGGTATATTTTAACTCCAGAATATTTCTACTTACTTTAGTTTAATACATTTTGTTTTAGACTCACTGACAAACCTAATGTTCTAGAGAAAAACTGTTATGAAAGGATTGTGAAAGGGGGAAGCCACATCAAGGTATGTGAAACTGATACTGTAATTCATATATGATAATGTTAGGAAATAACTAAAATACAATTTTCTCATTATTTTGTCACAGTTCTCTCACATTTAATGAGTGTGTGGGAAGCGTAGGGCAGCATAATTGATACAGCAGCCTGGTATGTCTGTGTCTCATAAGGAAAGAGATAAAAATGCAATAATTTTTCTTAGACTCAGACCTGCCTTATAAGTAGACACTACGATATAGTTCCTGAAACGACTTTAATAATTAACCCAATAATTGATATTTAGCAGGCTCTAAGAAAATATCAAATACACACAGGAACAACTGAGAGGAGACATGGGTCTCTGAAGTCATATTTGCTGAAAAATGTTTACAAGGCCCAGTGAGACGTCATTATGTAATCTATCAGTTTGAAATCTGCATTAGGCTAGAGTATCCATTCCCAATGCTGGATAATGTCTTAGCTTTCAAGCTATACAGAACTACTAAGAAGAAATAGGTCCCCATGTTTCTGAAAGTAATCATAGTCTTTTGTGCCCTAGTCATTGATACTGCAGGTAAAGTATGCTGAAAGCCTTTCCTGATGTCTGGAAGGTCAGCTCCTGTCCTTGCCAAACCCTGGTATTTTTAGCACATGTCACACAGGGTCTCTTTATGTGATGGCTGTTGACAGCAGGCTCACTGCATGCCATCTAGCAGCACTAGGCAGAAACCTTGGAGCCTTCTGAAAGGGAGGTCAAAGCAGGCATGTGACTTGGGGAATTTTTCTTTGTGACTTAGCTGTGCAATTATTTCATAAGCTGCAGTTGTATCCTCCTGTGGAACAGCCTTCCAAGTCTTCCATTGCTGCTGTAGATGGGAGACCTCAAGTAGCTTTTGTGGTAAGAGAAGGCTGACTACTCCTTCTTGCCTCTCAGGTGTTAGTAGACACACCAGAAGGTGAGGAAGTCCACCATCCAAAGTGAACCTGGAGACATAGTCTACCTAGATCACCAGGAATCAACTTTTTACTCTACTTGGTAATTGTTTAAGTCATGGGAGACTCAGACATACAAAATCCTAGCACCAAAACCTCTTGTCTTGTGCCCATGTTCATCTATCTGCTGGTTCCTGAATGACTGTAGTGAAAGAGATTCTCTATTGAATTTGTAAACTTTTTTGCTTCCTCCTCAACAACTGTGCAATAAACCTCATGGCTTAACGAAAAAGGAAGAAGAAAGAAAATTGGAAACAGTGGAACATTGGTAGCAATGTGGTTGAGTCCAGGTCTAAAACTCTACATACCAGGGAAGCTTAACTCCCAGCCAAAGATGAAAGGATAGAGAACCTATGTCAATGTCTTCTGGCTAAATGCACTAGGGTCCACAGGTCAGAGATGCTGCAATTATGAAACCCAAGGACAGAAGATGGTCCCAGCTTCCAAGAAAAAAAGAGAGGAAAAAGACTTCTTTTTCACAGCCTTTCAATTTCTGCCTGAGATCCACTGAATCAAAGGAATCACCCACCATTTTTTTCTGGAAACAACTTTACAGACACTACTAAAAATTGCATACAGTTTTATAATGAAGGGAGAGTAGCACTTGAAATTAACCATCACTGATGATGACTGGAGATGTATTCCTCAATAACTCTCTATCATTCATTCTTCCTGGTTCTTTTAAACTTTAAATGAACTCTTTTGATGATCACACATCCTAGGAGATAATGCAAACTCAAATGAGAGTGTATGGATATTTTTAAATTGGTCAGTTTACCCCCCCCCCCACTTCAAAATTAAGAAACCCCCACCACAGGTGACTTAGAAGCTCTATTTGTTTGCACTGTATCATGTGTCTCTCCTGACATAACCCCAAACAACTGTATTTGTCCCTATGTCTCAATTCCTTTAATTTTCATCAAGGATACAATTACATACAATTTGGTTTTTTTTTTTAAAGATTTTGTCCAATTATATATTTATTTAGCTATTCATTTACTTAAGTATTTATGTGTGTATTTATTTATGTATTCATATTCACTTTACCTCCCCATCACGGCCACCCTCTATCCTACCTTTCCAGTTCCACCTTACAAATCCCTCTCCTCATTGTTCCACATCTCTTTGAAGAAGGGAAGGACTCCTTGGGTATCACCCCATCCTGGAACTTGAAGGACTAGGCACATCCTTTCCCACTGAGGTCCAACCAGGCATTCCAGGTAGGGGAAGGGAGGTCAATGAGAGGGAACAGAGTCAGAGACAGTCTCACTCCACTTGTTAGTGGACCAACATGAAGACCAAGCTGCACATTTGTTAAAAAATGCATGGAGGGGGGATCTAGGTCCAGCTCCTGCATGCTTCCTGGTTGGTGGTCCAGGCTCTGTGATATCACCTTGATCCCAGGTTTGTTGACTCTAGGTCTTCTTGTGCTGTTCCTGACGCCCTCCGATTTGTTCACTACTATCCCCAACACATTCACAAGACTCCCTGAATAGCTTGGCAAAAAGAGAATAGATGCTCTTCATATCAATAAAATCCCACTTGGTTCTGCTTGAAAAAATATCTACTAAAGATGCAGCATGTCCTTGTTTACATAATGTGCTTGCATTTTGGTTACAAAGACATCAATTGCAAGCACGAACACTAGTATTTCTACCCTACTAGCTGGCTCTAAGTAAACCTGAGATAAAAGCATGTTTATAATAGTAATGATAAAAACATACAATTATATGACACTTCACATTTTGTTTCTTATACTTTTCTGCTATATTAGGACAAGGTTTATTAAATAAGCAGGATCCACAAAACAATATTTAGTTTTGTATGCTGCATGATTATCCTGCTGAAAATGAACTTGACTTAATTTTTATAAAGCTGCAATACCTTGGTTCTCATTTCTTTTCATAATTTCTATTCCTTAAAAAATCCTGTATTTATTATTTTAAAAATTATTTTTCAATTATATTTCCTTTTAAAATCAAAACCAGTCAATTACATTTACATTTTAATTATTTAGAAAACATATTTTCCACTTAATAGTAATTCCAAATAATTTTTATCATAAATGAGAGTCATTAAAAATGTCAGAATTTTATTAATCATACAATTTTCAAGAAAAAATCAAGAGAAATTAGTTTCCCCACCTGCCTTTAAAATGTCTAACACAAACTTCCTTAATTGAATTTGATAGTTGAAGTTTGTTATAAGAATTGTGTGAATGTGAAGAATGCAAATATCTATTTCTGAAATTCTATATAAACTCTAAAATGTGTATGCATAGGATCACTAGCATGGCTAACATTTCTAGAGGTGCATGTTTTCTTAAAATAATTTCCAAAATTATATGGAAAAAATATGGAAAGACTCAAACGTAATTTTATAAAGAGGGCAATTGCCGCAGACCCTCTGGGTTCCTGTGTCTGCGTGGAACGGGTCTCTCGATGGGGTGGGCAAAGCGTGGATGAATGACAAACAGACGCACACAGGAGAGATCATGTGGAATCTGAGTGTAATTTTCAAATCGAGCATCAGACTTTTTATGCAGAGGACAATAAGGAAGTTGGGTGACATATTCGCAAGGTACAATTGAGGTAACCAGAATCTTACATAAAACAGAGGAATGCAAACACAAAAGGTCTAACAGGAACCACCTGGGATAGAATTCATTGATAACAGCTGGGATCAACAAGGGCTCCACCTAAGATTCACTAATCTTAGAAGCTAGGGTCAAGGGCTTCACGCCCTTGCCATAGTTCCTATTTTAGTCTCTTGTATAGTCCACCTTCCCCTTAGGCCATTGTAAATATGTGTGTATGGGTATAACTCTGCTACAATTCTAAGAATCTATTCTGGTTTCTCCTTTGGTCTGAAACTTCTTTCTTCCTTAGTGATGGTAAATTCCTGTGTAAGGGAGTGACTAGCTTTTACAATCTTACTGAATTCCAAGCCCTTGATCTTGGTTAAGGACGTTCTAGGACTGTTGGAACACTGGCGGAAGGCTTAAGCCATGTCAGAATTCAATTTAAAAGGCACTTATAATAGGAAAATACTGAAAGAGAGCAGAGACTAGACTAGACATACACTAGACTAATGTGGTAATGGAACGCGGGAAAGAAAAATTAATGTATGGGTAGAGAACGCTAGACTCCAGGAGGAGAGCTTCTTTGAAACTCTTTTGCCTCATGAGTGACTTTTAAGCCTTTCAGCTTCTCCAGCTGACTCGACCGGAGAGAGTAGCAGGCAATGAAGTCTAACTAAGATAGATCACTAGTATTTTCCATTCTTGAATATAAATTGTACTTTGTCTAAACTATAAATTATAAACATATTTATATTTGAGATCACACAAATGAACAACTCCTTTGTTATTCATTTCTAATTTGGAATTTTATTAATGGAAGACATTCATAAGAAATGTCACTCCACAGGAAGACCAACAGAGTCACCTAACTTGAAACCTTGGGACTCTCAGAGACTGAACCACCAACCAAAGATCATACATGGGATAGATCTAGGCCTTCCCACTCATATGTAGTAAATGTGCAGCTAGACATATATGGATCCTGAACAACTGGAGCAGGAAATAATCCAAAAGCTGTTGTCTGTATATAGAATATGCTCTATTAGCTGGGATGTCTTGTCTGACCTCAATGGGAGAAGAAGTGCCTAGCCTCACAAAGACTTGAAGTGCAAGGTGTGTATGTGTGTGTGTGTGTGGGGGGGTGTACAAAGGAAGGGGCCAACCCTCTGAGAAGAAAAAAAGAGAGGGAGGGTAGAAGGGTTGTGTGAGGGGAGGCTAGGAGCTAGACAGTGAGTGAGATATAAAGTAAATAAAAATAATAATAATTAATCCAATAGAAAAGAAATGTCAACATTAAGATGATTTGTAGTGATAGTCAAACACTAATCTAGAAGACAAAAATCTGACTGAATAGAGTATCAATAATAATTTTAGATAGTATTCAATGTCTAACACATTTTTAGACGGGAAGTTGTCTAAATCTTTCCATTTATTTATTTATTTATTTATTTTTTTGGCAAATACAAAACTTTTTTTTCCATTTTTTTATTAGGTATTTAGCTCATTTACATTTCCAATGCTATACCAAAAGTCCCCCATACCCACCCACCCCCACTCCCCTTCCTACCCACTCCCCCTTTTTGGCCCTGGTGTTCCCCTGTACTGGGGCATATAAAGTTTGCAAGTCCAATGGGCCTCTCTTTCCAGTGATGGCCGACTAGGCCATCTTTTGATATATATGCAGCTAGAGTCAAGAGCTCCGGGGTACTGGTTAGTTCATAATGTTGTTCCACCTATAGGGTTGCAGATCCCTTTAGCTCCTTGGCTACTTTCATTTATTTATTTATTTATTTATTTATTTATTTATTTATTTATTTATTTTTCTTCATTTACATTTCAAAAGCAATCTCCTTTACTAGTTTCAGGGGAGTTTGCCTAAATTTTTCCATTTATATTTATCTATCTATCTATCTATCTATCTATTTTCTTCATTTACATTTCAAATACTATCCCCTTTTCTAGTTTCCTCTTTGAAAATTCCCTATACCCCCTTCCCCTCCCCCTGTTCCCCAACCCATCCACTCCCAGCACCTGGCCCTGGCATTCCCCTAAACTGGGGCATAGAATCTTAGCAAGACTAAGGGCTACTCCTCCCATTGGTGGCTGACTAAGCCATCCTCTGCTACATATGCTACACATGGTGGTTTAGTCTAAAGGTGCTCTGGGGGTACTAGTTAGATCATATTGTTGTTCCACCCATAGGGCTGCGGATACCTTCAGCTCCTTGGGTACTTTCTGAAGCTCTTTCATTGGGGATCTTGTGTTCCATCCAATACATGACTGAGGATCCACTTCTGTATTTGCCAGGCACTGGCATAGCCTCACAGGAAATAGCAATATCAGGGTCCTGTCAAGAAAATCTTATTGGCATCTGCAATAGTGTCTGGGTTTGGTGGTTCTTTATCAGATGGATTCCTGGGTGGGGCAATCTCTGGATGGTCCTTCCTTCCATCGCAGCTCTGAACTTTGTCTCTGTAACTCTAATTCCTTCCATGGGTATTTTGTTCCCCCTTCTAAGAAGGATTGAAGTATCCACACTTTGGTCTTCCTACTTCTTGAGTTTCATGTATTTTCTAAATTTTATATTGGGTATTCTATGTTTCTTGGCTAATATCTACTTATCAGTGTGTATATAACATGGTGTGTTCTTTTGTGATTGGGTTACATCACTCAGGATGATATCCTCCAGATCCATCCATTTGCTAAGAGTTTCATAAATTCATTGTTTTTAATAGCTGAGTAATGTAAATGTACCACATTTTCTGTATCCATTGCTCTGTTCAGGGACATATGGACTCTTTCCAGCTTCTGAGTATTATAAATGAGGCTGCTGTGAACATAGTGGAACATGTATCCATATTTCAAGTTGGAACATCTTCTGGGTATATGCCCAGGAGAGGTATTGCTGGATCTTCCAGTAGAACTATGTCCAATTTTCTGAGGAACTGCCAAACTGATTTTCAGAGAGGTTGTGCCATCTTGCAATCCCACCAGCAATGAGGAGTGTTTCTCTTTCTCCACATCATCGCCAGCATCTGCATTCAATTGAATTTTTGAACTTAGCCATTCTGACTGGTGTGAGATGGAATCTCAGGGTCGTTTTGATTTACATTTCCATGATGATTAAGGATGTTGAACATTTTTTCAGGTGCTTCTCAACCATTTGATACTCCTCAGTTGAGAATTCTTTGTTTAGCTCTATCCCCCATTTTTAATAGGGTTATTTGGTTTTGTTGGGTTTAACTTCTTGAGTTCCTTATATATTGGATATTAGTCCTCTATCAGATTTGGAATTGTAAAGATCTTTTCCCAATCTTTTGGTGGCCTCTTTCTCTTGTTGACAGTGTCCTTTGCCTTACAGAAGCTTTGCAGTTTTATGAGGTCCCATTTGTCAATTCTTGATCTTACAACACAAGCCATTACTGTCCTGTTCAGGAAAATTTCCCCTGTACCCATATCTTCGAAGTAATTCGCCCCTTTCTCGTCTATAAGTTTCAGTGTCTCTGTTTTTTTTTAATATTTTTATTACGTATTTTCCTCAATTACATTTCCAATGCTATCCCAAAAGTCCCCCACACCCTCCACCCCACTCCCCTACCCACCCATTCCCACTTTTTGGTCCTGGCGTTCCCCTGTACTGGGGCATATAAAGTTTGCAAGTCCAATGGGCCTCTCTTTCCACTGATGGCAGACTAGGCCATCTTCTGATTCATATTCAGCTAGAGACATGAGCTCCTGGGGGTACTGGATAGTTCATATTGCTGTTCCACCTATAGGGTTGCAGATCCCTTTAGCTCCTTGGGTACTTTCTCTAGCTCCTCCACTGGGGACCCTGTGATCCATCCAATAGCTGACTGTAAGCAACCACTTCGGTGTTTGCTAGGCCCCGGCATACTTTCACAAGAGACAGCTATATCTGGGTTCATTCAGCAAAATCTTGCTAGTGTATGCAATGGTGTCAGCGTTTGGAAGCTGATTATGGGATGGATCCCCGGATATGGTGATCTCTAGATGGTCCACCATTTTGTCTCAGCTCCAAACTTTGTCTCTGTAACTCCTTCCATGGATAATTGTTTCCAATTCTAAGAAGGGGCAAAGTGTCCACACTTTGGTCTTCGTTCTTCTTCAGTTTCATGTGTTTTGCGAATTGTATCTTATATCTCAGGTATACTAAATTTCTGGGCTAATATAAACTCATCAGTGAGTAAATATCATTTGAGTTCTTTTGAGATTGTCTTACCTCAATCAGGATGATGTCCTCCAGGTCCAACAATTTGCCTAGGAATTTCATAAATTCATTCCTTTTAATAGCTGAATAGTATTCCATTGTGTAAATGTACCACATTTTTTGTATCCATTCCTCTGTTGAGGGGCATTTGGGTTATTTCCAGCTTCTGGCTATTATAAATAAGACTGCTATGAACATAGTGGAGCATGTGTCCTTCTTAACAGTTGGAACATCTTCTGGATATATGCCCAGGAGAGGTATTGCAGGATCCTCCGGTAGTACTATGTCCAATTTTCTGAGGAACCACCAGACTGATTTCCAGAGTGGTTGTACAAGCTTCCAATCCCACCAACAATGGAGGAGTGTTCCTCTTTCTCCAGATCCTCACCAGCATCTGCTGTCACATGAAAATTTGATCTTAGCCTTTCTGACTGGTGTGAGATGGAATCTCAGTATTGTTTTGATTTGCATTTCTCTGATGATTAAGGATGCTGAACATTTTTTCAGGTGCTTCTCACCCATTCTGTATTGCTCAGGTGAGAATTCTTTGTTTAGCTCTGAGAACCATTTTTAATGGGGTTATTTGATTTTCTGGAGTCCATCGTCTTGAGTGCTTTATATATATTGGATATAAGTTCCCTATTTGATTTAGGATAGGTAAAGATCCTTTCCAAATATGTTGGTGTGTGTGTTTTTTTTTTTTTTTTTTTTTTTTTGTCTTAATGGCAGTATCTTTTGCCTTGCAGAAACTTTGCAGTTTCCTGAGGTCCCATTTGTCAATTCTTGATCATACAGCACAAGCCATTGCTCTTCTATTCAGGAATTTTCCCCTCTGTCCATATCTTTGAGGTTTTTCCCCACTTTCTCCTCTATAAGTTTCAGTGTCTCCGGTTTTATGTGGAGATCCTTGATCCACTTAGATTTGACCTTAGTACAAGGAGATAGGAATGGATCAATTCTTCTACAATATAACAACCAGTTGTGCCAGCACCATTTGTTGAAAATGCTGTCTTTCTTCCACTTGATGGTTTTAGCTACATTGTCGAAGATCAAGTGACCATAGGTATGTGGGTTCATTTCGGGGTCTTCAATTCTATTCCATTGGTCTACTTGTCTGTCACTATACCAGTACCATGCAGTTTTTATCACAATTGCTCTGTAGTAAAGCTTTAGGTCAGACATGGTGATTACACCAGAAGTTCTTTTATCCTTGAGAAGAGTTTTTGCTATCTTAGGTTTTTTGTTATTCCAGATGAATTTGCAGATTGCTCTTTCTAATTCATTGAAGAATTGAGTTGGAATTTTGATGGGGATTGCATTGAATCTGTAGATTGCTTTTGGCAAGATAGCCATTTTTACAATGTTGATCCAGCCAATCCTTGAGCATGGGAGATCTTTCCATCTTCTGAGACTTCTTTAATTTCTTTCTTCAGAGACTTGAAGTTCTTATCATATAGATCTTTCACTTCCTCAGTTAGAGCCACGCCAACATATTTTATATTATTTGTGACTATTGATAAGGGTGTTGTTTCCCTAATTTCTTTCTCAGCCTGTTTATTCTTTGTGTAGAGAAAGGCCATTGACTTCTTTGAGTTAATTTAATATCCAGTTACTTCACCGAAGCTGTTTATCAGGTTTAGGAGTTCTCTGGTGGAGTTTTTAGGGTCACTTATTTATACTATCATATCATCTGCAAAAAGTGATATTTTGACTTCATCTTTTCCAATTTGTATCCCCTTGATCTCCTTTTGTTGTCGAATTGCTCTGGCAAGGACTTCAAGTACTATGTTGAATAGGTAGGGAGAAAGTGGGCAGCCTTGTCTAGTCCCTGATTTTAGTGGGATTGCTTCCAGCTTCTCACCATTTGCTTTGATGTTAGCTACTGGTTTGCTGTAGATTGCTTTTATCATGTTTATGTATGGGTCTTGAATTCCTGATCTTTCGAAGTCTTTTATCATGAATGGGTGTTGGATCTTGTGGAATGCTTTTTCAGCATCTAAGGAGATGATCATGTGATTTTTGATTTTGAGTTTGTTTATATAATGGATTACGTTGATGTATTTCCGTATATTAAACCATCCCTGCATCCCTGGAATAAAACCTACTTGGTCAGGATGGATGATTGCTTTAATGTGTTCTTGGATTCAATTAGCGAGAATTTTATTGAGCATTTTTGCATCGATATTCATAAGGCAAATTGGTCTGAAGTTCTCTATCTTTGTTGGATCTTTCTGTGGTTTAGGTATCAAAGTAATAGTGGCTTCATAGAATGAGTTGGGTAGAGTACATTCTACTTCTATTTTGTGGAATAGTTTGTGCAGAACTGGAATTAAATCTTCTTTGAAGGTCTGATAGAACTCTGCACTAAACCCATCTGGTCCTGGGCTTTTTTGGGCTGTGAGACTAATAATGACTGCTTCTATTTCTTTAGGGGATAGGGGACTGTTTAGATCGTTAACTTGATCCTGATTTAACTTTGGTACCTGGTATCTGTCTAGAAATTTGTCCATTTAGTCCAGGTTTTCCAGTTTTGTTCAGTATAGCCTTTTGTAGTAGGAACTAAATGGTGTTTTACATTTGTTCAGGATCTGTTGTTATGTCTCCCTTTTCATTTCTGATTTTGTTAATTAGGATGCAGTCCCTGTTCCCTCTAGTGAGTCTAGGTAAGGGTTTATCTATCTTATTGATTTTCTCAAAGAACCAACTCCTCATTTGGTTAATTCTTTGAATAGTTCTTGTTTCCACTTGGTTGATTTCGCCCCTGAGTTTGATTATTTCCTGCAGTCTATTCCTCTTGGGTGAATTTTCTTCTTTTTTTCTAGAGCTTTTAGATGTGTTGTCAAGCTGCTAGTGTGTGCTTTCTCTAGTTTCTTTTTGATGGCACTCAGAGCTATGAGTTTCCCTCTTAGAAATGCTTTCATTGTGTCCCATAGGTTTGGGTATATTGTGGCTTTATTTTCATTAAGCTCTAAAAAGTCTTTAATTTCTTTCTTTATTCCTTCCTTGACCAAGGTATCATTGAGAAGAGTGTTGTTCAGTTTCCACGTGAATGTTGGCTTTCCATTATTTATGTTGTTTTTGAAGAGCAGCCTTAGTCCACGGTGGTCTGATAGGATGCATGGGACAATTTCAGTATTTTTGTGTCTGTTGAGGCCTGTTTTGTGATCAATTATATGGTCAATTTTGGACAAGGTCCCATGAAATGCTGAGAAGAAGGTATATCCTTTTGTTTTAGGATAAAATGTTCTGTAGATATCTGTTAAGTCCATTTGTTTCATCACTTCTGTTAGTTTCACTGTGTCCTCTGTTTAGTTTCTGTTTCCATGATCTGTCCATTGATGAAAGTGGTGTGTTAAAGTCTCCCACTATTATTGTGTGAGTTGCAATGTGTGCTTTGAGCTTTACTAAAGTGTCTTTAATGAATGGGGCTGCCCTTACATTTGGAGCATAGATATTCAGAATTGAGAGTTTGTCTTGGAGGATTTTAACTTTGATGAGTATGAAGTGTCCCTCCTTGTCTTTTTTGATAACTTTGGGTTGGAATTCGATTTTATTGAATATTAGAATGGCTACTCCAGCTTCTTTCTTCAGACCATTTGCTTGGAAAATTGTTTTCCAGCCTTTCACTCAGAGGTAGTGTCTGTCATTTTCCCTGAGATGGGTTTCCTGTAAGCAGCAGAATGTTGGGTCCTGTTTGTGTAGCCAGTCTGTTAGTCTATGTCTTTTTATTGGGAATTGAGTCCATTGATATTAAGAGATATTAAGGAAAAGTAATTGTTGCTTCCTTTTATTTTTGTTGTTAGTGTTGGCATTCTGTTCTTGTGGCTGTCTTCTTTTTGGTTTGTTGAGGGAATACGTTCTTACTTTTTCTAGGGCGTTATTTCCATCCTTGTATTGGTTTTTTTCTGTTATTATCCTTTGAAGGGCTGGAATCGTAGAAAGATAATGTGTGAATTTGGTTTTGTCATGGAATACTTTGGTTTCTCCATCTATGGTAATTGAGAGTTTGGTCGGGTATAGTAGCCTGAGCTGGCATTTGTGTTCTCTTAGTGTCTGTATAACATCTGTCCAGGCTCTTCTGGCTTTCATAGTCTCTGGTGAAAAGTCTGGTGTAATTCTGATAGGCCTGCCTTTATATGTTACTTGACCTTTCTCCCTTACTGCTTTTAATATTCTCTCTTTATTTAATGCATTTGTAGATCTGATTAGTATGTGTCGGGAGGAATTTCTTTTCTGGTCCAGCCTATTTGGAGTTCTGTAGGTTTCTTTTATGTTTATGGGCATGTCATTCTTTAGGTTTGGGAAGTTTTCTTCTATAATTTTGTTGAATATATTTGCTGGCCCTTTAAATTGAAAATCTTCATTCTCATCTACTCCTATTATCCATAGGTTTGGTCTTCTCTTTGTGTCCTGTATTTCCTGGATGTTTTGAGTTAGGATTTTTTGCGTATTCCATTTTCTTTGATTGTTGTGCTGATGTTCTCTATGGAATCTTCTGCACCTGAGATTCTCTCTTTCATCTCTTGTATTCTGTTGCTGATGCTCGCATCTGTGGTTCCAGATTTCTTTTCTAGGGTTTCTATCTCCAGTGTTGCCTCACTTTGTGTTTTCTTTATTGTGTCTACTTCCCTTTTTAGGTCTTGGATGGTTTTATTCAATTCCATCACCTGTTTGGTCGTGTTTTCCTGCAATTCTTTAAGTGATTTTTGTATTTCCTCTTTAAGGTTCTCTATCTGTTTAGCTGTGTTCTCCTGTATTTCTTTAAGTGAGTTATTAAAGTCCTTCTTGATGTCCTCTACCATCATCATGAGATATGCTTTTAAATCTGAGTCTAGCTTTTCAGTTGTGTTGGGGTGCCCAGGACAAGGTAGGGTGGGAGTGCTGTGTTCTGATGATGGTGAGTGGTCTTGATTTCTGTTAGTAGGATTCTTATATTTGCCTTTCGCCATCTGGTATTCTCTGGAGCTAGTTGTTATAGTTGTCTCTGGTTAGAGCTTGTTCCTCAGGTGATTATGCTAGCCTTTATCAGCAGACCTGGGAGACTAGATCTCTCCTTAGTTTCAGTGGTCAGAATACTCTCTGCAGCAAGCTCTCCTCTTGCAGGGAAGGTGCCCAGATATCTGGTGTTCGAACCTGCCTTCTGGCAGAAGTTGTGTTCCACTCTCCAGAGGTCTTAAGATCCCATGGAGGGTCCTGTGAGAACCTTGGGGTGTCGAGAAACTCCGAGCACAAGGAACCCTGGTGCTGGAGTGGAATGGAAAGGACTTGTGCCCCTGATCAGGCCTGGTTATCTGCTTCCCTAGTTAATGCAGTTTCAGGACCCATGTGATTGGATTGGAGCAGAAGCTGTGTTCCACTCACCAGAGGTCTTAAGATCCAGTGGGGGAATCCCATGTGGGTCCTTGCAGGTGTCTGGAGACTCTGCGGGCAAGGAACCCTGGTGCTAGAGTCAGTCTCTGGTTTTATGAGGAGTTCCTTGATCCACTTAGACTTTAGCTTTGTATAAGGAGATAAGAATGGATCAATTCACATTCTTCTCCATGATAACCACCAGTTGAGCCAGCACCATTTGTTAAAAATGCTGTCTTTTTTCCACTGGATGATTTTAGCTCCTTTGTTGAAGATCAAGTGACCATAGGTGTGTGGCTTCATTTCTGGGTCTTCAATTCTATTCCATTGGTCTACTTGTCTGTCGATATACCAGTACCATGCAGTTTTTATCACAATTGCTCTGTATTACAGCTTTAGGTCAGGCATGGTGATTCCGCCAGAGGTTCTTTTATTCTTGAGAATATTTTTTTATTACTCTAGGTTTTTTGTTAAAGATGAATTTGTAAATTGCCCTTTCTAACTCTGTGAAGTATTGAGTTGGAATTTTGATGGGGATTGCATTGAATCTGTAGATTGCTTTCAGCAAGATAGCCGTTTTGACAATATTAATCCTGCCAATTCATGAGCATCTGACATCTTTCCATCTTCTGAGATCTCCTTCAATTTCTTTCTTCAGAGAGTTGTAGTTCTTATCATAAAGATCTTTGACTTCCTTAGTTAGAATCACACCGAGGTATTTTATATTATTTGTGACTATTGAGAAGGGTGTTGTTTCCCTAATTTCTTTCTCAGCCTGTTTATCCTTTGTGTAGAGAAAGGCCACTGATTTGTTTGAGTTAATTTTTTATCCAGCTACTGCACTGAAGTTGTTTATCAGGTTTAGGAGTTCTCCGGTGGAATTTTTAGGGTCACTTATATATACTATCATATCTTCTGCAAATAGTGATATTTTGACTTTGTCCTTACCAGTTTGTCTCCCCTTGATCTCCTTTTGTTGTCGATTTGCTCTGGCTAGTACTTCAAGTACTATGTTGAATAGGTAGGGATAAAGTGTACATGCAGCTTTGCCTAGTCCCTTATTTTAGTGGAATTGCTGCAAGTTTCTCTCCAATTAGTTTGATATTGGCTCCTGATGTGCTGTATATTGCTTTTATTATGCTTAAGTATTTCTATATATTTATAGTCTTCTATGTATGCTCTGAACAGTAGCCAAAATCTTCAAGCAAACCTTGTAGCATTGACACAGTATTTGTTATGTAATTTTTACCTTTTATCTTTTATTTTAAGAGTGTTTTTAGTAATAAGGATTTATTCAACTCTGTGTCATTTTTATTGAACTAACACTAATATATTCAGATTGATAGCTTACATGAGCTCTAGTATATTTAGATAAAAATTACTAATGAAAGGTCATAACCTGGTACTGTGACAGCATTAAAGTTTCGCAGACAATAGATGAGGTATGTTAGTTGAATAAAAGAGACTAAGAGCACTCAAAAGATCACTAACAGAGTGTACTATTGGGTTTTCTACACGATTAAAAGCCAAATGGTCAATTGTTGCCTTGCCACTTAGGTTTGGTGTCTAAGTTGAGTTTTGTGTCTATTACTGGACTAAAACACCATGAATAAAAATGATTTGAAAAGGAAACGGTTGATTTCAGCCCTCAATCCCACATTATATTCTATCATCATGGGAAATGAAAGCAGAAACTTGATTGTAGGAGCTAAAGATGTTGTACTGTTACTTACTGTCTTCCTCCCCATGATATGATCCACCTGCTTTTTTTTTTTTTAATAGCATCTAGGATCACCATCCCAGAAATATCAACCCCCAAAAATGATCTGGCCCATCTCACAGTACTCACTAATCATGTGGCTGCACCACAGGCTCCCCCGCATACTAAGCTTGAGGCTGGTATATACTCACTTTATATTCTTTCTACCAAAATGACTCAACTTGTATGGAACTGACATAAAACAGCCAGCACATTTGTACTATTTGGACAATGCAGCAAGAGAAAGTTTAAGGACTTCACATATAGGTGAAGTGCATCAGATGGCACATAAACCTGATGGGTGAGATGGATTGTATCCTAAATGTGTACATGTCAGTGGTTGCAGATAACAAAGATATACAGTCTGAGGACACTGGAATCTAAACAAGTGGCCTCTAAGAGATGAAACGCTCATAAACAGAAGATAAGTGATTACATTTCTATAGGAAATAGGTACATTATTCTTAGCATTAACTAACTAATTAAAAATAAATAGGTAGAGATGAGTTGAAGAAAATAAGCTTGAAGTGCAAGGCATTGTAAGCAAATTGCACTTTCAATGTTCTCTTTGTAAAATTGAATCATAATAACTGTTGAGTTTTGGATGCCAACATCTCTCTGGATGGAGAGGGCAAATGTTCAAGATTAATTTCAAACGTTGGTAAAATGCCACAGACCCTCTGGGTCCCTTTGTCTGCGTGGAATGAGTCTCTGGGGCAGATGGACAAGGAGTCGGCGGGTGACAGACAGATCAACAGGCAAGATTGTGTAGAATCTGAATGTAATGTCACAAAGTGAACACCAATCTTATATAGTACAGAAAATACAAAGGGTAGCAGGCAAAATAAGTTGAAGTCACCTAATACAAAACAAAGGAATGACTTCAAAAGGATTTACAGAAACCAGGTAAATGTTTACAGTAAAGATAAAGCAGTCCTGCCTAGGGTCAGCTTAGTGACAGGTAAGGATTATACACTCTAGTGCTATACCTTTGAACCTTGTGAAGGCTAGCACCAGGGGATTCTGCTCTTGGCAGGCCTCATGAATAATGCAATATCACAACCCCTCTATCTCTTAGGCCTTGCTAAATTCTTATATGAGTGTAACTTTTAAGTAATTGGAGATTCCCCATTTGTCAGAAGAATTTACCAACTTGCTTCTAATATGCAATGTAGCCTGTACTGAAGATTTCTATCTCAGTAGGATTCCCTGGCTCTATTTTGGTATTCCCTTGTTTGGGTGAGATTTGTTACTGTCCTTAGTAAATATTTTGCAGACCAGCTCTGAGCTACTGGCTCCATCCTTTGTAATGCTCAATTAGTTACTGAATAGGTAACTTCTTTACTGCATTCCTGCCAGATTCAAGCTCATAGTTCCATACACCAGACAATGCAGGAGTAGGGTATGAGTATGTGGGTAAATGAGAATGCCAAAACTCCAGGAGGTGAGTTTCTGTGAAATTCTTTGCCTCATGAGTGGCTTTTAGGCTTCTCAGCCTGTCAAGTGGACTTCACTGGAGTGTGTTTGTGGTAGTACAGAAGAAAAGAAAATGGTGTTACATTTTACAGTTATTAGAAAATATCACTGGTGTGAGGTTAGACAGCTCTCTTGGCTTCCTTCCCTTGTGTTTCAGCCTTGAAAAGTCTGCCATTGATATATTTGTTTCAACTAGGTTTTTTGTCCTTCCTTTTTAATCATTTATCTCTATTTTACTAACTACTATTTCCTATATATCTGCATTTATCTAGGTATCTTTTTAAAGTTATAACTAGTATTTCAACAGCCAAATACATTTAAAAATATTCGATGTATCTAACACCATAGGATACATGGTATATTACCTATAGAGTAAATCAGTAAGGAATCATAAAGTTTGAATTACTATACTATATTGATCATGTGAAATAACAATCAGTGAATAAGACCATTCATGGAGTCATCAGAGAACCTTGTGGGGAGCCCTAGAAACTTGAAGATTTAAAAGGAAAAGGTTTTGTTTGTGCATGTGAAACTCACTAGTCGCTGAGAAAGGTATAAGAAGGATCACACTGACACAGAATAATATATAGTCTTGGGTTTTTGAGGTTAAAGAAAAGTACCTTCAATTTCGGCAGGATTTCTTTCAGAAGAGAATGAGAAGATAAAAGTAGGGTAAACAAACGTGCTTTAAAACAAGTGAGTAGATGGAAAAATTCACCCAAAGAACTAATCAAAAATAAAGACAAATGCCAGATACAGCAGTGCAAAAGGTACATACTTAAAAGGTTAGGGGTTTCTCCCATCTATTAGAGTGGCTTGTGTTTCTAATCAATAAACATCCCTGTGAGACCCTTTCTTAGAAACTATATTTTTACAGGTTGTAAGGATGAATTTCAACAACTTTATCAAGAAATTGGGGCAAGAATGCAAGGTAAACACATGAATGAAAATATTTTTGTGCTTCCTTGATTGCTATGATAAAGTCCTCATGACATAACAAGCTGGTCAGAAAGTCATTGTGCCCAATGATCTTGTATGTTAGCCCTGGATTTTATACTTGAAAGAATCTTCTCAAAAGTTAATAAAATAATAGTTGAATAGACAGTAAGAAGGACTCTCAGAACCAAATAAGAACCAACCCACTGATCTAGGTGTATGTCACTAGTATTGTATAATCTGTCCCAATTCAGCTCAAGTACTTTAATTTACTTTTTTTAGTTAGCACCATCACCAAATCCTTACATATAAAGATTAATCTATACTATTAGAATAATATTTGTGATTAAAAGTAAATTTTATTTATTTTCAGAAAATGCCATTGCAAAATGAGGACACATATTGAGTTGGTCTATTAACAAATTGTCTTAGTCAGGGTTTCTATTTCTGCACAAACATCATGACCAAGAAGCAAGTTGGGGAGGAAAGGGTTTATTCGGCTTACATTTCCACATTGCTGTTCATCACCAAGAAAGTCAGGACTGTAACTCAAACAGGTCAGAAAGCAGGAGCTGATGCAGAGGACATGGAGGGATGCTCTTTACTGGCTTGCTTCCCCTGGCTTGCTCAGCCTGCTCTCTTATAGAACCAAGACTACCAACCCAGAGATGGCACCACCCACAAGGGGACCTCCCTACTTGATCACTGAGAAAATGCCTTACAGCTGGATCTCATGGAGGCATTTCCATAACTGAAGCTCCTTTCTCTGTGATAACTACAGCCTGTGTCAAGTTGACACACAACTAGCCAGTACAAATTGGTACAAGCATAGTGGGGTATTCCTGCGACTACCTGACTATGTTTTCAAGACTGTGGAAGGATTTTGGAACTTTGGACTAGAGATCCATTTGGTGTTAAGAGCTCTTTGAGACGTTGCATAGGAACTTGGAAGATAATGTTGAGAACAGTGCAGAAAATGGAGGCCTGGCTTGTGAAATTTCAGAGGGAAGATTAAAGACTCTTCAGGGCCATTGCTATTTTGGATTGTGAAGATTCTGTGCTTCTGGTTAGCTGGGGCTGAAGAATCAGCTGTGATTAACAAGATACCAGAACTAATAAAGCAAAACTTTGCATTACTGGAACTATTGATGCTGGTTAGCTGGAGCTAAGAAATTAGTGGTGATTAAAAAGACACCATCTAGAGACTGCCATATCCAGGGATCCATCCCATAATCAGCCTCCAAACGCTGACACCATTGCATACACTAGCAAGATTTTGCTGAAAGGAATCTGATATAGCTGTCTCTTGTGAGACTATGATGGGGCCTAAACAACACAGAAGTGGATGCTCACAGTCAGCTATTGGATGGATCATAGGGCCCCCAATGGAGGAGCTAGAGAAAGTACCCAAGGAGCTAAAGGGAACTGCAACCCTATAGGTGGAACAACAATAAGAACTAACCAGTACCCCGGAGTTCTTGTCTCTAGCTGCATATGTATCAAAAGATGGCCTAGTCGGCCATCACTGGAAAGAGAGGCCCATTGGTCATGCAAACTTTATATGCTCCAGTACAGGGGAACGCCAGGGCCAAAAAGTGGGAGTGGGTGGGTAGGGGAGTGTGGGGGGAGGATATGGGGGACTTTTGGGATAGCATTGGAAACGTAAATGAGGAAAATACCTAATAAAAATATTAAAAAATATATCTAAATTAAAAGAGAGAGAGAGAGAGAGAGAGAGAGAGAGAGAGAGAGAGAGAGAGAGACCAGCATCATTGAGGTCATATCTTCTGTGAAGTGTTTTTTTTTTTTTTTTTTTGAGAGCACAGAGGCTGTGTTCCAGAGATAACCAAGGTTGTACCTCATGCTACAGTGGGACTTGGTAATGTGTAATAGTAACCCAGGTGGTACTGGTTTTGAAGGCATGAAAGGGTCACGAAGAGCAGCTGAGGCTCAGCACTGTTTGAGGGCGTTGATGGCCATTGTTGAAGGTACAGCCTCAGTTACAACTGATAGTCCAGGACTGACGGGTCTTGCAAAGGAGTTGAGGCTTAGAACCATAAAGAGAGCCTATGAGAAGCTATTGTTAAAGCCAAGTAACAGTGGAAGAAAGCAGGATTTTGGAGATGCCAGTACCATGCGATGACTACAAAGAACAGCAGCAGCAGTGGAGTACAGGCATCTGGAGCCTAGAGGAGGAGGTGTTTGCTACAAAGGGCATGGCTGGAGAAGTGACTCAAGCCCTTGGAGGAGCCCAGAAGATCATGAGTTGGATCCCAGACATTAGATGGTTGGAGACTGTGACTGTGTCCTGATATTTTTCCCTCTTGAAGGAAGTTTTTTAGTGAAGCCCACAGTTAAGAGACTTTGAATTTTAAAGTACTTTGCATTTTAAAAGATACTGGATATTTTAAAGGGATTGAACTTTTAATATGTAAAGACTATGGGACTTTTAAAGTTATTTAGATCTTGGGGATGAATAAGAACGAAGGGTTCAGGCTTACTAGTGATGTGTTTGTGTGTCAAGTTGACAAGGGTCAATTGTACTGGTTAGTTTTGTGTCAACTTGACATAGCTGGAGTTATCATAGAGAAAGGAGTTTCAGTTAGGGAAATGCCTCCATGAGATCCAGTTGTGGGGCATTTTCTCAATTAGTGATCAAGTGGGGAGGTCCCTTTGTGGGTGGTGCCATCTCTGGGTTGGTAGTCTTGGTTCTATAAGAGAGCAGGCTGAGAAAGCCAGGGAAAGCAAGCCAGTAAAGTACATCCCTCCATGTCCTCTGCATCAGCTCCTGCTTTCTGTCCTGCTTGAGTTCCAGTTTTGACTTTCTTGGTGATGAACAGCAATGTGAAAGTGTAAGCTGAATAAACCCTTTCCTCCCCAACTTGCTTCTTGGTCATGATGTTTTGTCCAGGAATAGAAACCCTGACTAAGACACATATCTAGCGTGTTTTCCACATGGGCTTAAAGTAAGAATTAGGAGGAAGAGGCAACAAAATGGTCTTATATATCACAGTGAGTGTCTACTTGGGAGACAAAATATGCAACAAAATAGGGAAGAATACAAAGCCACTCTACTTCTGGTTATTCTCAATTATTTCCTTCTTGCTGTGACTTTGGCTGTATCTTTTGCTTGCCTGGTGTACCTTTTATTTCTCTACGAAGGCATTGGTACAGTCTTGGGTTGTTATGAGGATGAATGGTGTGTTCTCTTTGTTATGAGAAATTGTTAAGCATAGCCTGAGCTCATCCATTCTTAGTACAGAAATATGATTTATTAAATGCTCAGTAAAATCCTTCATCAGCCACACCTGTTTCTTTTATTACTCTCACTTTAAACATGAAAACAAAGCTTCATGATTTCCTATTTCTAAGGACCAGAGAGTATAATAAAACTTAAAAGATTTCATAATGTTCTGAAAATGTCATTTTATCTTTCCGGAATCTTTGAAACCTGGCACTTTAAGCACATCCTTTTGTATCAAAGACACTCAAACCTAAAGGAAATATGAAAGAGAAGGGAAAATAGTTTACATTTTATAAAATACAATGTATTTCAAAATAGGTCTCAGATAGTCAAAGAACAATACCTTCTGTACTAGTAAACTACATACCTTCTGTGCAGTGTAAAATCTTGCCCACAACATTTTCATTTTAGTATCAACAACTTATAAGCATATTGCACCAAAAGTTTTATCTTGTTATAAATATTTTCCAACTATCTGCTTTTTTATTACATTTTTATTAAGTAAAAGTTCCTCTTTTCTTATTGCAGGAGTCACGCTTAAACAGTGCAGTGACATTTACAATTTAGAATGCATATAAGGTAACATGAATCTGACTGGGGACGGGGAGAGTGCATATGGAGCCTTGGAACAAACGTGATATAGCCAAGTTCAAAATGCTCTCAGCATTGCTCAAGATATTCCATGGTAGGAGGGAAAATGCAACATATTGCATTCGTACACACTTGAGCTTGAAAATGCCACAGCCTATTCATAGTCAGCAGGTGTTAAATTACAGGAGTGTGTATTGTTCATATGTTATTTATGTCTTTCAAGTTTGTTTGACATTACAGAAACACTGTGCCTGAAATTCATGAACTATGTTGAAAGCATTTATTTGCTCTTTAAAATTGTATATAATTTTTCATTTTCTAATGTTTGTCTTAAAGAAAAGTAGTTGTAAGTTCATCTACATATCCTTTTAACACCAAAATGCTATGCAAAGAGAAGAAAAATTAGCAAGATGGAATTTGTTTGCATTTGTACCTCCCTACTATCATTTCTGTGATTAGTGTGGTGTCAAATAGGACTTAGTTCATCTGCTTTGAAATGGAGTGACCATGTTTATAACATGCAGAGAAGGAGAAATTCAAGGACACAGCAATTGTTGAGAGATGAAAATGAAAAAATCCAATCCTCTCCATTTTAGGACCATTCATGACATTTTAGTCTGCTAACTTATACTGCAGTTCCCTTTACAGAGCTGAAAGTAAAGTATGGGTCAATTCTGCTAAAGAAATTGGAATGTACACTTACATTTAAACTGTACAGCTGTACAGCCATAAATTGTGAAAATTAATTGACCATAATTAGTAAAATTTCCCTCCTTCATACTTATTTTTCATTTTTTCCAACTAATTTTCTATAAATTAGATAAGATAGTCCACAAATATAGGTTGGAAGAATTTTAATGATTTGATGCATAGGGGCAAAACTTACAGAAAATAGCCCAGAAAAGTACAGAGAGCTCTGTTGAGAGGATATGGGATTGTGTGTTTGTATGTGTGTGTGTATAATCATATATAATGTATATCCAAAGAATTGTTATTGATATACACAACTCAACAGTTTGACTAAAGTAATCTTGCCACCTCTAAACACAGTTTTAAAAGATTCAGTTTAGTGCCAACTTTTATTGATCCAAAATGATTATTATTATTAATTTCAACATCTCAGTTTCAAAATAACATACATTTTATCGAGAATCTAAATTTCTTTAATCTAGTGAATTATATTTATACAATTCTTCAAAACAATGAAGAAATAAAGAATAAAATTAATTTATATTTAATTAAAAATATATATGCAAATCTGGTATTTAGTCAATAGTTTCCTAGGTACTTCATAATTTACAAGAAGTACTGAGTAAATCCAAGTCTTTGCCCTTTGGAAAGATTTTTACCTGAGGAAAAAGCATACTGGGAAATCCGAAAGAAACACAAACATATTCAGAATCAATTGGAGTAACTTTGTTAAATTTAATAGAAAAATAAATATAGCCTGAAATATGTTATAATAATAATAGTGTGTGTGCATGTGTGTGTGTATAATATATATATATATACTTATACTGTTGAGCATTGAACTACTAATAGCTTTCCAGACAGACAGGACAACATAAAAAGATAAATATTGGGAAATTTAACCACAGGATCATAAAGAATGAAAATTGCAAATTGCAAAAGATGCTTAATGTAGTCACACAGGGGTGAACAGGGAATGCTTAACATCCCTTGGACAGAGCGCAGGGCCCCCAATGGAGGAGCTAGAGAAAGGACCCAAGGAGCTGAAGGGGTCTGCAGCCCCATCGGAGGAACAATATGAACTAACCAGTACCCCCAGAGCTCCCTGGGACTAAACCACCAACCAAAGAAATCACATGGTTGGACTTGTGGTCTAACTACATATGGAGCAGAGGATGCATATATAGCAGAGGATGACCTAGCTGGTCATCAATGGGAGGAAAGGTCCTTGGTTCTGTGAAGGTTCTATACCCCAGTATAGGGGAATGCCAGGGCCAGGAAGAGGGAGTGGGTGGGTTGGTGAGCAGTGGGAGGGGAGAGGAGATAGGGGGTTTTTGAGGGGAAACTAGGAAAGGGGATAATATTTGAAATGTAAATAAAGAAAATATCTAATTAAAAAATCTTCAAAAAAGTCCATGATATGCTTCGTAAGTTAAAAAATAAAGTTGAGAGTGGTCCGGGTGTATATAGCTCATGGTAAAACACTTGTTCAGTGTATGTGAAACAAAGCTGAGGTACCACAGAAAACTAAAAACGCTGAAAAATCATACTTTATCTTTAAAACCACTACAGCAGAAAACTACAATGGTTAAAATAATAGAGCTATCTTAAAGATTCAATGAGTTATAATTTGTAATTATTAAATCAAAGAGGTAAATAAAACTATATCAAGATGCTTAAATGTTGTGCTAGAAACTGAAAGGATTTTTAATTCCATGCATGAACTCCATAGTCACTTAACATAGATTTCAAAAAAAGACATAACGAAGACAATATATTTTTTGAGTTGTATTAACGAGTGAAGATATATCTTTTGAATGCAAATTGATGCCACTTGAGGTAATCATATTAAGCAAATTAAGCCAGACAGATAATGTCAACTAAGTCTTTTACAAAAAAAAATAGTTTCATTGACTAGAAAGTATATATTATAAAAATAATGAAAATGAAACTCAAAAACCAGTAAAATATTTACATCTAAATTTTACATTTTCCCCAGCAGAATACCGCAGTCTTCATTAGCAAATAAGTGAATAATTACAGGTTAGAGAGACTGAATTTTTAGTTATTTATTCAGACAATTAGGGACAATATTGGCAATCTAACTGTATATCTGATATAATTAATTCAACAATAAGGGTCAAATGAAAAATGATGAATTAAAACAAGAAAATTTTGAACTACTTTCTTAGTATAAATAGTCCAATGAGTCAGTAAGTGCACTGGATTGAAATTCACATTTACGAAATGGAAGGGTGGACTGGATGGCTGAAACATGGATGCGAGACATGATCAAATTATATTTAATTAAAATTAGTAAAATTTTATGTGTGATACATATACAAGGTTATTCATCTAGGGATGAAACTTCAGTTACTGTACATATGAAGGATCCAAAGACATTGACCTGTTCTCAGTTTTTCACGCAGACATACTGACTTACTCAAGTTACCCCCCCCCCAATTTTATGAGAGGATATTAATTTAAGGCAGCAATTATAATTATACCCGGTAAAGTATAAGAAAAGTGCTCTAGCATTGAAAGAATCAGCAGAGAATTAGGCAGTATTATGTTTGTATGAAGAATTTGCAATTTTAAAGCAATGCGTGTTTCCTTTTTAATAGATAAGCTTAATGGTAGATAAGAGGTAACCAAGAAAAACAGACTATAAATATTAAAGTCAAAAGTATGACATGTAATAAAATAATCAAGACTAATAAGTTAAAAACAAGTAGAGGAGCATGCGAGTCAGTATATGTGTGGAGGCTCAGAATGAAAGAAAAGTAATTGGTCAGAATAAATATCAAATAGACAGTGAGTGGAGAGGTCCTAAAACTGGGAAATGCAGGAACAGGATATGAATGAGAAAATTAGTCTCTCTGAAACCTCATAATATGTTTTTGTTTTAAAATTTTTGTTTGAAAAACATCAAAAAGCATTAGAATGATCAGAAATCAAAACTGGAGAAATTATGGGAATAGTACAACCAACTGGTTAATACACTTCCATAAAAAAGAAGTATTAATTAAAGACACTCTCATCTTAGAAGTCTGTATAAAGTGAAAATGAATGGTATCAGGACGTGTGGTAGCAAAAGCCTGTGATTTCATTAACTGTGTAGGGGAGGAAACAGCATCCTGATTACAGTCCATCCTCAGGCACATGCAACGTTTGACCTCAATCTGTTCTCCCTGAGACCCCGAGTCAGCAAACAACTTAAGAAACAGAAAAGTACAGTGCAAAATACCATCTATCACAAAGTAGTAGTTTAGTCAACTTTATACTTACATAGCCTGTGGTTCTATTTTCTTCTCCTGATATTTTTTGTAAGGTATCTTGTCACAGAAAACTAAATGCTGATAGATGTATCATTAACATTATTTATGAGAAAACGTAGACACATATTCTAATGTCATTAACATACATAAATATCAAATCTTCAAAATAAACCAAGACAACATATCATGGTAATATGGAAAGGTCATCTATTTTGCTTTGGTTTATTTAAGTATACATGAATGGTTAATTTAAAGTACTATGTATGGTGATAGCCTCTACATAATAAACATAGCAGAACAGAAATTAGGAGATGAAAAATATGGAAATGCATGTCTGTGAAGAACAAACAAATGATTAATCACAAATACTAAGTGCAATTTAAGAGTAATGTGCAGTTTCAAGGGATACCAGTAAAAGAAAAAGAAAAAAAACTGAATTTCACTCAAAATATGGATGAAGTAAATAAAAATAAAAATAATATCAATATTTACAACAAAGCAGATTGACAAGCAGAAAATTCACACAATCAAAATAATAAAGTCATCAATTATGTATTGTGATGCTTAAATGAGTAATTATAAATTGCATATCAGAATGGGCAAATCTGTTAAGAAATGTACCATAAATGTAAAACATATATTATTTGAAAAGGAATCATGTAACTTAAGCAAATCAAAGGAAAATAAATGGCATTTCCATATTTACCATGATATATGTTTCATTTTTTTATATATTTGAAGGGTGTAATTTATATTGATGTATGCTAATATAGGAAAATATGTACTCTACAAACAGTGAAAATGTGATTTGTATATCATATTTTAGTGTTGGATGCAAAATTCTTTAAGAATAAAGTATTATCTAAAAAATGGGGGATATTTATTATTAGGTCATTAACTCTATGAATGTACATGCTTCAAACAGAAATTCAGTAAATATCTCTATGGAAAAAGTTAATAATTATAAGTAAAAAAATCTATCTAGTAAAGTATATTGTGATTTTATATGAGTGAAATACCTTCACTCTTTTCCAAACAATGATCGAATTGTAAGTTATCCAAGATAGTCATTAATGTAGGGTATAAAGAATATATTGCATATGTTAAATGACTAAATCTTGACTGTGACAATCCTAAATATGTTAGTTTTAATATCACTGAATTCTGGATAAGTGCCAAATATTGCATAGTTGAGCAGCATAATTCTGGTTATGCATCGAAAAGAAAATAGATGTCAGGGGAATTTCAAAATATTTCATATTATATAATAATTAAGTGATAGCATATGGTCTATGAGGACAAGGGGATTTTTACTTAAGCAATGTTGAAAATTTTTCTAGAATACAACCTCTGAGATGTTTAGAAAAATTAAATATGATTAAACAAGTAGGGGCAATATATTCAAATTTTCAATATCTTAAATAGAGAAGTTTCTACTTTAACTTTGTGGTAGTTTAAATATACTTGCCCCACAGGGAATGGCACTATTAGGAGGTTTGACCTTGTTGGAATAAGTGTAACCTTGTTGGAAGAAGTGTGTTACTGTGGAGCTGGGCTTTGAGACCGTCCTAAGTGCCTAGGAACCAGTCTTCTGTTTGCCTTTAGAGTAAGATGTAGAACTCTCAGCTCCTCCTGCACCATGCCTGCCTATGACTAACATGCTCCCACCTTGATGACAATGGAATAAAACTCTGAACCTGCAAGCTAGTCCCATTAAATGCTGTCCTTCAGAAGAGTTGCCTTGGTCGTGGTGCCTCTTCACAGAAATGAAACCCTAAGTAAGACGAGCTAACAATATATAAATTCAATGTTTTTCAATGAATATCTCTAACTTTCATACTATAGTTTTTAATTAGCCCTTAAGTGTTTTACGTCACATAAATGGATCATATTCATCCTCTACTATAGCATATCCAATCCCATAACTCACCACCCTAAAGACTTACACAAAATAGATTATATAAGTGTATTAAAATATTTATTTTAAGAAGGATTAAAATTCAAGTCAGTGGGGAAGAAAATTGCTCTATGGTGCTGGATATATATTTGAAAATATTTAAAAATTTTTAGTTTGAAATAGACCACAGACTTGAACAAATATCTAAAATTTATCATAAACCAAATCAAATATACGAAACATGATACTTAACTGAAGAAAATCTAAGAAAAGTATAAGAAATTTATAAAAAAATATATAAGAAGAGTATAAACTGAATATAACTTTCTCTACCTTACTAGAATTAAAATCAATCACAATAATATATATATATATACATATATATATGTATATACATATATATATGTGTGTGTGTGTGCATATAAGTGTGCATGTGTTTGTATCTACAAGACCTGGGACACCCATGGAGTCCAAAAAACTTAGAATCTCTCCAAACTTACCAGAGCCCCATCATCTTTCTGGTTTGTACCTCCACCTGAACCTTGATAGATGGAATTGCCTGTTCCCCAACTCCTCAGCCCAGTCTGCTTCCCAGGAAGCCTGTTCAAACCTGAAACACACAGCTTCCCTTGCCTCTGAGGAAACCTACTCCAGTCCAAGGTGCTCAGAGCAGTTAACACCAGAGACAGCCACATGGCAATAAGCAAGCACAAGAACATAACTGACATAAGCTAATACAATTTTGCACCATCAGAACCTAGCTCTCCTACCACAACAACACATGAAAATCCTGATACATATGAAGAACGAGATTCTGATCCTAAATCCCATCTCATGAAGATGATTGATGCCTTCAAGGAGGCAAACAGGTAGAAACCCTTGAAGAGTAAACAAATACAATACTTTTAAGAAATACAAGAAAATACAATAAAAAAGGTGAAGCAATTAAACCAACAGTTGGTTCAAGACCTAAAATGGAAATAGTAACAATAAAGAAAATACTAATGGGAACAACCTTGGAGATGGGAAACCTAGGAAAGAAAACAGGAATTACAAATGAAAGACCAACAAAATACAAGACATGGAAAAGAAAATAATAGATACAGAAGATTCTACAGACGATATCAATACATCAGTCAAAGAAAATACCAAGTCTAAAATGTTTCTAACCCAAAATATCTAGGAAATTTAGGACACAATGAAAAGACCAAACATAAGAATAATAGCAACCAAAGAAGTAAAAGATTCCCAGTTCAAAGGGCAAGAAAACATCTTCAACAAAATCGGAAAACAAACAACAAACAAAACCCTACAAAACCCTTCCCTCACTAAAGAAAAAAAAATAGATACAAATATTAATGAAGGCTACAGAACACCAAATATATTGACCCAGAAAAGAAAATCACCCCTCTACATAATAACAAAATCACTAAATATACAGAATAAAGAAAAAATGCTGAAAAGGAAAATGGTCAAGTAACATTCAAAGGTAGACCTGCCATAATCACACCTGACTTCTCAGCAGAGACTCTAAAAGCCAGAACATCCCAGACAGATACCTTATAGACCTTAATGGACCACAGATGCCTGCCCAGATTACTATAGCCAGGGACACTAACCCACCTTCAAAATTTTCGACCCCAAACTATTTCTGTCTAAAAGAACTGCAAGGACAAAAGTGGAGCAGACTGAACAAATGGACAACCAGTGACTGGCGTAACTTGGGATTCATCCCTTTGCCCAGCTCTGCACCCTGTCATTGTTAATGATGGTATGTTGTGTTTGAAAATAGGAGCCTAGCATTACTTTCCTCTGAGAGGCTCGCTCTACCAGCACCTAAGACAGATGCAAGTACTTACAGCCAAGCATTGGACTGAGGTCCAGGAACGCTATGAAATTATTAGTGAAGGAAATAAAAGGGGTTGGCAACCCATAAGACGACCAAACATCTTAAATATCTGGACCCCGGGAAGCTTCCAGAAACTAATCTACCAACCAGAGAGCATATAAAGACTGGTCTGACATCCCAGGCACATAAGAGGCAGATGAATGACTGCGAAGGGGATGTGGGATGGTGGAAAAAGTATGCTGGGTTCCTGGAGCAGGTGAAACATTTGGGGGGGGATACATAAATAAAATATAATTAGAAAAAGAATTTATGTTTGAAAAATAGCACTGTTTATTTTTTCAAAATTAGAATACACTTAGCATTTTATGAAGAGAGAGAAAAAGAATATAAAGAAGGAAGGAATGAAGGAAGGGAGGAAAGGAAGAAGGATAAATGAGGGAAGGAAGAAGTAAGAAAGGGAATTCTAAAAAGCCACACGTTTCAGTTTCTAGAATGCAGTTACAGCAGTGCTAGCCTTGCTTAAAACCTCAGTCTTATGTTTGAAAAGAAATGCCAGCTTCTTACTGATTTCTTATGCCTACAATGTAACAAAATCTGAGAAAAAAATAGATATGTATAATAAAATTATACAGTATAATACTCAAGGTAGTGAAATATTAATAAAATGCTGAAAATCAATAGACAAGTAGTGACTAGATAGATAGATAGATAGATAGATAGATAGATAGATAGATAGATAGATAGATAGAGTATAAAACTCTTCTTTGGATACAGGAAATAGACTTGCTGAACACAATGTATTATATAACATCCTTTTTCTAGGAAAGCTAAGAACCAAGGATAATATCTGCCTCAAGCAAGATGATCCTTTCATTGTTAAGGCAAAGTAGAAAGTAAAAGTAACAGAAAAATACATATACACAGAATCAATCATTTGCTACATATTTAAAAATACACATTTAAATAATATATCACTAGGGAAATCTATTCACACATAATTCAACAATAAAAAAGCAAGTAAATTATGAAAATAAGTTTCCATTCAGTGTTACCACTTAAGAATGAGAATGAGAGGCAATATTTTCAAGAAACAGAGTCCAAGAGACCGTTCAACATAAAATCATTTCTCCTTTCAAATTATTCTTTGAGAAGCAGATATAATAGATTTCATAAAACTATTGTAAGACATATTGGATTGCATTGGAATAGCATTATTTTTTTTCACAGCAAAAATAGCTTCTTTATGTAGTTTGTAATTATATAAAAATTGCATGCTGATTGTGAGAGAATTGTAACTATGTGAAAGTAGGAATTAGGAGGTAAATGCCAACTGAAATTCTCCCACCTTGGGCAGGCAGCCAGGTGCATTGGAGACTGTGTGGGAATGGCTCTGCTCACATATAACCACATGTTCTTTTCAAAGAACACAGCCGTTTCAATGTTGCTTTGCCTAGTGGACACATGGGCAGGGCCAGGCCCTTGGAAACGCAGCCTCCTCCTCGGCTCTGCTTTCATTTTTCATGGCTTAGAAAAGTCTCTTAGTTCTAACAACTGTAACATTGCAGAAATACTTATTTAATGCATATCTGTTTTGAACACCCACAAGTCCTCTGTTTAAAAAAACAAAAACAGACTCGCATATTTAATTGAAGGGTTAACCATGGGTTCTGTCAAAGCACTCACTGAGGGTAATTTTAGCACTGGGGACATGCCACAGAAAACTCCATGCCCCTGCATACAGAAACAGAAATTTAATAACAATAAGAGATTTCTTTTACTGCATGGAGACAAATATGCTGACAAAGAAATGGAGGAGCAATGAGAAAAGCAAAACTTTAACTGGATAAAGAGAAGAAAGAAATGACCTGCAGGTGCAATAACCATGAGGGTGTGTGTGTTTAAGTGTGCATGTGTGTGTGTGCATGTGTGAGTGTATCTGTGTGTGGTGTGTGCATGTGTTGTGGTGTGTGTTATGTGTGTATGTTGCATGACTGTGTGTTTTGATTGTGTGTGTGTGTGTGTATGTGTTTTGTGTGTGTGTGTGTATGTGTGGTGTCGTGTGGGGATGCTCTTTTGATGTCTTATTTAGGATCATGAAGCTGATCTCTGCCAGAATTTCTTTCAATATATTAAGGTGGCTATTTTAATTTTTCTCATAGTAATGGATAAGTTTGGTTTTGTTTGTTAATTTGTTTGTTTGTTTGTTTGTATTAACAAAATCACAAGAAAAACAACATATTACACAATTAAATACAGTTAATATTTTTCAAATTTCATGGATGGATCAATTAAATTTTGGTGTAAGCTGTACCAAAGAGCATTTCCACTCAAAGAATTTTGCAAACTTTTGTGCACATAATTTGCTTTACAAATGTGTTTTTTAAATGATGATGAGTTAAGATATAAAAATTCTTTTTTTTTCTTTTTTTTTTTTTTCTTTTTTCCGAGACAGGGTTTCTCTGTGTAGCCCTGGCTATTCTGGCACTCACTTTGTAGACAAGGCTGGCCTCGAACTCAGAAATCCTCCTTCTTCTGCCTCCCAAGTGCTGAGATTAAAGGCATACACCACCATCGCTCGGCAAGATATAAAAATTCTTAAACTATGCAACAAAATTCCAGAAATATAAAATTAGCCAAGGCCATGTGGATTTTCTAGGATAAAATTTAATGAATATTCCATACAATATTTAATATGACATAAAATATATTTTGCATGCATGTGTATAGAATTAGTTTATGCTATTACATTTTTATTATTTATTTATTCTGAGATATATTTTTATTAAATGATCCTTTAAATACATAACTGTGTCACTTCCACATATGTATGGAAGTATAATTCATAAGTAACTGTCTATCCAGTTTTCTAAATAATGATATAAAACAGATAGGCACATAGAAATACTTTTGATAATGTATTTAGTCACTATGTCATCTAAAAGTTTCCTTGTGCATGTATGTATGAGTGTGACTATGATAATACAGAATCTGCATTTATTAAATCTCTCAATATATTATCAATGGACAACATGGCATGCAATAGACATTCTAAATATATCAACTGTCTACATGCAATTTCATTTAATGTGTATAATCATTTACAGTCATGCATATTTGTGTACCCACAGCATGCCCAGTTCCCTCAGAGACATTAAGAGGACACTGGATTTTTTGGAACAGAAGTTCCAGAAAGCTGTTCGGTACCATGTGCTTGCCAGGCAACAAGCCCAGGTCCTCCACAAGACCAAATGCTCTTAACCACTGAGAATCTCTCCAGTCCCAGTATTTGCCCAACATTGTCCCATCAACCTCCATCCATCTACAAGTCTGTCTTCAACATCAGTCTAATACTACCTCCTAAGACTGTCTCCTGTTTAGTTTCAACTGTGAAATGCATTTAATTTCACAAATTAATTTCTGCATTTAATTATTTAGTTTATTATATCTTCTAACTTCATCCATGTTTTGAATTTACAGTATTTCTTATATTTATTAACCCTGAATAACGTTCCAGTGTTTGTATAATATAATAGACATCACCATTGTATGAAGAATAATATCTCTATCTTTCACCAAACTTTATTTATCCTTTATATGTATTTATCCTTTCTATGTAAGTTTTTGAGATACCTGTTTAAGAAAATGTAATATCATTGGTGTAGAAGTAATTTAGTTACATACATATTTAGTTCTATATGCAAAATTTTTGTCATAGCATTAGTATACAAATATTATTGCCATTGTCTATGACTTTTAGTGTTCTATACTGAGTGTTTTGTAAAAAGCAATAATTTTATTTTAATAAAGTCCATTCTACCTATTAATTTTGGCATAATTTATGCTTTTTTCCATTCTCTTGGAGATAGTTATTATTATAAAGAACTTTTTTTTAACTCAGAAACTCAGTAGTTTTTTAATATTGGGAAATCCACAGCAATTCCATTTTAAGTTATTTTATATTCAGGCACAATAATAAAAACTAGGACTATTTCTTTTTGTTTGTTCCAGCAGCATTTGTTAAAGGACACTTTTATCCTACTTACTTATTTTGATATATAAGTTGAAAATTCAATTCATTCTATAAAAATAATACTGTTATGAATTCTCCTTGATTCCACTGGGCTGTATTTCATATATTAAACTGCTCTCAGACATTTTTGTGGTTTTGGTTCTTGAAATTAGATAAGGTCTCCCATCAATCTGTGTTGTTAATTCCTTAATTTTATATTTTTATTTTCAAAATTGGATATGCTTCTCACAGATCATTATGAAAACTAGTTCACTAATTCATCCCCCAAAAATAAATTTATATTATCAATATGATAGTGGCTGGAGAAATGTTTCAACATTAAATAGTACAAATATTTTTATTTACTGAAAATAGATTCTTCTCTCATATATCTCAACCACACTTTCCACCCCTCCCATTTCACCCTCCCACCCACATCTCCCCTTCCCCAAATTTACCCCACTTTGTTCCCTCTTCAGATAAGACAATGCTTCGAAGGAACCACAGCCAATCAGGACAAAACAATCAGACAAGGCTAAAGTCCTCATATGAGGCTGGACAAGGCTATCCAAAAGGAGAAAAAGTATCATAAGAGCAGGCAAAAGAGTCAGAGATATACTTGCTTCATTGTTAAGAGTCTCTCAAAACATCAAGCTTAAACACCCATAACAAACACACAGGATTTATGCATGCCCTGCTATTGCTGCTTCAGTCTTTGTGAGCTCACGTAAGCCCTGCTTAGTTGATTTTGTGGGCCATGCTCTTCTGGTGTCCAACATCTTCTTTGACTTTCACAATCTTTTCTTCCCCTTTACATGGGGTTTCCCTATTCTACGAAAGGAGGGACCAGAAGAAAACTCCAATTGTCACATGTTGAGTCAATAAACTGAATAGTATCTCTAAATCCCAGGATCTCAGTTCAGTGAAGAGAAAACACAGCTATGAATGACAATATTGAAGGAAAACATATCCAACACATTTAAAAATAATAAGTAAGTAAATAAATAGATAAATAAATAAATAAATAAATACCATGAATAACCTAGCCAAAGAAATTCAATATTGTAGCCTAAATGGATAAATTCATTTAACACAATGTCTAACTTCAGCTTCCACAATGTAGATACACCTATGCTTGTTAGAATGGGTTCAGAATAAATGATCCCTGCCCAGCTATAGTGCAAGAAGCTTGTAATAAATATGTAAACAAATATAAATAAGTAAATAAATAATATAAATATAAATAGATAGATAGATAGATAGATAGGGCATAGAAAAGTTATAATTACTTTCAATGAATCATTTTATACATCTGTGCTTTAAGTAGATACTTGGAATGTTAAGTAGGTGTTGTTAATACAGTTGTTGAATGTGAAAGTGGGAGTTTAGTTATGATGTACATAGATAAATACTACTACTGATATTTCTGGTTGGATTAGTGATGAGTGGAGTTGTTGAATACTTCTGTATACCCTTAAAAGAGATGAATGGGGTGTTACACTTTCACAACAGAATGAACTTTGCCGTGGCAATCACATGCTGTTTGAATATAAAAACAATAGCATAGAGGACACACATGAGCTTCTTCCACTGGTTCAGAGACTGGAGCCAGCATTTCTAGTTCCACATCAGCAATGGCTTCTCTATCTTCACATAGGTCTTTGGTCAATGACAAACCAGGGAGGGCTGCAAATGTATTTGACTGCACCATGTTTCATAAGACAACTGTAACTAATAAAATGGAGCATACATTTTGGTTGCAACTGACAAAGGGTTTGCACTGAATCTGTTTCCCAAATCCAGGTGGACTTTCTTAAACTTCATCCACATTCAGAGCAGAGAACATGCAGTAGCTTCTTGCTGTAATTAATTTAACCTGTGTATTCTCTGTATGTGTCAGCTCCTTTATGTGTGTCATAGGTTTTTTTCCTGTTGCTCTGCTCTAACTCCATCGAATGAAAACAATTCTTCCATCTTCCCCCATAAAAGTGTATCGTGGTGACATTTTTTTTTTGTAGTTATATAAAGGGAGAAATGTTTGATGATGATTCTAAATGAAAAAAAAGAATTCAATAAAGAATAACCCTGGAAGAGTAAAGTCCTTAGGAGTCCTTGTTATGGTCACTAGAGGAACTCCCTTGCCCATTTTCTTCCTCATTCTCAGTCCACCTCCTTTGGAAGTGTCATAGCAATATCCCATCATTGTCCCTTAGATGGCTGTTGGAGAATGTCTAGTTGTAGTTGCTTACATCCAGATGTTTGGATTCCAGAGTACCTCTGTAAAATTCCATCATTCAAATAAATTTAAACTCAGATTCATTGATTTTATTTATTTATTATTTTTTTGGGAAATTTAGCCTCACAGTAGATGTCAATCTTTTTTCTGTTCAAGCAGTTTCTGTCCTATAACATAACCTAAATTACTTCCTTGCCATAAGTTATACAGCTGCTTTGATTCTTTGCTGCTGGGTCCTCTTCACTGTACTTACACTAATATCACAGATGTGTCATTCAGTACATTTCTACCATGATTGTTGATTGTTGGAGCACTCACTTCTAAATGCTCTGTTAGCCAACACAGGTTATGTGGCTATAGCCTAGGTAAAGGAGAAAGATTTTTAATTTTATTCCTGAAGGCAGCTTTTGTCATGAAAGAGATTACTAATGCAAAAAATTCCTAAAAGAAACTTGTGCATATGATAACAAATCCAGGGAAGGAACAATTATGAATGAAAACACATACATACATACACACACAGAGAGACACACATACACACACATACAAAGTGTGTCTCTGTGTGTCTGTCTGTGTGTGTGTGTGTCTGTGTGTGTGAATAATGTTCAAAGATGCTCTTATCATAGCCAGCTGAGTACCCATTTCAGATGTACAGAATTATTCTGTTTCTTTTTCCATTTCATAAAGCCTTTCTTAAGATGCTTTGCTGTTTTTCATCTTAAGGAGGTAAGAGCAACTGTATGGTTTGTAATGGTAATGTGGCAGGAAGCATCCAAAATAGAATTTTAAACATAATATAGCATTTTTAACATAGTTCATTGTAACCAAGCACTCTATTCAATTGATATTTGAATGGATATGGAATGATATGCCTGCTTAAACCCATTTCTTTCCTGAGTCTGATGGAAGTTAAAATACTGAAATTTCAATTCTTCAATGCTTTATTTCAGTTTCATTTACTACAATTGCTAAATCATAGCCAGAAAAAATATATTAAAGTTAAATGCTAAAAACTTAGTATGAAATGCTATAGTTATAATGAAAGATAAAAATACCTATAGAACAGTTAGGTGTACTTGCCAGCCTTGTCTCTAAATATCCCAAGAGCAGCTTTGTGAACGTTTAAAGTTTACCAAACTAGACATTTTATAATTATGATTGTTTAATCTGACCACTATCCTCTAACTCTGTTTTTGTGGGGTTTTTTTTGTTTTTGTTTTTGTTTTTGTTTTTTTGTTTTGTTGTTTCTCTTTTTCTTCTTCTTCTTTTTAAAATTAGGTATTTATTTCACTTACATTTCCAATGCTATCCCAAAAGTCCCCACACGCTCCCCCACCCACTCCCCCACCCACCCACTCCCACTTCTTGGCCCTGTAGTGAGGCATATAAAGTTTGCAAGATCAATGGGCCTCTCTTTCCACTGATGGTCGACTAGGCCATCTTCTGAATAACATTTATTTAGTCCTTTGATATTTTTGTCTAATTTGATCATGACACCTGCTGCTAAATATTTAATAGGACCCTTTTGAAATCTAATGTGTGTCTTCTTCTATTTCTAAGTGAATTGTCCTCAGGCTTGAGAAACTTAAAATGTCTGTGACATATTTTGTTCATTGCACATAAAATGAAACAATGTTTGACTACTATCCATTGAACTTATTTCATACTATATTGCCATTTTAAGCTTTAAATGCTTCATAGATCAGCACACTACAGATTTTACATAGAAAAATTTATGTACATTTCATAATTATTATATCCTTAATAAAATATTCTAATACATTCAATGTTTATAAACAATATTTTGTGTACATTTTCTAGTCAAATAGAATGAGATCTCAGCTTCACTTCTAAAATTATTCAACTTAATCTTTAGTAACAAGCAACCCTTGTGATTTAGACTCCCCATGGGAAGCTTGTAGGTTCCAAGTTTTCCAGAAGCATCACTCTCCTGGATTTGTAAGTACCCAAGGCATTCCAATATTTAAAAAGCAGACTGAATGGAGAAATCTTGAAACAGAGAAAGGAAGAAACAGCAGTCATTAAATATCTGAGAGACCATGTTGTCAAGCATCATGTAATAAAAACTGATGAAACTACATGCAAATTTTTAGTTGTGTAGATCTTTACAATGCTTCAGACTGGAATGCAATCTGAAAATATAATGCTGTGATTTTTTTTAACATATGCAATTAATCTCAGCTTCCTTCCTGCCAACCCCTCGTCTCCAAAAAAATGACCTCACCCTAAAAATTCTTTGTGCCTTCCTCATTAGCTACAAAAGGACTGAGAATTGAAACACTAATGTGGCATCACTATCAAGCATGAAAGTTAAGAAAACTTACAGAAATATTGTCTTAAAATACCAATATTAGTAGCAATTTTACACAACCAAAGTATGTATATGGACTGACACTAATAGCTTGAGCATTGTAAAGGTAAGTTGGATCCTCTGTCCATGAAATATATCTTCTACTGCCTCTCCTGTAATATCTAATTTCCAGATTGCGCTATTATCTACTAAAATGTATTTGATGTTAATTCTTAATAGATGACTCATTAAAGCTATAATGTCCAAAACTATGCCTATGTAGTACTATTTGATTTAAGCATTTTAATTGACAAGAATTCTCCATTACTAAATGTTTGAAAACAGTGAAGGATATTTTTAAGTGGTTATTTTTTATACGTTGTCTATTTGCCTTTAGATTGGACCAAAAAGATTTTTATGCAGCACAAGCCTTGAAAGGGATGCCAGAAGTTGAAAAGGATTTTAATATCTTTGAAGAAACTTTAAGGTATATAAATAAATATTGAAAATTCTTTGCAAGGAGATTTTTTTCCAATTTTCTATAAAAGTGAGCCTAAATCTCTTTGTAGATTCAGGATAGACTCTCCAGGTGTTGCTCCATGGGGAGGCAAAGTCCACAGAGATTGTTTGTTATTTACCGCCTAGGTTATATGCTTTTTCTGTCACTCCAGCTTTCTTTTCCAATGTTTTCCTTTAATACAGGGAATATTCAGCCTTTGTCATTATTTGAAATACAGAATTTTGTTCTTGAGTCTTTTGCCTCAAAAAAAGATTTTGAAATAAGACTTTTGAACAGAGTAAAAATTGTTAAGACCATGAAAACTTATGAAGATGAACTCAGAATGATTTTACATTGTAATACTTATTTTTGATGTCAAGGATGGAATATTACACTCTACAGAAATCTGTTTAGCTTTATATGCCTCAGTACAGGGGAACGCCAGGGCCAAGAAGTGGGAATGGGTGGGTAGGGGAGTGGTGGGGGGAGGGTATGGGGGACTTTTGGGATAGCACTGGAAATGTAAATGAAGAAAATACCTAATAAAATTAAAAAAAAAAAGAAAAAAAAGAAATCTATTTAGATATCAAGTTGACAAGAAGGATCTTAATTTTATTCTATTGGGTTGAAAAGCTCATACACTACTATGAAATCATAATTCTGCATGTGCTCATGAGCATATTTCCAAATAATTGTGCTTACGACAATACCACATGGTGTAAAAATGGAAAAAGAAGAAGAAAGTATAATCATGGTCTGCTTCTCTCCATTTCTCTCTCTGTTTATGTCCCCTCTCTGTCTATGTCTATGTCTGTCTGCCACACACACATACACACACACATACACACACCTCACAGACATACACAAACACTTCTCCCTTACATTTGATTCATACAGATCTTTGTATTTGCTCCTCATACACATCTTTAAATGTGTTTTACTTCACAGATTTACCATTCATTGCATGAGCTACATAATGATGGGAAATGCCTATGATTTAATTAGAAAACAGTAGAGGTTTGCATCTGGTGTTATGTGAATTTGGCAAGGAGAGCAATTCATTCTCTGTAAGCACACCTGTTAGATTCCTTAATAATTCCTGTATTTGAACTAAGATGAGTATCAAATATGTGATAAAACTGGCTATGCCATATTCATAAGAGGTATAGAAAATATATGTAATGTATAATAAAACACTATAAATGGGATTTAAAAAGAGAGCACTGAATAACTCTATTGGCCATCAAACTTTCATATTAGGGGTCAGATATGTTGTCTAGCTCTCACACTAGCCAAATGTAACAATATTTTTAATTCTTCTTGCTACATTCTGCAATCTCAATAATCATTTATTTTATAGTTTCAATTTCCTTGATTTTAAGGCTTATACTTAAGTCTTTATCTGATGCCCTCTGATGGCTGTAGTGGGAAGAAACAGGAAAGGACAGAACAGGAGAATAGATCACTCAGCACAAATATATGAATACTTTTCTGTGAAGCAAATTGAGGTCTGTGATTTGAGCCTCTTTCTAAAAATGCCTGGATTTTCTTTGGTTTTATTACTAATCCTTTTTATAAAAACAAGCTTCAAATTTCAGGTATCTGTGAAGCTAGATAAGAAATACATGTAATTATTAATTTTGTTGGATTCTCTCATAGGAACACTAGACACCAGGAAAAGGGAAGTCACAAGCATTTAAAAGTAAGAAAAGTATTCAAGACAAGAGTCAATTTTATGTACATCAATTTCCTTTAAAAGCTTGAATAAGCAAATGAGTAAGAGGGCATCCAGAGAAATATTAGCATTTCATGAATTTTTAACAGGAATTGTATAGGAAACTGAAAAGAAGTTTGGAGGAGGCAAGAGCAGAAAATGAGAAGTTAGTTTTTTCCAGAAAGAATAAATGGTAGTATTATAGGATAATTCAAAGTTCAATAATGAGACTATTTAATAAAAAAATAATCATGGGAAGTGACAGGAGAAAAGTTCAGAGGTCCAGGAAAATGAATAGAAATAAGCAGCAATGGGGGTGAGGAACTTGGTGAACCACAAGACAGTCCCAGGCACCAGGGATGGGAAGTTCTCAGGATCCATTGAGTATGACATTAGACGAAATACCCAACAGCTGGGAGACAAAACCTGAAGAGAACACCTCCAGTAGATAGACATGGCCCCCAGTGGAGGGCTGGGGCCAACAACCCATCTCAAAATTTTTAATCCAGAATTATCCCTGTCTAAATGAAATGAAGGAACAAAAGTGGAGCAGAGACTGAAGGAAAGACCACCCCTAGACTGCCCCCACCATGTTATACATTCCATCCTCAGACATCAAACAGTGACACTATTGCTGCTACAAAGATGTGCTTACAGACAGGAGCCTGTTATGGCTGTCCACCGAGAGGCTATGCCAGCACCTAAGACAGATGCAGGTAAAACCATTCATTGAACTGAGCCCAGGGACCTCAATGGAAGAGTTAAGAGAAGGGCTAAAGGAGCTGAAGGGGATTGCAATCCCATAGGAAGAACAAGAGTATCAAATAAACAGACCCCCCAGAGTGCCCAGGGGCTAGACCACCAATCAAAGTGTATGCATGGGCAAGTCCATGAGTACAGCTACATATGAACCATAGGACTGCCTCATTCCGCATCAGTAGGAGGGGAGGTGCTTGGTCCTGAGGAGGCTTGATGCCTCTGAGAAGGGGGGTGGTAAAGGGGTGAGGCAGGGGTGGGTAAGTGAGTGGGGGAGCACCATTTTAGAGGCAAAAGAGAGGTGAAGTGTGGCGATCCTGGAGGGGATGCCAGGAAGGGTGATAACATTTAAAAAGTAAAAAAATAAAATGATTAATACAAATTTTAAAAAGCATATAGTAGTTCATCAATTTATTTCTACTTTCTTTTTTCATGAATATACGGAGAGTAATTTGAACACACATGCATGCACAAAAGTATGCATTTGGTTAGTTCATATTCCATGACTATGAGTTAATTACTTAATATATTCAATGTAATCAAGGGCAAGATTTAATTGGCTCATGGTTTCATAGGTGAATGGGCATAGTTGGGTGATGCTATTTATTCAACCAGTTCTACTTTGATAAACATATATCAAAGAAGGAAGACATTGCAGAGATGTGTTCAACTCCTTGTAGCTAGGAATAATTTAAAGACATACAAGAAAGAGCTACAGACCAATGTAAGCACGCCAAATAACATTTTTTAGATAAGTCTCACTTATTGAAGGTTTTTCCCATCTCTAGTAGCTACATAATATTGAACATCAAGCTTTTTTAAAACAAAAAACCTTGCATTTTGCTTTCTTTTTCTTTTTTATTAGATATTTTCTTTATTTACATTTCAAATGTTATCCCCTTTCCTAGTTTCCTTTCCAAAAACCCCCTATCCCCTCCCCACTCTTACTGCTTATCAGCCCATTCACTCCCTCTTCCTGGTCCTGGCATTCCCCTGTACTGGGGCATAGATCTGTCACAGGACCAAGGGCCTCTCCTCACTTGGATGACCAACTAGGTCATCCTATGCTATATATATATATGTACCTGAAGCCATGTGTCCCACCATGTGTACTCTTTGGTTGTTGGTTTAGTCCTTGGGAGCTCTGGGGGTACTGGTTGGTTCATATTGTTGTTCCTCCTATGGGGCTGCAAATCTCTTCAACTCCTTGGGTCCATTCTCTAGCTCCTTCATTGGGGACCCTGTGCTCAGTCCAATGGGTGACTATGGGCATCCACTTCTGTATTTGTCAGGAACTTGCAGAGCCTCTCAGGAAACAGCTATATCACACTCCTGTCAGCAAGCACTTGTTGGCATCCACAATAGTGTCTGGGTTTGGTGGTGGTATATAGGATGGGTCCCCAGATGGAGCAATCTCTGGATGGCCATTCCTTCAGTCTCTGCTCCACCCTTTGTCTCTGTAACTCCTTCCATGGGTATTTTGTTCCCTCTTCTAAGAGGGAGCGAAATATCCACACTTTGCTCTTCCTTCTTGAGTTTCATGTGGTTTGTGAATTGTATCTTGGATATTCTGAGCTTCTGGGCTAATTATTATTAGCGAGCACATAGCATGTATGCTCTTTTGTGATTGGTTACCTCACTCAGGAAAAAATGGGGTACAGAGCTAAACAAAGAATTCTTAACTGAGGAATACAGAATGGCTGAAAAGCATCTAAAAAAATGTTCAACATCCTTAGTCATCTGGGAAATGCAAATCAAAACAACCCTGAGAATCTACCTCATACCAGTCATAATGGCTAAGATAAAAAACACAGGTGACAGCAGATGTTGGTAAGGATGTGGAGAAAGAGGAACACTCCTCCACTACTGGTGGGATTGCAATCTGGTACAACCACCCTGGATATCAGTTTGGAGGTTCCTAAGAAAATTGGACATAGTACTACCTGAAGACCCAGCAATACTACTCCTGGGCGTATACCCAGAAGATGCTCCAACATGTAATAAGGACACATACTCCACTATGTTCATAGTAACCTTATTTATAGTAGTCAGAAGCTGGAGAGAATCCAGATATTCCTCAACAGAATCATGAATACAGAAAATGTGGTAAATTTACACAATGGAGTACTACTCAGCTATTAAAACAATGAATTTATGAAATTCTTAGGCAAATGAATGGATCTGGAACATCAAACTTTTATAATGTTTCTTCAGGGAACATTCTAAGTTCAATGTATAACATGTATGTACACAATTATTTAATGGATACACAGAAAAAGTTTTGTGCATATGTGTGTGAATAATATATATGTAATATAAAAATTGTAAACCTCATTGTTTTGTTTTTTGTTTTTTTTCTGTTAGAATGAACAATGTTACAAGATATGTGTAGGAAGGTGTTTCACTGAATATTAATTATTCCACTTTTTTCTTTTGATAATATCTAGAGTTATATTTTGGCACTGCCCCTATCCCTGATATCATTAATCTAAAATTATACTCACTCATGAGATCCTATCCCCACTGGTTGACATTCTTTTGCATGCATGAACTTTTATAAATCAGCTCCTAGTCAGTTCTTGAGGAGTCCTTTATTCTTATAAAATTACATTAAAAGTTGATAATTTTTTTCCTTTGTCCCCAGATTCCATGACTAGATATTTTAGAAACAAGGATTAATTTAATGGGATTAGGTGACTAAATTGTTCTACAGTTTCATTTCTGTCTACTTTAGGCACTGGCCTTACTTTGGCATTTTTTTCTGACCATCAGGAAAAAAAAAGTCTTGTCTATGACCTTTGTTCATGCTGCATAGTTTGACTATGCAGTTTATGCTGGTGATAACTTTGTGACTACCTTCCTCTGCTCTGAAGTATAGAGACAGGGAAGTTGGTATTAAACTGACCACAGTGAAATTTCTATACACAAAGCCTCATGTGGGGTTTTCCTGACAGTCCTTGAGTGAATACCAGGACATATGATTTACAAAGAGAACTTATACCCTATAGTGCAGCCCTACTAGGGAAATGACACAGAAGTCCATAACTGATCTCTGGCAGACTTTGTTCTTATTCTACTTCATTTGCTGTTAAACTCTTCTCTTTTCCATTTAATAAACCTTCTTTATGATTATAAGTTATTCTGACCAATGAGTCCTTCCAATGGTCCCTGAACCTGATAGTGGAGTTAGGGATGTTTGACAGTTGGACTTAGTATAAAAACAATGCAAAAACATATAGTTTTACAAATTATCTCTGTAGAAAACTACATGTTTCATCACATCAAACCATGGTAATACAGGAAATGAACAGTTTATAACCACCAATATAATTTGAGAGGATTAATTGCTGTGCATATAAAATATTGCTTTAGAATATTAGTGAAGAAATATCATTGTATGGAAATAAATACGGCACCAACTAAAGCAAAGCATTGTTATAAACCGTATTCACTAATAATGACTTTTATGAAAGCCTTAAATTATTCTTTCTTTAAATAGCAACAGCGAAACAAATTCACTAGAAAATATTGTCATGAGAAAGTGTTTTATCAGTTGTAATGTTGATTACATGTTTAATTTAATTGATAACCACTTACAAAACTTAAAATCTGGAAAGTCTTTCTGAGTATACTATTTAAGAAAACTGCATTTTAAATCTATGACTCTCTTTTTCTCTCTCCTCTCTCTCTGTCTCTCTCTGTCTCTGTCTCTGTCTCTGTCTCTGTCTCTCTCTCTCACACACACACACACACATACACACATACATATCAATCATAGCATGTTTTATGTAATATTGTTTCTTTTCTGCTTTTCTGTAAATATTTCACTTTTCCTACATATACATTTAATCATTTATATCCTCTAAAACATCAACTAATACAGTATGTTTTGTAGTCTCTGTTAGCAGTTTGGTTTAAGAAAGAAAAGACTTAGCAATACAAACACAGGAAATTTTTCATAAAGAACTATTCTGATAGTATCCCAAATTATCACTCAATACAACTGTATAAATTTGAAGCATAACAAGTACTAGTAGTGAGAGATAAATGAGTTTATATATTAAAAATAATCTAGTTGTCTCAACATAGAAGGATGGGTTGAAAAAATAGTAGGTTACATGAGATAACAAAAATGATTATGAATTAGCTAATCAAGAAAGCAGAGGTCGGTTCATGTATGTACTGAAAATTTACATGTTAGTACATACTGAGAACACAAGTAAGTATAAAAGTGCTGTGGACTTTAAAGATTTAGTACAAATAAAGGATATAAATTATGTAGCAGTGAATTCAGGCACAAAACCCTGTGAGAATGAGAGTCACTTCCAAAAATGAGAACTGGTATATTGTGCAATAACTTTTCCCTTAGAATAAAGTGAAAAGAAAATAAGATTGTTATAGTAGCTAAAAGATCAATGGATATTTTGGCAATGGAAGTGACACCTGAAAATGGCAGTAGACTTGGGTGTTCTCATTCAGTTAATTAGAACTACTTTGTGTAAAATTCCTGCCATGCCAATGAAGGAAGTCTTGATTAGTTTCAGGGCTTTTAGGTTAAGCCACAATAGATTCAATTATTTCTTCTGTAACTTCATCTATGTAAATCAGATAGTCAGAACTGTTCTCTTTTTGGCTCTCAGTTATGACCTTGCCTCTACAAATATGACTGGGATCCTCCCTACAAAAGGAAAAAAAGTATATTCTTTTAAATTTTGAGTATAGATTGTCTGCTGACCTTTCAAGGAAGATACAGGGTTAAGGGCCATGAGGTAGAAAGTTACTCAGAATCTAGAAGACCTTTGAATGTGTACTGATCAAAATTTAAACAATGTTGGAATATTTCAACCATGAGAATAAGATATAGGAAAAAATACCTAGCTGTACTCCTGGAAACATACTCTAAGATTTGCATACCTTACCACAAAGATACTTGCACCCTGATGTCTATTTCTGTTCAAGTCACAACAGCTAAGAGATGGGATTATTTTAGATAACCATTTATAGATAATGAAGTATGTGTTACACTTAGAGAATTGTGTTTTATTCAGCTGTAAAAATAAAATTATAAAATCAGCAAGAATGTATATGAAACTAGAAAATGTATTAAGTGATGTAGAAAATCAAATACTGCATATTCTCTCTCATATGCATTTATTTTATGAATGTATATATGAAAATATTTAATTCATATATATGCATATAAACATATATCTATATTTTATGTTTGTGTGTGTGAGTGTGGGTAGAGGTCAAGAAAATAGAAGTGATTCTATGACAGAAAAATTCGGTTTTAAGGAAAGATAATAAGGAAGACAATATAACATATATGATAAATAGAGAAGGCAATAGAGCATATGTGATATGAAAGTGGACAGGGAGGTATTGAGTAGAAGGATTTTAAGTAGTGAGCAGAGCAAATATATATATAGGGAATTATTGAGACTGTTATATCAACCAAACATGAGTGTTCTACTTTCATCTCTCTGACAAAACATGCTGACCAAAATCAACATAAGAGGAAAGGATTTATTTATGCTTACATGTGATAATCTATAATTGAATTGTATCAGGGCAGGAAGACCAGAAGGAACTTAAAGCAAAAACCACAGAAGAATGTTGCTTATTCTCTTCCCTATAATCATTATGTTTAGCTAGTTTTCTTACATAGCCCAAAAGAAGTGTGGTGCTACACATAGTGTGCTGGACCTTCCTTCACTAATGAAAATTGTCAATCTCTGAAAGATATCCATAGAACAATCTCTACAAGACATCAATTAACATTCTAATTAGTACAATAAGTGTGTATGGGAATATTAGAAGAAAACCTTTTATTTTGTATGCTAAGTTATAAAATAAAATAAATTTTTAAAAGTTGTTAATAGAATATAAAAGTATTTTAAGATATATATAAAATACTAAAGTAGTTAGGACTAAAAGAACTTTTGTTTGTTAAGAGAAAAGCAATCATGTAGGGATACAAACTATGAAAGTGCAAGTGAATATTATGGTAGAGATTCACAAAACAGTAAAAATAAAATAAAAGGTTTTAGAAGAGCAGAGTCATTTTACTTTTTAAAGTAAAATGGAGCCACCCCACTAACAGTGTTTCAATATTCCAGATTTACATACAATCTGCTGTACATTTAAAATATGAATTGCTGTCTGTTTGTATATTAAATAATCTATACTGTAAAAAATATATTTACACTGTTGTTACTTTTTTTGACATATTCAATTAAGGATACCATGAGGGCTAGTAGATTGGCTCTCAAACAAGGGACATATAACATTAAAAATTGTTTTTATTGCATCCTCCAAATCTTACTTTTATGTCTCTTATATGATTTAAATTTAACCTTGTAAAGCCTTTAATGCAGGTATTACTGATTATTTTTGGTTACATGTAATATACTTGTGTCTGGATTTTGAATTCCTGTTCCATAGAACCCATTACAGGGAGGAAATCTCTGTATTTCACATTAGAATTTTCTGCAAATGCCTTTGATTACAATATTCTTCTCACTCTATTCGATAATTACTATTTAATCATTAATTCAATACTATAACAAACACCTTCTCAAACCTCACAGGGCATTTTTTACATAATTAATGCCTAGAAGGATTAATTTCTCCACTATTAACATTCAGGGTTGCTTATGGAAACCATTACAAGGACTTTGACATTACATAACAGTAAAGAAAATTAGAGTGGTCTAATGCTTGTAGAAAATAAATGTTCAGGGTCTAAGATTAAATCTAGTATAATACAAAGAAGTAGATTTTTTTTGGAGAAAATAGGTTAGAAAATCTTTAGTACATCATTGTTTGATTTCCAAAGTTCAAACCTTAAATTTAGGTTGTTTTGTTTAGAAACAGATTAGTAATGAATTCAAGTATGTTCAAAATTTTACTCAACACACTGGGCCACATTTCAATGTATCGCACCATATCTAATAATATAATTTGAATAATTCTAAACGTGGTTTGTTTTACATAATGGCACCTGACATTGTTTTATCACCTTGAAAATATTGGTTCAATAGAAGAGCTTTTTTTTTTGGAGTATTTTCTCTCCCGTCAATCAGAGAAGACTAGTTAAAGGAATACATAAGAAAGACTGAGTCCTGCTTTCTTCTTCACAAGATCCAGGCTCGTGCTGACAAGGCTGCCTTGGAGGCAAGACCTCTCAGGAATAGCCTAACACCCCCCACCAACTGCTTCTGTCATCCTAGAAGCCACTGGACCCCCTTGGAGCTCCCAGAGAGTGATCTAGCAACCAGGCATCATACACAAGCTAGTCTGAGGCCCCAAACACATATACAGCAGAGGACTGCCTGGTATGTCCCTCAGTGGAAGAAGACGCTCATAGTCCTCCAGAGACTTGAGGCCCCAGGGTGGGGGAGATTCCTCTAGGGGACTGGGGACCAGAGGAATGGGGTGACAAATTGTGGGAGGGAGGACTGGAAGGGAGTCAGTGGATAGATTGTAAACAAGCAAGCGAACAAACAAACAAATATTTTAAATAAAAAAAAAAAAAGAAATAAAATGAAAGGATTTCCTAAAACTGTCTTCAAGTGCCACTTCCTATCAAAAGCTGTGCTCATAATCCGGCAGTCTGCAACTAAAGCATGCTTAGCCTCAAAATTTTGCTTACATAAATTCTGAATTTGGAAAATCCTGAGTTAATGTACTCAATTTTCACAATGGAATGACGACTCTAGGTGATAACTTTTCTACTTGGAAAAAGGCATGTACTGACCAATTTGCCCCACTCCTAGTTCCTTACTGCTCGGACACTAGAGTCAAGCGGGAAATCCCTTTTGTGCTGATGCCGTTCACTAACAGGTTCTAGTTGTTTGATTGCCATACATGTCTCAATCAAGAATACTGTTTCATAGTTTGAACTAAAACATCACCTTTGACAAGTAAAAGTGAGATATCTATTAATAGAAATACTGTTCATGGAATCAGTTGCAATGCTCTGCATTGGCATCATTACTGAATTAAATAAAGGTCAGTTCTAAAAAGCAGTGACTCATGTCGTCTTTTTTTTCTTCTTATATTCATTATTTCTTAACAATTTTTAATTAGATATTTTCTTTATTTACATTTCAAATGTTTTCCCCTTTCCAGGTCTCCCCTTCAGAAACCCGCAATTCCATCTCCCCTTCCCCTGCCTCTATGAGGGTACTCCCCCACTCACCCACTCCTGCCTTCCTGCCCTGGCATTCTTCTACACTGGGGCATTGAACACCCTCAGGTCCAATGACCTCTCCTCCCACTCATGCCAAAAAGGCAATTCTCTGCCACATAGGAGACAAGAGTCATAGGCCCCTCTATGTGTATTCTTTGGTTGGTGGTCTAGTCCCCTGGAGCTCCAAGGGGGTCAGGCCAGTTGACACTGTTGCCCTCTCTATGGGGCTGCAAACCTCCAAAAGCTCCTTCAATCTCTTCTCCAACTCCTCCATCAGGGCCCCCGCGCTGTGTCCAATGCTTGGCTGTGATCATCCACCTCTATTTCTTAGGTTCTGACAGAGCCTCTCAAGAGACAGCCATATCAGGCTCCTATCAGCAAGTACTTCCTGGTTTAGTGTCCAGGTTTGGTGACTGTATATGAGATGACTAATATCTACTTAGCAGTGAATGTATACTATGTGTGTTCTTTTGTGGCTGAGTTACCTCACCCAGGATAATTATTTTCAAGTTCCATCCATTTGCCTGCAAATTTCATGAAGTCATTTTTAAAATTAGGTATTTATTTCATTTACATTTCCAATACTATCGCAAAAGTCCCCCATACCCTCCTACCCACTCCCCCCACCCACCCACTCCCACCTCTTGGCCCTGGCATTCCCCTGTACTGAGGCATATAAAGTCAAACAGCCTCCAAACGCTGACACCATTGCATACACTAGCAAGATTTTGCTGAAAGGACCCTGATATAGCTGTCTCTTTTGAGACTATGCCAGGGCCTAGCAAACACAGAAGTGGATGCTCACAGTCAGCTATTGGATGGATCACAGGGCCCCCATTGGAGGAGCTGGAGGAAGTACTCAGGGAGCTGGGGGAATCTGCAACCCTTCCCTATAGGTGGAAGTCACTGTTTTTAACAGCTGAGTAGTATTCCATTGTGTAAATGTACCACATTTTCTGTATCCATCTGTTGAGGGACATATTGGTTCTTCCAGCTTCTGTCTATTATAAATAAGGCTGCTATGAACATAGTACAGCATGTGTCCTTATTACAAGTTGGAGCATCTTTTGGGTATATGCCCAGGATTGGTATTGCTGGCTCCTCTGGTAGTACTATGTCCAATTTTCTGAGGAACTGCCAGACTGATTTCCAGAGTGGTTGTACCAGCTTACAAAACCAGCAGCAATGGAGGATTCTCCCTTTTTTTTCCACCAGAACTTTGACAGCATTTGCTGTCACCTGAGTTTTTTTTACCTTTGTCATTCTCACTGATGTGAAGTAGAATCTCAGGGTTGTTTTGATTTGCATTTCCCTGATGACTAAGGATGTTGAACATTTCTTTAGGTGCTTCCTAGCCATTTGAGTTTCCTCAGTTGACAATTCTCTGTTTATCTGTCTTTCCCATTTTTATTAGGGTTATTTGGTTCTCTGGAGTCTAACTTCTCAAGTTCTTTGTATATATTGGATATTGTCCTCTATCGGATATGGGATAGGTAAAGATTTTTTCCCAATCTGTTGGTTGCTGTTTTGTCCTGCTGACAGTGTCCTTTTCCTTAGAGAAGAATTGCAAATTTATATATGTTTTTATATTCATGTACACATATATTCCTAAGTATATAAGTATATCTTTAATTTACCTAGATTTAAAGCAATTATAATGAGAATAATAGATTCATATTTACAGAAATGACAACATTGAATAAATTTGCAATACAATGATCATACATTACATTGTCTCTGAAGTCTGAATTGTTGACTAGTAAGAGAGGTGGTTTGAATCATATTGGTGTTCTAATATAACTAGAAAATGATAGTTTGGTAATTAGTCCTTCACGTTACCATCAAAGCATAAAGGCCAAGTATTTTACTGACTCTTATATTTGCTGGATGCTTATTTAACAAAGAAAAATTTAAACTTAGGTCTTTTCCTAGTGTGTGTTGGATGAGTGTCTTCTAATGACTAACTGTTTTTGGTATGTAAGCGTTCTCTCTCTCTCTGTCTCTGTCTCTGTCTCTCTCTCTGTCTCTCTCTCTCTCTCTCTCTCTCATACACACACACACACACACACACACACACACACACACACACACACACACACACAAACCAGGTGAAATTAAAAGACATTGATGCAGATTTTACCTTGATTTGATTTGCATTTTCATATTTTTTTAAATGAGAGGAAGTAAATTAACACAAATATTAGCTTCTTAAATGGATTCGCAGATCTCACCTTAGAAAGCAGAAATTTCAGATCTTTAGAGTAAAATTATAAATAGTAAATTTAATAAAAAATAGAAATGATCTCAAGTATACAAATACACTAAAATGTCATGCCAGATCGTCAAAAATATCTCCACTAAAGGTTTGCCAGCATTAATGGCCCTGTGTGCAAAGTAATTATATGAAATGCCAAAAGACCAAGCCAATAGGATAAATGATATTTAACAAAATTAGAAGAATAAGCTTCCAACATTTTGAAATATACCCCTGAGTGGGAAAGTAAACTAAGCACCCACATGCCTGGTATAATTGAATTCCTCAAGACAGGAGAAGAAAACGATTCTCTCTGAGTCTCCAGCCTTTCTGCAATACTCTGCACAAAGGCACTTTTGTTTTGTGTTTCCTTTACAAGGATGCTTATACTACATATAGTCTTGGATAAGGAAGAGAGTGCTTGCAAGCAGGAAGCAAAAATTCCATGCTTGTGTGTAGCTCAGGAAAACAACTGATGCTAACAAAACTCAGGGCTCCTCAGATATGTTATGCATCTATTATGTGAACAGCATCTACCTGAATTCCTACTGCAGAATCTCAAGAACAAGAAAAACTGATGGAAGTGTGAAGCTCAGGATGCTTGCTGTTCCATGACAATATAGTCCTTTTCTCAGAACCACATGTCAAATGTCTCCTGCCATCTTCAATACAAAGGTGTCACACAAAATTGATGGTGTCTCAGAATCTTCTTCATGTTCTTGAACGCTGAGGCTCTCTAAATTCCATTTTTATATCCAAAATACATTGATTTTTCTAGTCTTTGAAAATTCTAGATTTTGAATAGAACTTGACTATAATTGTGACTAAGATATAACTATAGAGTTGTAACCCAATGATTTGATCTTTCTTTTCTACTAATAAATTTTATTCTTACCTAGGTACCTTCTTTCCTGATTTAGCCACTTAAATGAAATTTTCAAGTATTAATCCCATTGCAATACACACATTAGGACTGTCTGAATATTTTTCTTCTGATTAACTTATACATTACAAAATTACTTACTTTAATGGATAAGCTTAGTCATCCATCAGACTGAGCACAGGTCCCCAACAAAAGAACTAGAGAAAGGACCCAAAGAGTTGAAGGAGTTTGCAGCCCCATAGGAGGAGCAACAACATGGACTAACTAGTACCCCTAGAGCTCCCAGGGACTATACCACCAACCAAAGAGTACACATGGTATGATTCATGGCTCCAGCTGCATATGTATCAGAGGATGGCCTAGTTGGTCATCAATGGGAGAAGAGGCCCTTGGTCCTGTGAAGGCTCTATGTCCCACTATAGGGGAATGCCTGGGCCAGGAAGCGGGAGTGTGTGGGTTGGTAAGCAGGGAGAGGGGCAAGGGATAGGGGGTGGTCATTTTCAGAGGGGAAACCAGGAAAGGGTATAAGATTTGAAATGTAAATAAAGAAAATATTAAATAAATAAATAAGTTTAACAAAAGGAAAAATAGTAAGTATATACCTATATAATACAGGGAATTTTGGACACAATATAGTGAATCACTGACAGGATAATATCTTTCTTCAACATTATATTCTATATAATTTTAGGTTTTGGAATATATGAAATTGTACATATAAAGCAGTATTGTGGTCTGTGCTTGTTAAATACTTCTGGTTAGGTATTTAGAATACATATCAAATTTTGAGTCCATCACAGGAAATCCCCCTGCAATGACAGCTGAAATTACAGCTTTCTGATCCATAATCTATGATATTCTTACACTGTTCTTATCTTTCAATTAATAGCCAAAATTTCATTTCTGCCACATTTTCCATAATTCTATCAATATAACATTAGAAGACAAGCTCTATGTAGGAACACTTTCTGAAAATGAATGCCACGTGAGGCTGAAAATAAATCTGGGGCTCTATTTATCATTTATGTAGATTTCATTCATTATTTATTTAATGTGTCACTTGTTTGGCCCATTCTTGTATAAAACTATGTTAATTGTGACAGAGTTCCCAGCTCAGTAACTTTTTTATCAGCGAAGGGCAATATAAAGGCTTGCTGTTGGTAGCTGTTCTATTTAACTTTGCTGGTTCAGTTCCAGAGAAAGCAGATTGTGTGGCATACGAACCCAAAGGTTATTCATGTTTCTCACAAAAGCTAATTAGGAGAAGTGTTACCAACTTTCCTTCATAACATGAAAAGTTAATTTATAATATGTCATATTGAGCTTAAAACCCAGACCATCTAATTACAGATATGAAGATGCAAGTACATTGACTCTTTGCTTCAAAGTTATCACAAAGAGGTTGGGTATGTATTAGAAGGAAATATCTTAAAGCTCACAGAGCAGATCGTTCCAGATTACTTTAAGATTGACTTTTCCTTGTTTTGAATTCAAGACCCAGGCCCCATTTTATTGAATATAAATCACTATTTTCTAAATAATTATTCATTTATTTTATATTCATAAGCTTCAGTCTGTCATAATAAATGTCCATAATACCTTACCTTATACAGATCTACACACAATTTTTATATATTAGCTAAACTTATTTACCAAAGTGCATTATTTTGCTGCACATAAAGAAGTCAAAAGCAAAACAACAACAGGCAAATCTGGTTTTATTTATGCCCTCTTCATTCATCAATTTCTTACATATTTATATAAAACATATTTAGATTTTTTCTGAAACATGGCTTTGGACTGGAAGGCTGGCCATGCTTTATGTCATATGTGAATGAGCCATTCTGCTCAAGGAGTTTTCACTGGTCGCAGCTAGTTAGAAACTGTCAGGTGTTCTGTAAAGCAAAAGATCGATCTTTGAATTCAAAGAGTACTAAGAATAATATATGGAAGTGAAAGATAGAGGTTTTCTGAATCCTTTCACAGTTGTGATATATTTTATTGATACTATATAAATGCTACAGATACAAATCTGAATCCCAAACCACCTACCAAAGTGTCCAGGCTCTTGGGTCTTTTCAGCACAAAGAATCACACCAGCAATACGTGATTAGAAATAGGAAAAATATTTCTGAAAATAGGAGTAGAGTAAGCAACCAAGTAAGGAGATCATATCCACTCCCAAACTGTGAGACCACAAGGCTCAGAACTCTTATGTCATTTACATTACACTGCCTTCTCCTACAGTTGTATATCCTGAACTGTTCTTGAGAATGCCAAGTTTATTTTACGTAATCTAGCTGGGAAAGGATTTCTTATCTTTTACTTCAAATTGCTGCATTTAATTATTATTTTTTTCTCTTTTTTTAATTAGATATTTTCTTTATTTACATTTCAAATGTTATCCCCTTTCCTGGTTTCCCCTCCAAAAACCCTCTATCCCCCTTCCCTCTGCTCACCAACCCACATACTCCCACTTTCTGGCCCTGGCATTCCCCTGTACTGGGGCATAGAACCTTCACAGGACCAAGGGCCTCTCCTCCCATTGATGGCTGACTAGGCCATCCTCTGCTATATATGCAGCTGGAGCCATGGGTCCCACTGTGTATATTCTTTGGTTGATATTGTGGCTTTATTCAAGATTTCACTTTATTGCCACACCTACTCCTTGAGAGATGCATATCCAAAAATGTAATATTCTGAGAGAGGTAGACAGATGATGATCGATGTGTTTTCTGTAACTACTTCCATGCTGATGAGGGGTGTAGTTCATACATGAGAGACCACAAAATTCCCTACTTTTTCAGTTAGAGAAGGAACATTACCTTTTGCGAAGTAGGAGTTAGCTCAAAATCCACATATCCCAGGAAATTTAACTTGAAATTGTAAATTACGGAAGCTGCAGATTTCCTGAGATTAAAACAGTCTAAGCAAGAGTAACAGGGTTGCATCCACTGATAACTAAGAAAGAATGAGGTCCAGAAAAAAGAAGGCCCTTGCTTAGTTCAAGAGACCCATCTCTTTGTAGCTACATTTCAGTTTAAGAGTATTTTAAAAATGAAATATGTAGCATTTCTTAGAGCTGACAGCTATGGATTAGATAACATTCCTGGGGCCTCATCCCTGGAAAAAGATGAAAATATCTCTTTCTCTCTCTCTCTCTCTCTCTCTCTCTCTCTCTCTCTCTCTCTCTCTCTCTCCCTCCATACATCAGTTGTCTGTAGCTCTTCATTTGGGACTGGCATCTTGTGGAACTCCCATCAAACACCTTTGCATTGGCCTTGTTAACATGACCATGTTATTCCAAGCCTCTGGATGTAGCTTCCCTGTCATATATAGAAGATATTCTCACAGCAGGTGTGTTGGCCCCCTGGCTTATAATCTGTGTGTATGCCTTTCCACTATGGTCTCTAAGCCTTAGGTGTAATTGTTGTGTTGTCAATGTATCAAATGTTATTCGTCACATCATGTTCAGTTGTTCTTTTAATTTGAGTGGGTATAGATTTCTGTTGTACTCTTCAAGTGTGTGTGTGTGTGTGTGTGTGTGTGTGTGTGTGTGTGTGTGTGTTTGTGTATATGTTACTTTTTAACAATGACTGGACTAATAAAGTTGTATTTACACACACATGTAACAATAATAAAGATGATATCATGAATTTGAATTTGAGAGGGAATAGGACGGACACTGAAGTAGTTGGGGGGGAGAAGAATGGAAATGAAAAGTTGTGTTTTACTATAACCACAAACATATTCACATACAAGTACACATGTATTTTCCAAATACACATGACAAGAAATACAAAATGAGGAACACAAAATAAATTTCAGTGAACAGTGAAGAATGAATGAGAGAAATCATGTAGCTATAGATTATTTTACTCTGATATTTCAGGGGATCATTCACATAGTGAATTTTGTTCTATTATCTTAACATAAGACACCCTACAAACACTGGCATGATAACAATTATAAGCTTGTATGATATCATTATGCTAAGAAATTTAAAAGGTCTATTTTAACATATGTTTAAATGAACCAAGGTGAAAGCACCAATATCCTATATGATTCATTCCTGTCTTAATGTCTCATTTGCTCAGTATTGAAATGGAAGTGTCAAATAGTGGAGCCTATAGAGCCTGAGGTTTCTATATTATTGAAAATTCTAAGCTAACATGGATATTTGAGTTAAGTTTGAACTGTATCCTCTGGGGAGTGAAAAAAAGAAGAAGAAGAAAAAAAAAAAAAAAACAGATCAGCAGGCCCAGCAGAAGAAAGAAGGTACTTATCTAGTTGAGGAGGCAGATGTAAGGTATACATTTGTTTTGAAATGATGGCAGAGAATTTAGGTTCTTGTACATTCCCATATGTCAAGAGAAAAGGAAGGTAGGGACAAATTTAGATAAGACCAATTAGTGCGATCTTGTTGCCCAGTGATATTCTATATAGAAGCTTCCGACATTTCCTTTGCGGAGCTGGAAGTCTACAGTTGATAGAGGAATAAGAATTATAATTATCCCTGAGTGTTGATCAGGTCCCCCTAGGGAGAGTTTTGTAGGCACAAGAGCGCATAAAAGGCAGGAAGTTTAACTTCATCTATACTCTGTAGGCCCAAGTTCCCTTTTCCTGTAACACGGAGTAAATGAGAGAATGTGGAGGTACACACCAGTTATGTAGAGTGGGAAAACGTACTTCACCTGAGTCCTGTTTCCCACAGTTTTTTTGTTTTTGTTTTTTGTTATTTTTTGAAGGCAAAGATTGGGCAGAATGAGGTCAACCAAGAAATCAAAGGTATCATCCTTGATTCCTATGAAACAGAACCTGCCATGGTGGAGACATTCTCTTGGAGAAGAAGGAGGAGATATGGAATGAGGAGCATTCATAGAACTGACTGGAAGGAGGACAAGGACTGGACTGTAATAAAAGATTAAATAATAATAATAATAACAATAATAAATAATAAACATTTCATGAATTCAACTATAAACAAACTTGCTAATAAATAAAAATATATACCAAAATTAAAATTAACCATAACTTAAATTCATAGAGTAAAATGCTATTATAATATAAGTGGCATTCACAAAAGAAGCTGTTCCCTACCTATCTACCACCAAAACCAATAATATCCAGAAGAACATTAAAACTGACAAAACTATTGGCTTTTATAACCCATGTGTATTACATGTGTTCAGTTATTCTTCATTCTTTTATATTTAGTCTCTGCTGTTGTTCTCTTTTCTTAATGAATATTTTCTTATCTATATACATACTTTTTTGTTTAGATTAAACATGTGAGATAGAGCATGTCTTTTTTTTCTTTCTAAGATTATTGCTTAATACTTTAAGTTTTAAAAATAAAAGTCAAATCAGAAATTGACTTCAGGCAAAGATGGTTTGCTTCCATCTTTGGTCATACTTTCCTCACTACCCAGATCATATTGAGACAAAGTGTATTTTTCATAAAATATGAGTTTTTTTTAATTTTAGATTCTTGCAGTCAAACAATCTTTATTTTAGTTCTGAAGCTGCACTGTAGCACATAGTCTAAGGGACATTAAATGAAATGACAAGTTCTGGGACCTCATCCATTCTCAAAGACTTTCAAAGAAACTGAACAGATTAGAACAACCTCTTTCCTGACACTCAAAGAATCCTTCTTGGCTAAGTTTACAGATAGCATCAGAGAGACTAGAAAGACTAGTTTGTGTCTCAAGTTACTCTCGGTTTCCTATTTTCTTAACAAGTTCTCTCCATGCTCTCCTCCATGTTCTGATGCTGTCTCCCCAGCACCTCTGAAGATTTTCCCTTTGCCACAGTGGAGTAATGATATTCTAACAAGACTCTCTTTTAATAGCTCTCATTTCAAAGAATAATGTTCATTACAATGTCCAATGTGTGGGTCCATCAATTATCATGTAACAGTTTGTTCCTTCTCTACAAATTTTCAATAAAAACCTTTGCCGTATAACATGTCCCCATATGAGGGAAAATCCCCTTGCTTTCTTATCTGATAGCTTTGACTTTTATTATTATTATTATTATTATTATTATTATTATTATTATTATTATTATTTTAAAGTTCCACTGGGGTTAAAAGTGACAAAAGGCAAAGATTTCTGTCCCTGATCTTTGAATCTAGTGCTCAAGCGAACGTGATTTCACCCTTACAATCAACTCTAGACTCTTGGGAAGAGGCACGAACAGTTAGGGCTCCACAAAACAATAGCAAGGAGGTATGTTGGAATAAAACTATGGAGTGTCCCAGAAGACAGAAGAAACATTGCATTCAAAATTCAGGTGAGAATTGAACTAAGTCTGAATCTGACATACTTTATTATTTTATTTCATTTATTTTTACTTTTATCTGTATTTTAATTTACAAATTAATTACATTTTGTCTCCTTCTCTTTCCATACTTACATATCTATATATCCCAACCAATAACTTTAGAATTCGTGGCCTCATTTTATATATATATAAAATATGTGCTGGTCATGTGCTCTTGAATAACTAATTAAGGTACTTATCTCTGGAAGGACTATTTCTCCTGCTCTTGGTCTTAAGTCTTTCCTGTAGTTCTTCACTTATAAATCCAGCCCTATGAAACACCCCATGTCCATGTTGGTTCTGTACTTGTTCGAATCTTGTTTAGGCAAATTATTTTTTTATTTTGAAAGATTGATGGAAGATCAGGAGTACATGAATGATGCAACTTTGGAAAATTTGGGAGATGGTAGTGCTCTGAGATCCCAGAACCACTGAAAAACTTTAGCAACCACTTAAGTATTTCTATATTGGCTGGGCTGGTAGCTGTGAGAGACATGTCCATTTAGCATCAGAGTGGATGTCCCCAACAGACAAGTATAAGGCTGCCAGCCCCAGTACTGAATCCAGTGGATCCAAGTGAGTCTCTTTTATTTATCCATCAAAGTACTATCATTCTTAGACATACTGCTGACCAGTTTGCCTCTTTTACCCTGGTATACATTCAGCTGAATTCTCATTGGTCAGGAGAGATGGTAAAGGCATAGTCTGAAACTTTAATACCATAAGCCATGAAAGGAGGAATGAAAATGCTTAGAAATCTATCAAGTGAGGCAGTTATACCAATGTGCCAGTTCTGAGAATGTCCTCTCTGGAGACCATAAATGGCAGAAGGGTTCTGTTCCTGGTTTCCTAATTAAAAATTTCACAGTTCTGCCTGGAGAATACCTGACTATGTAATTGGAACTGAACAGGCATCTACACATCATTCTTGGACAACTGGGTTGACAAAATCATGCCCCACCCCTTACCTCACCTCAGTTTCTACTCTAAGTGCTTAACAACAACACCCGGAACAAAAGCAAAAATAAACACGAAGCAAAACAAACAAAAAGGAAACATGATTAATATATGATTGTACCCTTTTTCTAGGATCCTTCCTGCTCTCCACTCTGTGCTCCCTTAGTAAGTTACAATCTTTAAATTTAAAATAAACATCTCTCTAAGACTCACCATTTGGGGTGAGGATTTTCTTTTTTTCTTTTTCTTTTTTTTCTAATTGTTAAGATGAGACCCCAGGAAAGCTATTGGATTGAGGGAAGTTCATGCCCATGACATTTCCAGGACCATAGTTTCCCAATTCTAGTTTATACAGGGGCCAGAAAAGCATCATTGTGCTCAAAGACATGATAGTATTCCTGAATCAAAAAGGAAACACAAAAGAATTACAGGGTTGACAATGGAGAGGAGACTGAGGAAAAGAAGGTCCAGCAAAGGCCAAAAGTGAGATCCAGCTCAGGCAGAGGTTCCAGGTCCTGACACTATTACTGGGACTATAGAGCGCTCACAAAAGGAGACCTAACATGGCTGCACTCCCAAAGACCCAATGAGCAGCTGAAAGAGTCAGATGCAAATATTTGTATCCAGCCAATGGACAGAAGCAGCTGATCCCTGTTGTTGAATTAGGAAAGGCTGAAAGAAGGTGAGGAGAAAGGCAATCCTGTAAGAGGACCAGCAGTCTCAATTAATCTGACCCCCCGAAACCTCTCAAACATTGGACCACCAAACCAGCAGCATACAACAGCTGATATGAGCCCCCCAACACACATACAATAGATGACTTCCAGGTCTGTGTTCATTCAGAGATGATGCACCTAACCCTCGAGAAACTGGAATCCCCAGGATGGTTAGAGGTTAGGTGGGGTGGAGGGTGGGGATATCCACATAGAGACAGGAAGGTGGGGAGGAGGTACGGGATATGGAACAGTTGGAGGGTGGAGGGAGAAATGAAATATGGAGTATAGAAAATAAATTAATTAATAAAAATGACAGTGATAAACACTACCATAGTATGACTCTCTTGGTTATCTATTGTTGCTTTTACAGGTGTGTTTCTGGGCTCTGGGGCACAAAAATGATGTTTCTTGTGTTTCAAAACAATACATGGAACCAGCTACAAATGAATAGAGATAGAAATACTGGAGAATATGAGTAGAAATACAGAAGCAGAGATCCTAAGAATGGGGTTAGGATAGTGAGCAGAGATAGAACCTCTGCTTCTAAAGAACCAGACCGTGAAGATCACAGCCCTTTGTAGGTCGGTTACACTGCCCTGATCTTTCCAACCTTTGTGAGATCCTTTCAAGAGGCTCTGGTCATTGTGTACAATCCATGCAAGGAAGAATTTTTCATCTTTCTCTGCCACCTGACTTCTTAAACATATTAATGTAGCTTTCTTCAATCCCCACTGTCTGGCCACATACACATTTGTGTATCAGTACAGTTATCTAGTCATTTCTCTTAATTCCATTTCTTTCATTTTTGCCTTACCTATGTATTTGGTACAATAAATTAAAAGCACATGACTACATTATAATATAACTTAGTCTTAATCATAAGAATATAACTAAATTATCTAGCCCATTATTTTAACAATGCAAGAATAGGCTATTATATATAAACATTGGAGTATTTTGAGTTTCTAGTCAAAACTAACATTAAGCACAGATAAAAGGCATGATGCTATATAGGATGAGTTTAAACTGAAGAAGAAATCAACTGCATTAATTTCACAAAGTGGTGTGTTATATATTTTATCTGTTTTCTATATTTTATACGGCAAAGAATTGTGACTAAACTGCAATACCAAAATACAGAAAGTGTCAAACTGAGAATCCGCAGCAATAAAAATTAACTTAACCAAACCCATATTTCCAAATATGGCAGGAGTAGAATATTTTTCAGCACACTATCTTACAGATCCAGTCATTGAAACTATAACCAAACTCTGCTTTATTGTATTTTTTCCTCTGCATCATAGATACCACCACCTTCATATATCCTTGTCACAGCCAAAGTTCTTCTAGTGTTTTTCTAGCCAGTAAGGGTTTATCTTTTGTCATAAATGAGGCAGAAAATTATCTGAGTAAAAGTCAGACACTCAAATGATCACCATATTTACTGTTCAGACTTTCACACTGATTTCTAGTTCCATAATCTGAATTTCTTTCATAAACTTCAAAGTCTAGCTGTCCTTTGTTTGTTTTTTTGTTTTTTGTTGTTGTTGTTTGTTTTTGTTTGTATGTTTTTTTTGTTCCGTTAACATTTAAAGGAATTCTCTGAGGTCATCCTGAATGACTTAGGGATATTAACCTGTTATACTAGAACATGTAATTATTTTAGCAAGACATACCAAATGAAACAACAGATTTTCAATCTGTCTATGTTTGATTAATGAAACTATATTTATATTAGATAATAGAACTAGATTCCATTTATGTCTCTGAAATCATATTAAAACCAAAACAGAGGACTTGTACCCTGGCCATACTTTACTTTGTGTACAGTTGCAATTAGGTACTATTTGACTTGTATCTCTCTCCATCCACCCCCAGATTCCATCTGCAGACAATGAGGGTCATATGTAATCTGATGCTGAAGAATACAATGAAACCTTAGGAAACTGTGAAAGTAGGCATCAGAGTTAGGTGTAGAGATGCTTGCTGCTAAACCTGACCATCTGGGTTTGATCTCCAGAGTGTACAAGGCAAAGGAAAAACTGACTCACAGATGTTATCCTTTCCTTTGGCAGAAGAAAGTGTTGGCAGGTACACTGTGCACTGCGCAGGCCCTTTCCTGACAACTAAACAAATAAAAAGATGGGAATTTGAATTTGAATTTTTTCTTTGAAACCTTTCTTCATTGACATTTCTGAAACTTTTTTTTTTGTTTTTGTTGTTGTTGTTGTTTTTATGTAAGCATTATTTAAGTAATTGTGATTTTGTTGAAAGTTTATTCTGTTCCATGGTATATAGATTTGTTTTCAAAGCTCCTACCGCTATTTGGAGCCTCCTACTCAGACTGTGTTATATCATAGCAATTAAAAGCCAGAACTCAGAGGACTTAACAATAGGTACTTTGACATATGCATTTGAGGGACACTGGGTCATATGCACAAATTGGGTTATATAAAGCACCCTGAGTTTTCCATCTGTCCCCAAGGCACGTCTACTAACAAAACTATAATAAATAGAGAGTGGCCCTGGGTTAATTGCATAAAACTTGCAATCTATTTATGTTTTGCCAGCATATCTCACTGCTTGAGGATTGAATTTAAAAATAAATAAAAAAGAGTTTATCTAGAGAGAAAGAGAATTTAAATGACCAATGACTATGCACTTATTATCACATTTTATTTAGTGAACATTAAATATACAAATCTATGGCTGCATATCAGATATTTTATTTTGTTATACCTTACCTGTATATTATCATAATTAATAATGTATAGGATATAATTATAATCAATTGAATTAGTTTTGCAATGCTGAAAATGGAACATGAAGTCTTGCTAGGCAAGTACTTTACCAGTGGGCTATATTCTCAGCTCATAGAAACACTTTATGTGGATTATTAGCTGAGGAAAAGTAGGTCCAGTGACAGGTCCAAAGTGGGATCCAGCTCAAGGGGAGGTCCCAAGGCCTGATACTATAACTGAGGCTATGGAGTGCTCACAAAAAGGAATCTATCATAACTGCATAACTGCCCCCCCACAAGACCAAACAAACAGTTGAAACAGATGAAGATATTTGCACCCAAATAATGGACAAAAGCAGCTGAACTCTGTTGCTCAATTAGAGAAGGTTGAAAGAAGCTGAGGAGAAGGGTGGTCCTGCAGGAGGACCACCAGTCTCAATTAATCTGGACTCCCCCCAAGAACCCTCAAACACTGGATCGCCAAACAGACAGCATACACTAGCTGTTATGAGGCTCCCAACACACATACAGTAGAGGACTTCTGGGTCTGTGATCATTTAGAGATGATGCACCTAACCCTCAAGAGACTGGAGGCCCCAGAGAGTTTAGAGACCAGGTGGGATGTATGGTGGGGACATCCATGTTTAGACAAGGGTGTGGGGAGGAGGTGTGGGATGGTAGGGGGATGTAATATAATATCTAGTGTAAAAAATTAATTAATTTTAAAAAGATGGTTCCACAACCTAGATGGCAGTAAAAACAACCAGCTCCTCCAGGACGTTGCCAGCATTCAGGCTTTTTGCTCACACAGCAAAACTGTACCCCAATGCCAGCAGGAAGATGTCCTGGACGATTATGGCACCTCTTATTCATGTATGATCAGAAAAGGCTGCGATGGTTGGTTTCAGACCTGGGACAAGGGATTATGATGATTTTATTTTACATACCAAAGCAGAAGTATAACACTAGGGGTCTGCTTAGAGGTTTCAAAAAACTCATTCCAAGTGTTTACTCTTTGCTTTCTGTTGGTGGTTCTAGGGGTCAGCTCTCAGCTGCTGCTCCAGCTGCCTGCTGCCTGCTGCATATTGCATGCTGCATGCTGCCTGCTGCTTGCTGCTTGCTGCATGCTATCCTCTGCTTCTTCACCCTCATGGACTATTATCCCTGCTCTAGAATCACAGACCTTTTTCCTTGCTCTATTAACATAGGGTATTATCTGAAAATAAACTCTTTGGTATAAAAACGGTTTTGATCATGGTGCTTATCATGGCAATAAAAATTAGCCCATCAATATATTTACATGCTTTCTGTTTTAATTTTATGAAGCTTTTTATTTTATTAATTAAATTGGTTATTAGACTCATACATCTACATAAAATATATTAACCACTCCTATGCCTCACCCTATCTCATCTCCTACTACCTAAGTTTACCCACTTAAAAAATTCTCTCATGTTCATGTCTATTAATTTTTTTCTAATTCACTTAGTTTTAACTCGGGCTGTCAGTGTGTCCATGGGTTTGAAACTACGCTTTAATGTCTGGTGAGCTAAACTATAGGCATATAATGAAAAACAGAGATTTTCCTTTCCCAAGAAATTATCCAAAGGCAATAGTCTAACTGTAAAGGTAAGGCTCAGGGAATTCCTCCCAACTGTTAGTAGTATGTCTGGTCATATGTGAGTTTAGTACAGATGGCCACATATCTTTTGATTTATTTTTTTTTTTTTAGAAATACTGTAGCAAGTCTATAGAATAATATTTTTTTAGTCCTTTATGTCTTCTGGCTCTTCCATATTTCTTACCTCTTCTAAAAGATTTTCAAAGATGGGAAAGTTAAATGATGTATTTATGTCCACAGTTTACCATGTCGCAGAGTTAGGATTACAAACCAGGTAACACAATCTTTCTACTCCATCTTCCCCAATTTCATTGATCCTTAGATATATAAGATATATTGCAGATGTGGCAGTTGGATGGGTACTGGCTGTGACTCTCTTTAACAGTATCTGTTTGTTGCAAAAACTAGCTTCTCTGAGGAAGGATGAGAGCTATGGTTTTCTGTGAGTTTAAGAATGAGTTGAAAATATATTGACTTAGGAATAGGAGATTTTCAGTAATAGGTAATTGGCTAAGTTTCTAAGACTAGTCATTAATTCTTTCCCATTAAATGGACCTTAGCTAAAATTACCATTGTTGGTTCCATCCAAGATAAAACTGTCATTGCTGCACAACTGGAAATATTAGATTTCTTGCTAGCCAGTCATTGTTGCACTGAATAGCATTACATCTGAGTCAAAAGACCATTCACTGCTCTCCTGCAGCAGCTTATACACCACCTTTCCTTAATACAAGAGTAATTCCTTGGGGAGGAAGCTTCAAGAGACCCAACACCCCTTGTACTAGAAAATGCCTCCAAGGCATGGCAAGGAAAAGGTACTCACGAACACTCAACAATATGGATTCATGAATATGATGAATACATCAATAATATGCCAATGTGAACAGAAAATTATGTCACATCAGTTTCCTCTAGAGATGGGCTCCATATAGCCTGTTCTGAACCATGTAGTTAGCCTTAAACATTTGTGCATGTAAGCAAAGTTAAATGGAGTCAGTATGTTATACATGTGTATATATGCATACATACGTGCACACTTTTAAATACATATTTAAGAATAGTAGATAAAGAAAAGTTCCTGAATTTTGTGATGTGGAAACAGGAGAAGGATTAGGGGTAATAGGAAGAGTGGAAGTCATGTAAATGCAGTGCTCCTGAATGAAGCTTTCAAAAAACAATTTTATAAGGAACTAGGTTCTTTGATAGGAAATCTATATTTTTTGCCAAAATTAATATATTAACTTCATAAATTGATACTGACATAGAAATTACCAGAGTTTACATAAATTAACACATAATGTGCTGTATACAATTTTTAATTATGAAAACAATTAGTTTACATTTTAAAATACTAAAATACAAAGAAAAGCAATTCACTGATACTATAGAAAGAGTGGCTAACACTTGCCACATTATACTCTTATTTTATTTTAATGGAAATTATGCACAAAATAGACATCATCTTAATAAAGAACCTCATCATAACTATCTTCCTGCCAACTTAAGATGTAAGTATTAAAATATGATTATTATGCAGACTTTGGTGCCTGAGAGAGTTTAAATCTCTGCATAGATACATAAAAACTGAACAGAATTGCACAAACTGTTTACATTTCCTACTTGTATTTTAATGTTATGAAAATCACACAGGGATTGTGAAATGTGCACCATGGACTTTATGTATTCATGTGCATGAGCTGCACAGGTAAATGTCTGTGACATGCTAGCGACACTGCTAAAATATGGAGGCATAACCACTGTACCTAATGTTTGCATGTAGCTATTATTCATAACAATCACTTCATTGCATTTTCCCTTGAAGTAAAAATTTTCCATTATTCTATAAATAAAAATGCTTTGAAGTAAGCATTTCTGTAAATTATGCTACTTATTACCTTTTTTGTGTTTTCTTTGTAGATACCCAACAATATAGCATAATCAGTCCAAATATCTATCAAAACTTAGAGATATTTGATACATTTTGATAGTTACCCTCCCTTACAGAAAGACTTGTGTAGACTTGAAATGTCACACAGAATTCATAAAAATATCATACCTTCATGAATAGTAGGAAGAATCAATGACAATAAATTGTGACTTGGAGTCATTATAGAGTGAGGACCTGTATTAAAGGGTCACAGCATTAAGAAGTTTGAGAACCACTGCTCTAAAGCATCGCTAACCACAGCAATGCCATTTATCTCTTAAAATAGGTTTAACGAGTCAAGAGCCAAGCTATCAGACACTTAATTTAATATTATTCACTTCTCTCCTTGGGATCATTCAGATTATGATTCCTAAGTAAATCATTTGGTGATTGGAGTCGTGTAGCTATAATATTTATTAAACAATAAAAAGAAAATAAGTTAAAAGTCTACAATAAATTTCTAGACAAACCCCTAAAAATTAAAAAGTAAACATGTTCAAACCTACAATGTTACTCCTATTTTTAGAATCATGAAATCTACTAAATATTTGTGTAAGGAGTATAAGAAGAAGCCCAAATAGAGACTGTAATAAAGCCCAAAGATAACAAAGAGAGGAGAAAACATTACACAGTGTACTTTGAAGCTTTGGGGTAAAATTGGTCTGAGGCAGCTGCATAAAACAACCTGCTTCATTGACTCTTTCCCATGTACATTTTTCCTTTCATATCTTATATGGACTGAAATATATCACTATATATGGGATAGATATAGTTTTTATTAGAGAAGGTGAAGAAAAGCTAAGTTTCATGAGATCATATCTAGCAGGAAAGCTGAGCTCCCAGAAGAAATTGAGTATCCCTGCCAGAGAAGAGAGGCCAAAGTGTTCTGTGGAAATGTTCAGTGATTTCAGAGATATTCATTTCATCAATGACCATTGCTGTGCAAAGCACGCTGTAAGAGCCTCAATTTAGGGGACTGTAGATTGGACTTTGATTTGGGATTTTGTGGGAAATGGTTTATATGGCATATATGAAATATTTTATGTCTTTTCTTTTGGAAAATTGACTTTATTACGTTAAAAAGCAACTTGAAATTTCAAATTCAATGTTCAGCTCTTTTGTCAAACAAGACTTACCTTGCACTTCATATTTTACATGTTTAATCACTGGTTATCATAAGGAACTTCAAGATTTAGGATATACCCGTCTATTTTAGGATGCCCACTCTGATTAATATGCCATAGTTAACTCCTAGCCAGAAACTGGATCACCCTGCTAATTATATTGTGAGCCAATGAATGAGACACTTTTATCCATTCACCACATCACACATTCTGCTATTAATTTCCTGTAAGTAAAATCAAATTGCAAATGTCAATACCAAGAATAAAAAACACTCCCCAATAAATTTTCTTAATAGAATGCTGGGTTTAATATCTTATAACGGGCATACAGCTGCAAAATCTGTAGAAGAAGGAACTGGCTGATAACGTGGAATTGCATAGCTTGCAACTAATTTAAATTTCTGTGCATTACTAAAGTGTAAATAGATGTTCTAGTTTTTAACCACTGACATTTATTTTCCCACAAAACTTTATTATAATTTAATTTAAAATACATATGTACTTGTCACTTTTGACCAGTTGCAATAGGAATACGAGATTGATTTAACATATGAATGAAATAGAATGGAATGAGATATTTTTGGTTCACTTCTGATACCGATAGCCTCTCTGGAGAAAATGACTGGTTTTCTGTGAATACATAAACACTTGACACAAAATATTTAATTACCGGGGATCCAATTATGGTTTTAAAACAAGAATAAACCTAAAATATTATAATAGGTCAAAACAGTATTGCAAATATGGAAACAGGAGGAACAACTGGATTATGTGGTGTACCTAAATTATAACATACTTTTAAAAGTACAGGATTAAAATAACTTTTTCATACTGCATCAGAGAACTAAGATGCTGAACTAGAAGAGTTTATCTGAAAATGTTTCAGGCCTTAGGTTCCAGCCTACCTAGTAGAGAAGCAAGCACATAGTTTTACCTAAAAAGATAGCAAAAAAAAAAAAAAAAAAAAATAGAAAAGCAAGGAATATAAGTCCTGTTCTGTAAGAGCATAGGAAACAAAGTATATTTGTTAAAGAAGAGACATTAGTAAGTAGTGCATTAGCATGTTGGGACTCGATCATGAAATGCCAGAACAGGGGGATTCAAACCTCAACAAGTCACTGTCTGGGTTCTAGAAGCCATAATCCTCACATCAGAGTGTCTGCACAGTTGGTTTCTTCTGAAGACTGTAGGGGACTAGCCCTTCTTCTCTGTCTTTTTTAGCTTTTGCTGGCTCCATAGAAATCAGTCACACACATCTTCTCCCCTTACACCCCACTCTTGTATTCTTTATTCATGTAGTATTCTTCTGGTTGGTGTGTTTTGAACCAAATGCTCTGATTTGTTAGGTTGAAAATCTTACTGAATTAGGCACTCAAGGTACTATGATACGATCTCATCACAACCTAAATATATCAGAAATGGATCTGATTGCTACAATAGTTAAATTCTAATATACCAAGAGTGGGGATTTACTCTGAATTCTGAGGAAACAGAATATAATACATATTTGATTGTAGCCATATAATACTCATTTTAACCATAGGAAGGGGAGGCAAAATTAGGTTGTATGGGATGACATAGTAAGGGAGATTCCCTGAGTTAGACCCTAGCAAAGAAGTGGGAGATGTTTGGGAGGAGAGGCTGGTGCAATGCTGCAGAATCTGTGTGTGAGGCAGATAGGGAAGGTTCTGGTAGATGCCTAGAAGTAGGTTGTCGTGTAGGGAAGGGTGTCAAGACAAGGTCTTGCATGGATGTGTGGGTTCATGGTGTGTGGGTTCATTTGGGGGTCTTCAATTCTATTCCATTGGTCTACTTGTCTGTCTCTATACCAGTACCATGCAGTTTTTATCACAATTGCTCTGTAGTACAGCTTTAGGTCAGGCATGGTGATTCCACCAGAGGTTTTTTTATCCTTGAGAAGAGTTTTTGCTATCCTAGGTTTTTTGTTATTCCAGATGAATCTGCCGATTGCCCTTTCTAATTCGTTGAAGAATTGAGTTGGAATTTTGATGGGGATTGCATTGAATCTGTAGATTGCTTTTGGCAAGATAGCCATTTTTACAATGTTGATCCTGCCAATCCATGAGCATGGGAGACCTTTCCATCTTCTGAGATCTTCTTTAATTACTTTCTTCAGAGACTTGAAGTTTTTATCATACAGATCTTTCACTTCCTTAGTTAGAGTCACGCCAAGATATTTTATATTATTTGTGACTATTGAGAAGGGTGTTGTTTCCCTAATTTCTTTCTCAGCCTGTTTATTCTTTGTGTAGAGAAAGGCCATTGACTTGTTTGAGTTAATTTTATATCCAGCTACGTCACCGAAGCTGTTTATCAGGTTTAGGAGTTCTCTGGTGGAATTTTTAGGGTCACTTATATATACTATCATATCATTTGCAAAAAGTAATATTTTGACTTCCTCTTTTCCAATTTGTATCCCCTTGATCTCCTTTTGTTGTCGAATTGCTCTGGCTAATACTTCAAGTACTATGTTGAAAAGGTAGGGAGAAAGTGGGCAGCCTTTTCTAGTCCCTGATTTTAGTGGGATTGCTTCCAGCTTCTCTCCATTTACTTTGATGTTGGCTACTGGTTTGCTGCAGATTGCTTTTATCATGTTTAGGTATGGGCCTTGAATTCCTGATCTTTATCATGAATGGGTGTTGGATCTTGTCAAATGCTTTTTCTGCATCTAACGAGATGGTCATGTGGTTTTTGTCTTTGAGTTTGTTTATATAATGGATTACATTGATGGATTTTTGTATATTAAACCATCCCTGCATCCCTGGAATAAAACCTACCTGCTAGATCTCCTGAGTAGATATTGGCAGGTTGGATGGCTCCTGCCAAGAAGTGCTAGAGTCTTATTTTAGAGGAGGTTGGGATATCTGGATAACACCTGGGTACAAGATGTGAGAATCAGGATGAAGAGAATGCATGAATGTAGAGTGTCCGGGAGCCTCACTTGGCTAGATCACAGAGGAGACATGAACTTCCCCCTTTTTGGGTAGTGATTTATCTGATGAGTAAGTGCTTGTTTTCAATACTGTGTCCCTTATTAAATCATATATAAACAATGGTACTGTTAGGTGCCAACCCAGAAATCCTCAAATGGCAGTGCCACTGGCATTGTAAAACAGGGTTAAACAGAAGGGTGCTTGGCAGATAAATAAAAGCTTACCCACAACATTCTGCAAAAACTTGTGACATGAGTTTCTATTACTTCTCTAACTCTGTCAAATAAGGCATCTTTATTAGCACACGCCCATAAAACTTATTAAAACCTCCTGTCTTAGTTAGGGTTTTACTGCTGTGAACAGACACTATGACCAAGGCGATTCTTAAAAAACAAACAAACAAACAAACAAACAAACAACGAAAACCAACATTTACTTGGGGCTGGCTTTCTGGTTCAGAGGTTCACTCCATTATCATCAAGGTGGGAGCATGGCAGTATCCAGACAGGCATGTCACAGGCAGAGCTGAGAGTTCTACATCTTCATCTAAAGGCTGCTAGTGGAAGACTGACTTCCAGGCAACTAGAGTGAGGATCTTATGCCCACACCCACAGTGACACACCTACTCGAACCAGGTCACACTTATTCCAAAAAGGTCACACCTCCAATTGGTGCCACTCCCTGGTCCAAGAATATACAAACCATCATACCTCCACTCTGACTTTCTGTCTTTTCTCTTCTTCCAGCTATTCTAAGCTTCTAGGATGTTCCAGCTTTCTCACAAACATCTCAAATCCTAAAGCTACTGGAAGTTTTTATAACTGGTAAAACTTTCATCACCTATTTATATTTTGATTTCCCCAGATACCTTTGCCTGTTCTCTCCATACAACTGAAGAAAGACCCACACGTCAGATTCGTATTTACAATAAACCTTCTTCCCTCCCTGACTCTGCTTTGGTGGTTTCACTGTACCCTCACTTACAGACATGTTCTTATCTTAAGTCATTTAGACATTTGTAGTTTTTATAAAGGTTGTAAGGAGAATGTAACTGTTTGCTTGTTTTGTTTTGTTCTGTTTTATTTTGCATGCTTTGTTTGCAGCATGTAGGACCACTGTCTGGCAGCAGATGGTAACTCTAGTCTTGTTTTCTTGGATTGTCTTCAAATGCACTCAGAGTTCTCACATGACCCTGTCCCTGGAATGTGATTTTACCAGAGGTTCTTTTATCCTTGAGAAGAGTTTTTGCTATCCTAGGTTTTTTATTGTTCCAGATGAATTTACAGATTGCCCTTTGTAATTCGTTGAAGAATTGAGTTGGAATTTTGATGGGGATTGCCTTAAATGTGTAGATTGATTTTGGCAAGATAGCCATTTTTACTCTATTGATCCTGCCAATCAATGAGCATGGGAGATCTTTCCATCTTCTGAGATCTTCTCTAATTTCTTTCTTCAGAGATTGAAATTCTTATCATACAGATCTTCCACTTCCTTAGTTAGAGTCACGCCAAGGTGTATTATATTATTTGTGATTATTGAGAAGGGTGTTGTTTCCCTAATTTCTTTCTCATCCTGTTTATCCTTTGTGTACAGAAAGGCCATTGATGTTTGAGTTAATTTTTTATCTACCTACTTCTTTGAAGCTGTTTATCAGGCTTAGGAGTTCTCTGGTGGAATTTTTAGGATCACTTATATAAACTATCATATCATCTGCAAAAAGTGATATTTTACCATCTTTCTTTCCAATTTGTATCCCCTTGATCTCCTTTTGTTGTCTAATTGCTCTGGCTAGGACTTCAAGTACAATGTAGAATAGGTAGGGAGAAAGTGGGCAGCCTTGTCTAGTCCCTGATTTTTTTTTTTTTTATTAGGTATTTAGCTCATTTACATTTCCAATGCTATACCAAAAGTCCCCCTTACCCACCCACCCCCACTCCCCTACCCACCCACTCCCTCCCTTTGGCCCTGGCGTTCCCCTGTACCGGGGCACACAAAGTCTGCGTGTCCAATGGGCCTCTCTTTCCAGTGATGGCCGACTAGGCCATCTTTTGATACATATGCAGCTAGAGTCAAGAGCTCAGGGGTACTGGTTAGTTCATAATGTTGTTCCACCTATAGGGTTGAAGATCCCTTTAGCTCCTTGGGTACTTTCTCTAGCTCCTCCATTGGGAGCCCTGTGATCCATCCATTAGCTGACTGTGAGCATCCACTTCTGTGTTTGCTAGGCCCCGGCATAGTCTCACAAGAGACAGCTACATCTGGGTCCTTTCAGTAAAATCTTGCTAGTGTATGCAATGGTGTCAGCATTTGGAAGCTGATTATGGGGTGGATCCCTGGATATGGCAGTCTCTACATGGTCCATCCTTTCATCTCAGCTCCATACTTTGTTTCTGTAACTCCTTCCATGGGTGTTTTGTTCCCACTTCTAAGGAGGGGCATAGTGTCCACACTTCAGTCTTCATTTTTCTTGAGTTTCATGTGTTTAGGAAATTGTATCTTATATCGTGGGTATCCTAGGTTTTGGGCTAGTATCCACTTATCAGTGAGTACATATTGTGTGAGTTCCTTTGTGATTGTGTTACCTCACTCAGGATGATGCTCTCCAGGTCCATCCATTTGGCTAGGAATTTCATAAATTCATTCTTTTTAATAGCTGAGTAGTACTCCATTGTGTAGATGTACCACATTTTCTGTATCCATTCCTCTGTTGAGGGGCATCTGGGTTCTTTCCAGTTTCTGGCTATTATAAATAAGGCTGCTATGAACATAGTGGAGCATGTGTCCTTCTTACCAGTTGGGGCTTCTTCTGGATATATGCCCAGGAGAGGTATTGCTGGATCCTCCGGTAGTACTATGTCCAATTTTCTGAGGAACCGCCAGACTGATTTCCAGAGTGGTTGTACAAGCCTGCAATCCCACCAACAATGGAGGAGTGTTCCTCTTTCTCCACATCCTCGCCAGCATCTGCTGTCACCTGAATTTTTGATCTTAGCCATTCTCACTGGTGTGAGGTGGAATCTCAGGGTTGTTTTGATTTGCATTTCCCTGATGATTAAGGATGTTGAACATTTTTTCAGGTGCTTCTCTGCCATTCGGTATTCCTCAGGTGAGAATTCTTTGTTCAGTTCTGAGCCCCATTTTTTAAGGGGGTTATTTGATTTTCTGAGGTCCACCTTCTTGAGTTCTTTATATATGTTGGATATTAGTCCCCTATCTGATTTAGGATAGGTAAAGATCCTTTCCCAGTCTGTTGGTGGTCTTTTTGTCTTATAGACAGTGTCTTTTGCCTTGCAGAAACTTTGGAGTTTCATTAGGTCCCATTTGTCAATTCTCGATCTTACAGCACAAGCCATTGCTGTTCTGTTCAGGAATTTTTCCCCTGTGCCCATATCTTCAAGGCTTTTCCCCACTTTCTCCTCTATAAGTTTCAGTGCCTCTGGTTTTATGTGAAGTTCCTTGATCCACTTAGATTTGACCTTAGTACAAGGAGATAAGTATGGATCGATTTGCATTCTTCTACATGATAACAACCAGTTGTGCCAGCACCAATTGTTGAAAATGCTGTCTTTCTTCCACTGGATGGTTTTGGCTCCCTTGTCGAAGATCAAGTGACCATAGGTGTGTGGGTTCATTTCTGGGTCTTCAATTCTATTCCATTGGTCCACTTGTCTGTCTCTATACCAGTACCATGCAGTTTTTATCACAATTGCTCTGTAGTAAAGCTTTAGGTCAGGCATGGTGATTCCACCAGAGGTTCTTTTATCCTTGAGAAGAGTTTTTGCTATCCTCAGTTTTTTGTTATTCCAGATGAATTTGCAAATTGCTCCTTCTAATTCGTTGAAGAATTGAGTTGGAATTTTAATGGGGATTGCATTGAATCTGTAGATTGCTTTTGGCAAGATAGCCATTTTTACAATGTTGGTCCTGCCAATCCATGAGCATGGGAGATCTTTCCATCTTCTGAGATCTTCTTTAATTTCTTTCTTCAGGGACTTGAAGTTTTTATCATACAGATCTTTCACTTCCTTCGTTAGAGTCACGCCGAGATATTTTATATTATTTGTGGCTATTGAGAAGGGTGTTGTTTCCCTAATTTCTTTCTCAGCCTGTTTATTCTTTGTGTAGAGAAAGGCCATTGACTTGTTTGAGTTAATTTTATATCCAGCTACTTCACCGAAGCTGTTTATCAGGTTTAGGAGTTCTCTGTTGGAATTTTTAGGGTCACTTATATATACTATCATATCATCTGCAAAAAGTGATATTTTGACTTCCTCTTTTCCAATTTGTATCCCCTTGATCTCCTTTTGTTGTCGAATTGCTCTGGCTAATACTTCAAGTACTATGTTGAAAAGGTAGGGAGAAAGTGGGCAGCCTTGTCTAGTCCCTGATTTTAGTGGGATTGCTTCCAGCTTCTCTCCATTTACTTTGATGTTGGCTACTGGTTTGCTGTAGATTGCTTTTATCATGTTTAGGTATTGGCCTTGAATTCCTGATCTTTCCAGAACTTTTATCATGAATGGGTGTTGGATCTTGTCAAATGCTTTTTCTGCATCTAACGAGATGATCATGTGGTTTTTGTCTTTGAGTTTGTTTATATAATGGATTACATTGATGGATTTTCGTATATTAAACCATCCCTGCATCCCTGGAATAAAACCTACTTGGTCAGGATGGATGATTGCTTTAATGTGTTCTTGGATTCGGTTAGCGAGAATTTTATTAAGAATTTTTGCATCGATATTCATAAGAGAAATTGGTCTGAAGTTCTCTATCTTTGTTGGATCTTTCTGTGGTTTAGGTATCAGAGTAATAGTGGCTTCATAAAATGAGTTGGGTAGAATACCTTCTACTTCTATCTTGTGAAAAAGTTTGTGCAGAACTGGAGTTAGATCTTCTTTGAAGGTCTGATAGAACTCTGCACTAAACCCATCTGGTCCTGGGCTTTTTTTGGCTGGGAGACTATTAATAACTGCTTCTATTTCTTTAGGGGATATGGGACTGTTTAGAAGGTCAACTTGATCCTGATTCAACTTTGGTACCTGGTATCTGTCCAGAAATTTGTCCATTTCGTCCAGGTTTTCCAGTTTTGTTGAGTATAGCCTTTTGTAGAAGGATCTGATGGTGTTTTGGATTTCTTCAGGATCTGTTGTTATGTCTCCCTTTTCATTTCTGATTTTGTTAATTAGGATTTTGTCCCTGTGCCCTTTAGTGAGTCTAGCTAAGGGTTTATCTATCTTGTTGATTTTCTCAAAGAACCAACTCCTCGTTTGGTTAATTCTTTGAATAGTTCTTCTTGTTTCCACTTGGTTGATTTCACCCCTGAGTTTGATTATTTCCTGCCGTCTACTCCTCTTGGGTGAATTTGCTTCCTTTTTTTCTAGAGCTTTTAGATGTGTTGTCAAGCTACTAGTATGTGCTCTCTCCCGTTTTTTCTTGAAGGCACTCATAGCTATGAGTTTCCCTCTTAGAAATGCTTTCATTGTGTCCCAAAGGTTTGGGTACGTTGTGGCTTCATTTTCATTAAACTCTAAAAAGTCTTTAATTTCTTTCTTTATTCCTTCCTTGACCAAGGTATCATTGAGAAGAGTGTTGTTCAGTTTCCATGTGAATGTTGGCTTTCTGTTATTTATTTTGTTATTGAAGATCAGCCTTAGTGCATGGTGATCTGATAGGATACATGGGACAATTTCAATATTTTTGAATCTGTTGAGGCCTGATTTGTGACCTATTATGTGGTCAATTTTGGAGAAGGTACCATGAGGTGCTGAGAAGAAGGTATATCCTTTTGTTTTAGGATAAAATGTTCTGTAGATATCTGTCAGATCCATTTGTTTCATCACTTCTGTTAGTTTCAGTGTGTCCCTGTTTAGTTTCTGTTTCCATGATCTGTCCATTGGTGAAAGTGGTGTGTTGAAGTCTCCCACTATTATTGTGTGAGGCGCAATGTGTGCTTTGAGCTTTACTAAAGTTTCTTTAGTGAATGTGGCTGCTCTTGTATTTGGAGCATAGATATTCAGAATTGAGAGTTCCTCTTGGAGGATTTTACCTTTGATGAGAATGAAGTGTCCCTCCTTGTCTTTTTTGATGACTTTGGGTTGGAAGTCAATCTTATCAGATATTAGGATGGCTACTCCTGCTTGTTTCTTCATACCATTTGCTTGGAAAATTGTTTTCCAGCCTTTCATTCTGAGGTAGTGTCTATCTTTTTCTCTGAGATGAGTTTCCTGTAAGCAGCAAAATTTTGGGTCTTGTTTGTGTAGCCAGTTTGTTAGTCTATGTCTTTTTATTGGCGAGTTGAGACCATTGATGTTAAGAGATATTAAGGAAAAGTAATTGTTGCTTCCTGTTATTTTAGTTGTTAAAGGTGGCATTCTGTTCTTGTGGCTGTCTTCTTTTAGGTTTGTTGAGGGATTACCTTCTTGTTTTTTCTAGGGCGTTGTTCCCGTTCTTGTATTGGTTTTTTTCTGTTATTATCCTTTGAAGGGCTGGATTCGTGGAGAGATAATGCGTGAATTTGGTTTTGTCGTGGAATACTTTGGTTTCTCCCTCTATGATAATTGAGAGTTTGGCTGGGTATAGTAGCCTGGGCTGCAGTTTGTGTTCTCTTAGTGTCTGTATAACATCTGTCCAGGCTCTTCTGGCTTTCATAGTCTCTGGTGAAAAATCTGGTGTAATTCTGATAGGCTTGCCTTTATATGTTACTTGACCTTTTTCCCTTACTGCTTTTAGTATTCTATCTTTATTTAGTGCATTTGATGTTCTGATTATTATGTGTCGGGAGGAATTTCTTTTCTGGTCCAGTCTATTTGGAGTCTGTAGGCTTCTTGTATGTTCATATGCATCTCATTCTTTAGATTTGGGAAGTTTTCTTCAATAATTTTGTTGAAGATGTTTGCTGGACCTTTGAGTTGAAAATCTTCATTCTCATCCACTCCTATTATCCGTACGTTTGGTCTTCTTATTGTGTCCTGGATTTCCTGGATATTTTGAGTTAGGATCTTTTTGCATTTTCCATTTTCTTTGATTGTTGTGCCGATGTTCTCTATGGAATCTTCTGCACCTGAGATTCTCTCTTCTATCTCTTGTATTCTGTTGCTGATGCTCAAATCTATGGTTCCAGATTTCTTTCCTAGGGTTTCTATCTCTAGTGTTGCCTCGCTTTGAGTTTTCTTTATTGTGTCTACTTCCCTTTTTAGGTCTAGTATGGTTTTGTTCATTTCCATCACCTGTTTGTATGTTTTTTCCTCTTTTTCTGTAAGGACTTCTACCTGTTTGATTGTGTTTTCCTGTTTTTCTTTAAGGACTTGTAACTCTTTAGCAGTGTTCTCCTGTATTTCTTTAAGTGATTTATTAAAGTCCTTCTTGATGTCCTCTACCATCATCATGAGATATGCTTTTAAATCTAGGTCTAGGTTCTCAGGTGTGTTGGGGTTCCCTGGACTGGGCGAAGTGGGTGTGCTGGGTTCTGGTGATGGTGAGTGGTCTTGGTTCCTGTTAGTAAGATTCCTCCGTTTACCTTTCGCCATCTGGTAATCTCTGGAGTTAGTAGTTATAGTTGACTCTGTTTAGAGATTGTTCTTCTGGTGATTCTGTTACCGTCTATCAGCAGACCTGGGAGACAGATTCTCTCCTCTGAGTTTCAGTGCTCAGAGCACTCTCTGCTGGCAAGCTCTCTTACAGGGAAGGTGCGCAGATATCTTGTATTTGGACCTCCTCCTGGCCGAAGAAGAAGGCCCAAAACAGGACCTTTCTCAGACAGTGTGTTGCTTTGGCAGTTCCCAGGTGGTACAGACTCTCACCTAAGCAGACTAAATTCCTAAGTTCCTTGGAGTCCCGGGACCAAGATGGCGACCGCTGCTGCTGTGGCTTAGGCCGCCTCCCCAGCCGGGTGGGCACCTGTCCTCCGGTCCGGAAGGTGGCCGGCTGTCCCCGGCCCACACAGGGTGCTGCCTCAGCGCCTCTGTGCTTCTGCCTGTTCCAGAAGCTGTCAGGTTCTCTGGCGCACCCTCTCACCTGTTCAGACTAATTTCCTAAGTTCGGCGGGTCCCGGACCAAGATGGCGACCGCTGCTGCTGTGGCTTAGGCCGCCTCCCCAGCCGGGCGGGCACCTGTCCTCCGGTCCGGACGGTGGCTGGCTGTCCCCGGCCCACAAAGGGTGCTGCCTCAGCGCCTCTGTGCTTCCGCCTGTTCCAGAAGCTGTCAGGTTCTCTGGCGCACCCTCTCACCTGTTCAGACTAATTTCCTAAGTTCGGTGGGTCCCGGACCAAGATGGCGACCGCTGCTGCTGTGGCTTAGGTCGCCTCCCCAGCCGGGCGGGCACCTGTCCTCCGGTCCGGAAGGTGGCCGGCTGTCCCCGGCCCACACAGGGTGCTGCCTCAGCCCCTCTGTGCTTCTGCCTGTTCCAGAGGCTGTCAGGTTCTCTGGCGCACCCTCTCACCTGTTCAGACTAATTTCCTAAGTTCGGCGGGTCCCGGACCAAGATGGCGACCGCTGCTGCTGTGGCTTAGGCCGCCTCCCCAGCCGGGCGGGCACCTGTCCTCCTAGTCCCTGATTTTAGTGGGATTACTTCCAGCTTCTCACCGTTTACTTTGATGTTGGCTACTAGTTTGCTGTAGATTGCTTTTATCATATTTTGGTATGGGTCTTGAATTCCTAATATTTCCAAGACTTTTATCATGAATGGGTTTTGGATTTTGTCAAATGTTTTCTCCACATCTAACGAGATGATCATATGGTTTTTGTCTTTCAGTTTGTTTATATACTGGATTACATTGATGAATTTCCAAATACTGAACCATCCCTGCATCCCTGGGATGAAACCTACTTGGTCAGGATGGATGATTGTTTTGATTTGTTCTTGGAATTGGTTAGCGAGAACTTTATTGAGAATTTTTTGCATCATATTCATAAGGGAAATTGGTCTGAAGTTCTCTATCTTTGTCGGGTCTTTTGTGGTTTAGGTATCAGTATAATTGTGGCTTCATAGAATGAGATGGGTAGAGGACCTTCTGTTTCAATTTTGTGGAATAGTTTGTGAAAAAATGGGATTAGATCTTCTTTCAAGGTCTGATAGAACTCTGCACTAAACCCATATGGTCCTGGGCTTTTTTTGGTTGGGATACTATTAATGACTGCTTCTATTTCTTTAGGGGATATAGGATTGTTTAGATCATTAACCTGATCCTGATTTAACTTTGGTACCTGGTATCTGTCTAGAAATTTGTCCATTTCATCCAGGTTTTCCAGTTTTGTTGAGTATAGCCTTTTGTAGAAGGATCTGATTGTGTTTTAGATTTCTTCAGGATCTGTTGTTATGTCTCCCTTTTCATTTCTGATTTTCTTAATTAGGATGCTTTCCCTGTGCCCTCTAGTGAGTCTGGCTAAGTGTTCATCTATCTTGTTGATTTTCTCAAAGAACCAGCTCCTCCTTTGGTTGATTCTTTGAATAGTTCTTGTTTCCACTTGATTGATTTCACCCCTGCGTTTGATTATTTCCTGCTATCTACCCCTCTTGTTTGAATTTGCTTCCCTTTGTTCTAGAGCTTTTAGGTGTGTTGTCAAGCTGCTAATGTGTGCTCTCTCTAGTTTCTTTTTGGAAGCACTCAGAGCTATGAGTTTTCCTCTCAGAAATGCTTTTATTGTGTCCCATAAGTTTAGGTATGTTGTGGCTTCATTTTCATTAAACTCCAAAAAGTCCTTAATTTCTTTCTTTATTCCTTCCTTGATAAAGGTATCATTGAGAGGTGTGTTGTTCAGTTTCCACATGAATGTTGGCTTTCTATTATTTATGTTGCTATTGAAGATCAGCCTTAGTACATGGTGATATGATAGAATGCATGGGACAATTTCAATTTTTTTGTATCTGTTGATTCCTGTTTTGTAACCAATTATATGGTCAGTTTTGGAGAAGGTGCCATGAGGTGCTGAGAATAAGTAGATCCTTTTGTTTTAGGATAAAATGTTCTGTAGATATCTGTTAGATCAATTTGTTTCATAACTTCTGTTAGTTTCACTGTGTCCCTGTTTAGTTTCTGTTTCCATGATCTGTCCATGGGTGAAAGTGGTGTGTTGAAGTCTCCCACTATTATTGTGTGAGGTGCAATATGTGCTTTGAGCTTTACTAAAGTTTCTTTAATGAATGTGGCTGCCCTTTTATTTGGAGCATAGATATTCAGTATTGAGTGTTCCTCTTGGAAGATTTTACCTTTGATGTGTATGAAGTGCCCCTCCTTGTTGTTTTTTTTTTTTTATGACTTTGGGGTGCAAGTCGATTTTATTAGATATTAGAATGGCTACTCCAGCTTGTTTCTTCATACCATTTGCTTGGAAAATTGTTTTCCAGCCTTTCATTCTGAGGTATTGTCTATCTTTTTCCCTGAGATGAGTTTCCTGTAAGCAGCAAATGTTGGGTCCTGTTTGTGTAGTCAGTCTGTTAGTCTATGTCTTTTGATTGGGGAGCTGAGTCCATTGATATTAAGAGATATTAAGGAAAAGTAATTGTTGCTTCCTATTATTTTTGTTGTTAAAGTTGTCATTTTGTTCTGTGGCTGTCTTCTTTTAAGTTTGTTGAGGGATTACGTTCTTGCTTTTTCTAGGATGTGGTTTCTGTCCTTTATTGGTTCTTTTCTGTTATTATCCTTTGAAGGGCGGGATTTGTGGAAAGATAATATGTGAATTTGGTTTTGTAGTGGAATACTTCTGTTTCTCCATCTAAGGTAATTGAAAGTTTGCCTGGGTATAGTAGCCTGGGCTGGCATTTGTGTTCTCTTAGTGTCTGTATAACATCTGACCAGGCTCTTCTGGCCTTCATAATATCTGGTGAAAAATCTGGTGTAATTCTGATAGGCTTGCCTTTATATGTTACTTGACATTTTTCCCTAACTGCTTTTAATATTCGATCTTCATTTAGTGCATTTGATGTTCTGATTATTATTTGTCGGGAAGAATTTCCTTTCTGGTCCAGTCTATTTGGAGTTCTGTAGGCCTCTTGTATGTTCATTGGCATCTCTTTCTTTAGGTTTTGGAAGTCTTCAATAATTTTCTTGAAGATATTTGCTGGCCCTTTGAGTTGAAAAATCTTCTTTCTCATCTACTCCTATTATCTGTAGGTTTGGTCTTCTCATTGTGTCCTGTATTTCCTGGATGTTTTGAGTTAGGATATTTTTGCATTTTCCATTTTCTTTGATTGTTGTGCTGATGTTCTCTATGGAATCTTCTGTACCTGAGATTCTCTCTTCCATCTCTTGTATTCTGTTGCTGATGCTGGCATTTATGTTTCCAGATTTCTTTCCTAGGATTTCTATCTCCAGCGTTGCCTCACTTTGGGTTTTCTTTATTGTGTCTACTTCCATTATTAGGTCTTGGATGGTTTTATTCAATTCCATCACCTGTTTGGTCCTGTTTTCCTCCAGAGCTTTAAGGGATTTTTGTGCTTCCTCTTTAAGGTCTTCTACCTGTTTAGCAGTGTTCTCCTGTATTTCTTTAAGTGAGTTATTAAAGTCCTTCTTGATGTCCTCTACCATCATCATGAGATATGCTTTTAAATCCTGGTCTACCTTTTTGGGTGTGTTGAGGGGCCCTGGACTGGGCGAGGTGGGAGTGCTGGGTTCTGGTGATGGTGCGTGGTCTTGGTTTCTGTTAGTAAGATTCTTACATTCACCTTTCGCCATCTAGTAATCTCTGGAGTTAGTTGTTATAGTTGTCTCTGGCTAGAGATTGTTGCTCCTGTGATTCTGTTAGCCTCTATCAGCAGACCTGGTATACTAGCTCTCTCCTCTGAGTTTAAGTGGTCAGAGCACTCTCTGCAGGCAAGCTCTCCTCTTACAGAGAAGATGCACAAGATATCTGGAGTTTGGACCTCTCTCCTGATCGAAGATGAAGGCACAAAAGAGGACCTCTCCCAGAAGCTGTGTTGCTTTGGCCTGTCAAAGAAGCTGTTAGCTTCTGCCGTCCACACTCTCACCTGCACAGACTAGTCTTGGAGGGATCTGGGAACCAAGATGACTCCCCCAGTTGCTCCTGCAAAGCCCTCCCGGGAAGGGCAGACACCTATCCTCTGGCTGGGAAGGTCCCTGGATATCTGGAGCCTAAAAAGGGCGTTGCCTCATAAGCTCTGTGGCTCCTGCCTGTCCCAGAAGCTGGTAGCTTCTGTAGTCCACACTCTCACCTATGCAGACTACTTTTGGCGGAGTCCCAGAACCAAGATGTCTCCCGCATAGAGTCTGATCAGTAAGGTTTTGCTGACTTATATCTCTGACATCCTGTACTATATCTTCAAAGAATGTAAAACCTACCATGCAAGGAAGAATCTTCCAGCCTGTCTCCAGTTGGATTTCTCCAGTTGGATTTTGGTATACCATGAACATTAGATGTGCAATGTCAACAATGTTTTATAATCTAGTGTTTGTGGGTAACAAAAATAATTGTCAAAGCATTATTGAGAGGTGGGAGTGGAATTAGGTCTTATTTTGAGAGAAAACTCTCACAGAACCTGGGACTTTTAAACTTAGTCAGCCTGCCTATTTGATGAGCTCCAGAGAAAAACCTTTTTCCTCTATGAAACTAGGGTTATAGACACACACAATAGTTCTTGGATTTTATGTGAGTGCTCGGGACCAGAACCCAGGGTTTTTCTTTTATGGCAGATACTTTGCTCTCTGTTTTGTTTTGTTTTGTTTTGTTTTGTTTTGTTTTGTTTTGTTTTGGTTTGGTTTGGTTTTGATTTTGATTTTGTTTTGTTTTGTTGTGTTTTGTTGTTTTTTTATCTGACCCTCAATTAATTTATTTATTTTTCTTTTGCATAAATTCTAATTTCACAGATAAAATTTTGGTAGTAGATTATCATAAGACATATTAATCTATTGGTTGTATAAAATAAAAGAATAATGCTACCACTTTGATAATAATTGCCACAGAAACGATCAAAGTTATCATTCTTAAGGAGAAATAACCCTCCGAGGTTTTACAGTCATACATGGTATTTAGCCTGTCAAGTATCAATGAAAGAATGGGAACTAAAATGAGAAAACTTAGATATTCATGATCATAAAACTTAGCAATGATTGAAACCCAAGTATAAAATCTGGAAGTCCTGGTTTTACAAGCTTATACGTGTAAATATTTTAAAATTATTTTAAAAACCTAATGCCAGATAAAACTATACCCAATATTAAATGTATGCAGACATATTCATAGATTGACAATCAAATAAATCATTGAGTGAATTATTGAAGTTATCAAAAAAGTTGTTTCTTATGAAAGAAATATTCTTTAAACAGATTTATAAAGTTAGCTAATATATTATTATTTATTATATCTTGTCTAGAAAAGAAAAAATTCCCATATATTTCCTTCATCATATCAGTTTAAAGCAAACAGATCTTGTAAAATGCTATTTGGTCAAGTATTAGTACACATTATCAGATCATAATTTCATAATCTTCTTAAAATTGTTTTAAATCACTAACAACATTTCTCCTCCAAATAAGTTATATGTTTCTATATCTATGTATTGACTTAAAGAAATTGTTTATAATTAGAGTCAGTATACACTCCCAACCCTAGATTTTATAAAGGAATTTTAACTGGATAAATAATGTTTTATGAATTTTATGTCATCAAATTATAATTTTCAAGTTGTGTCTATTGTTATCTGCATACCAAGTACTGTTAATTGACTTTACTCTATTAAATACACAAACTCTTTGCATTATCATATACTTATTGAAATTTTATATGGATTATAGATTTGAGAGGCAAGTTCTTTGTCGCATTACATGGAAACCCCACTCTTCCATTACAATCAGAGTTCACCCTTTATGCTGCTTTGAAAATCAAGACAGTCTTCATCTTCAATAATCATTGTATCTATGAACTTTTAAAAAACTGAAGTAAAGATCGACTCCTTTTGCATCCCTAGTGCCAAGCTTAACATTTAGTTTGTACTAGAAATGCAATAACTATTAAATTAAACTTCAGCTTTGATAATATTTTATAATCAGAGCTTCCTCCTTCAGAGTGTTTTTATTTCAAGAAAACTTTGTCACTAAAGTTGGACAAGTTGTTACTTATAAATTAATGTGTTTTTACTTTATCACAGTCCAATTTTTTGTAATTGGATTTTGGAAATAACAAATACAAGCAAAGCAGAAAATAATGTTATTTTTAATATTGTTTTTCATGCCTCTGTGGGCAAAACAATAAGAAGAGTGACTCACAGTTTTCAATAATGTTTTCATTAGAAAAAATAACAACTTTATTGGGATTCATAATGACCTATAACAATGCAACTGAATGAGATTTATTATAGTTCATCGCTACATTTCTCTAAAAACAGTTATATTAATTTTCAAAGTAAAAGTTCAATTTTAAAAAGAAATGCTTGTATGTATATTCTCTGTAACTTTTACAAAAGATTTAATGACAGATACTAGACTAGAAAGTGTCAAATACAACAAAAAAATAAAAAAGTTTAATATTCTTGCTAGTTGAGTGAAAATAAATGGTTGTATCATTTATTAAGTAATATGGTCTTCATTTTGTATTGTCAAAATGTATAAAACAAAATCCAACCAAGTTTTAATGAAAAATGGCAAAAACTACTTCATCAAAGGCTAAAATTTAGCATCTTTCAGCAATAATACATGCAGCCTGGAAGAATCATCATTGTATAGAAAATAAAAAGGATTGCCAATTTTCTTCTGAGGGGCAAAATAGGCCATCATAGCTAATGAAAATATGCATTTCTTTTTTTTCTCAAGTTATTAAACAAAATTTCAAGTGTGGTAAATCACAATGAAAACCCAAAACAAACAACAGAATCAAAGCAAAATAGCTAAAATAGCAACAACTCTTACCTAATCAATATGTTAAGCATCACATTCTTTGATTTAAAAGCAACAATGAAAAATAACATTGAAACTTTTTTCTTTAAGAAATATGTATATAAATAAATTTAAAATAGTTGCCAAGTAGTGAAAATCATGGTTGTGCTAAATAAGCAAAGATCATCTCTTCTATTATTCCCTATAAAGCACTACTGTGGTGGTTTAAATATGGTTAGCCTATGAAAGTGGCACTATTAAGAGGTGTAGCCTTCTTGGAATAGGTGTGGCCGTGTTGGAGGAAATATGTCATTGTGTAAGTGGGCCTTTGGGATTACTATGCTTAAACTCTGCCCAGAACATAAAAGAGACCCTACTCCTGCCTTCCTATAGACTATAGTTTTTTCCTGGCTTCCTTCATCTCTGATAGAGTTGTAGAACTTTTCGCTATTCCAACATGTCTTCCTGGACTCTGCCTCAATGTCCATCATGATACTAATAGACTGAACCTCTTAAACTGTAAGCCACTTTCAATTAAAATTTTCACTTCATAATAGTTACCTTGACCATGTTGTCTCTTTACAGCAATGAAATCCTAAATAAGACAACTACTTACAAAATGAAACCAGTACTCATCAGTGTCTCAATAGGCGGCACATGGATCTATGAAAACCCTTAAAGGAAATAGAGTGGAGGAAAAAAGGAATGGCATCTGCTTAAAAAGCAGACCCATACTATATTTTTGTGAGCGCGAGTTCATTCTCTTGTACTGTGATCATTAATTTATCTTAGAGCACAAAGCTGGATGATAAGATAGCCTTAAATTACCCTGGCATTCAGCCTGTATTGATTTGCAGTCCTTGTCCCTAGTGATGGTATGGGGCACAAAGAGGGCAAGTGCTTCCTCTTTTTATCTTAACAAGGTTACATTAAAATTAAAAAAATAACGTCTTTCTAACTGACAGTTTAATAAATTACTGTAATCTTCAATTTCTAAGGACAGGTCCATCCTGCTAAGTTCCTACCCTATGCTGTTACGGCACATTGTGCAAAACTTTCAACTACAGGTACATTTCTATTTCTCAGGACACTCTGTCTCTTCCTGTCAGCCACTGTCCTATTCTAAATGAACTATAAAAGTTACAGATGGCTGTCTTTTCCATTTCAGGCAGAGAATAAGAATGTGGATGGAATTATGCTCCCCCCCCCACACAAGCTCAAAGAAATGTGGTATATAATTGCCAGGAGGAACCCTGAGCTGATCAGTGTCAGGTATTGGTGGGGTACAGCCTTTGCCTTACACAGCGTTCTTCCTTGTTTTGTATCTATGGTAAGACAAAAATCTATGGGCTCTCAATGAAAGAATTTTATTTGGCTGTGATACAGTCTTAAAGCAGTTTGAAATCCAAAAGTTGAATTCGCCTCTAAGCTCATTTCCTTCTAAACCATTAATGCTATCAAACAAGGTTTTATGCTTTTTTTGTGAGGTACTGAAGGTGAACCTAAGAAACTGATCTTGGTAATTGTGCACTCTACCACTCAGCTACACATCTAGTTTTTCTTCCAATTTGTGATTTGAGACAATCTTGCTAAGTGCTCAGGGTGGACTTGGATTGACTTAGTAAGGCCAGGGAGGCCTTGAATTTCCAATTTTCATGCCTCAGCTTTATAAATAGGTATAGTTCAGATTACAAAACTGCATCACAAGGACTAAATGTTGTTTTAAGAAATGGGAAAACAGGTGCGAGTCAGGGCAGTAGGTAGGCTAACAACAAAACTGTATACCTCTTCCTGCTCTCCTCCAAGGTCAATTCCCCAGTCTCATTTTCAGCTTTGCTGTTGCTCTGGCTCCTGCCGTGACCCAACTCCCTGGATCACACTGATATTCCCCTTCAACCTTCGTTCTATCTAATTATTTTAACCTAGTTGCCATCACCAACAGGCATTCCCAACTACTACTTCCTCTCTCTCCCTGACCCTCAGACCACTCCAGCCAGGGCAGCTGGTAGCCCCTTTGTATATTCACATCTCCGACTTTTTTCTAAGTTCAATTCTTCAGTCTCACACACAACTTTGTAGACCATCTACTGTGGCCAGCCCTTCTCTGTCTCAATCTCTTGCAAATCACACAAATTTTCTCCAACCTTCCTCTCCACTCATCCTGTTATCCCAGTCCCCAACACTGGCAGGCATTCTCTATGAAACTGTTAGGAAAGCTTGGCAGAGAAACAAATAGGACACCAAAGTAGGTAGTCAAGCTTCACACTTTCACGGTTCCTCCATTCCTCCAAATTTAGTCCCGCAATTTTATCTCCAGTTCTGTAGCAGACACCATGCAGCAGTCTCTCCACATTCTCTGTGCCCATTCCCAGGTGACTATAGATCTTGGTGGAACATCCTTCTTTCCTTCCTCATGTTTATCCCTTCAGCTGTCTCTTAGCACAGCCTCTTTCCTGTCAGCCCTAAAACTTGGGAATACAATTTTACTCAGTGTCCACAACTATCCGAATTCCAGAAGAATTTCCTACCAGACAACACATAACTACCATATCGTACTGAGAACTAGAGGGCAACAGAAACAAAAGAACAAAAGAACCATGCAGGAAAAATCACAACAGAAATCAGCACCTACAATCATAATCATTCTAAATACAGATTACTAGACATAAGCAGAAAAACACAATGACTAACATGTTGAACAACATGTTTCCACTAAATCTCACCAAACCTAGCACAGTAGGCTCTGAGACTTGTAACACAGCCAAAGCACAAAACAAAGACCTTGAAATATCATTTATAAATAGGAGAGGTCCATAAAAAAATGAATAAATACCTTGAAGAAGCTTATGAAAACAGAAAGAATTGAAAAAAAATGAATGAAACAGTTAAGATTTGAATGTCGAAATAGGGTCAATAAAGAAAACCCAAAATGAGAAAAATCTGGAAATGAAAACTTTAGGAATTTGAACAAGAACTCCAGAGGCAAATGGTACCAATAAAATATAAGAGATAGAAGAGACAGTTTCAGGCCTTTGAAGACATGATAGAAGAAATATATAGCTTGGCCAAACAAACAAAAAACAACAACAAAATCCTTGCACAAAATATTCTACAAGAATTGGGAAAAACTGAGGTAAAGGGTACAGAAAACCTGTTTCTTGTGCCTTTTCCTGGGTTTCTTTTGTGCTATTTGTGTGTTTTATCTTATTGTAATGTGGGGTTTTTGTTTGTTTGTTTTCCATTGTTTTACTTTATTTTATTATTATTCTTTAGACACCTGTTTTCTAATTAGACACAGATAGGAAGTTGCCCTGACTAGTTTCATGTCACAGGCTTAAGTCATCAGAGAGGAGGGAGCCTCAATTCAGTCAAATTCAGTTAATTTAGTCAAAGTAACTCCATTAGATCCAGCTTAAAGCATTTTCTTAACTAGTGATCGACAGAAAGCCCAGACCATTCTGGGTGGTACCATCACTATGGTGATCAACAGAGACCCCCAGACCGTTCTGGGTGGTACCATCACTATGGTGATTATACTGTAAGAAAGCAGGCTGAGCAAGGGAGCAAGCCAGAGAGTAGCATCGGCATCAGATTCTGCCCCCTTTTTCTGGCCTTGCTTGAGTTCCTTCCTTGAATTCCTTCAGTGATGAACTACTGCTATGTAAATGTAAGCCAAATAAACCCTTTCTTCTCGACCTTAATTTTAGTCATGATATTTCATTATAGCAATAACTAAAATATTAACTAAAACAGGGACAGATCTACATTGGAGGTATGTGGGGAGGAATTTGGTGTAATAGAGGGAAGAGAAACTATAGTCAGGATATATTTATTATTATTATTATTATTATTATTATTATTATTATTATTTACTATTATTATTATTTAATCTTTGTTACATGCAGTCGTCCTACTGGTCCACACTCTGACAGGTCCTCTTCCAATTCCTCCTCCCCTGTCTCCAAAAGGATGTCCTCACCTCTATCTCTGCCCTATTCCACCAAACCTCTTCACTCCCTGGGGCCTCAATTCTCTCGAGGGTTAGGTGCATCTTCTCTCACTGAGGCCAGACCAGACAGTCCTCTGCTGTATGTGTGTTGGGGGCTTCATATCAGGTAGTGTATGCTGCCTGGTGGCATTTAATCTAAGGTCCCTCCTTTTGAGGCCTGAGTGTTCCTGACCACCAAGGTCTCTGGTACATTTTAGAGGGTCCTCCCACCTCCTACCTCACGAGGTTGCCTCTTTCTTTTCTTTCTTCTGGCCCTCTAGTCTTCACTCCTACTTGCCTCCCAATACCTGATCATGTTTCCCTTTTCCACTCCTTGTCCCCCTCCCACCCATGTCCCTCCTTCCCTCTAACTCCCATGATTGCTTTCTTCTCCCTCCCATATGGGATTGAGGCATCCTCACTTGGGCCCCTTTGCTTGTTAACCTTCTTGACGTCTGTGGATTGTGTCCTGGGTATTCTGTACTTCCTTGGCTAGTATTCACTTATTAGTGAGTATATACCATGCATGTCCTTTTGGGTCTGAGTTACCTCACTCAGGATGATATTTTCTAGTTCCATCCATTCCCTGTAAAATGATATCCTGGTTCTTAATAGTTGAATAGTATTCCATTGTGTAAATGAACCACGTTTTCTGTATCCATTCTTCTGCTGTGGAGCATCTAGGTTGTTTGCAGCTTCTGGCTATCACAAATAAGGCCACTATGAACATAGTGGAACATGTGACCCTGTGGCTTGGTGGGGCATATTTTGGATATAATCCCAAGAGTATAGGTGGGTCTTCAGGAAGATCTATTTCTAATTTTCTGAGGCATCTCTAGATTGGGCCATTGATTGATAGATTTTTCTCTCAAATATCTAGTTACCTCCATTCTATATTTTTTCATGATATCTATGGTTAGATTCCATGTGTGAGGACAGACAGAATTTTTCTTATTCTGTATATTTTAATTTTTAGAATATCTTATATTACTGGTGAGTTCTTATTGTAACTTATGGAAATAGTCCACCCTAAAATTTTGTTTAGATATGTAATTTCAGAAAGGTGGAAAATGTGCCATCTATCTCTCATTGTCTAAAGTTGATTTTATGTAAACTTTCTGTTCACTAATATCTACTGAAGTGGCCTATCTGCTATTAGCTCTGTACAATGACAGTTATATAATCTACCATACAACCTAGAAAATGACAGCCTCAGTGACTTTCTCTATGTTACTATTTCACAGATTTTGTCAAAATATGACATAAATTTTATTATATAAAAAGCTACAAGGTTTCTAATGCAGGTATTAGGGAGTGCTCTGTAATTTAGGAAGTACTGCTTAATATAGACCGCCTCTATATCTTTGTAGTGGCATTTTTATGTAATGAGTGTGAGTGGAGTGTGAGTGTGTGTGTGTGTGTGTGTGTGTGTGTGTGTGTGTGTGAGTGTGTGTGTGTGTGTGTGTGTGTGTGTGTGTGTGTGAGTGTGAGTGGAGTGTGAGTGTGTGTGTGTGTGTGTGTGTGAGTGTGAGTGGAGTGTGAGTGTGTGTGTGTGTGTGTGTGTGTGTGTGTGTGTGTGTGTGAGTGTGTGTGTGTGTGTGTGTGTGTGTGTGTGTGTGTGTGTGAGTGTGTGAGTGTGTGTGTGTGTGTGTGTGTGTGTGTGTGTTGTGGTGTGTAGTGTGTGGTGTGTGGTGTGTTTCCATAACAGCAGGAGCTCTTTTGGAAATCAGAAGACAAGTCTGAAGATTCATTTCCCTCTTGTCTTGTGGAGTTGGGCGATTGAGCTGGAGAGGGCAGACCTACTGAGCTGTTTCTCCTTTCCAATATTGACTTTTGCAACTATAAATAAATTGATATTTCTTTTTTGAGTTTAAGTTAAATATAAGAATATCTTTTCATTGAGGAAAGATGCACGGATTTTGTTGTCTTCTGTGGAACCTCACCAAAGTTTTCTAATTTCTTCTACAAAATAAAAATATCAGAGGATTGTGTTTTTACTAAAAACTCATTTCAAAATTGTATATGATATTACATGAAATTATAACTTTAACTAAAGTATACAATGCTACATTGTTATGTTTTTCCATTTCTTTATCATGTATGCATGTGGCAGAGCCCTCAAATGTATGTCAGAGGACACCTTCGCAGGAGTTATTTCATTTCCTACATCATGTGGCTGCAAGATATCGAACCCCTGTAAGAATTATTAATATAGGCCTTTACCTGTTGCGCTACCTCATGAGCTCTCCTTTAATATTTTTTAAAATAAAACATATCATTAAGGATAGTTTACTCTTGTTCTTCAGTTTTGTATAGAAAAATGTATTCAGGCACTTTTCTCACTTTTACAATTGTGATATGATATGCAAACATTAAGCCTACTTGGAAATAAACAAACGCACCATGATTTCAGTAAACTGATTTCTAAGTATACATTTCTACATCCTAAGATCTTTGTGTTGCCTCTCTGAGAAAACCACGACCTAAAAATGGTCAGGGGTTGCTATGAAATAGCATCAAGACTCCAGTGTTCCACTCCCTTTTTCTAGTGAAGTCTTGTAGCTTTTTTCGTTATCTCTTTACTATTTTTCCGAAGCATATTTTCAATCTTTCCTTTAGAAGGTGATTTCCAAAAGTGTTTCCGAATTTAGACTGTAAATTCTTATCTTACACTTTTCTGTTCTCTCCAGTCACTGGCAGTATGTTAGAAATACCACCAAGAAAAGCTTTATTTGAAATGTCTGACACTTCCACTTGAGAGACCAGGGTTAACACACAGTGGTAGTGAGGGCTGCTTATCAGACAGTAAGACAAGCAAGACAGGAGCTGCCTGGTATACTGATGAGGGTGCTCTTTCTGCTTCTTATTTATAATGTGCTCTTTTGTTTCATTAAGCCTGAACAATTCACCTCAATGTATACTTACTTTGGTTGGTGCATATTTTATGATTATTATCATAAATAAAGTAACAGAAACATGGGGAAAACATTGGTAGGGAAACACCTGTTTTTTTAAAAAAACAGAGTTTCTAAATTTTACCTTATACTACTTTGTTTCTCAAATGGGTACAAATTATCACTGAAAATACGACTTTTCAAGTCTCTTAAACAGTTATATGCCCCAACCAGAGCTGCTGGATCTCTCAAGGAAAAAATAATATGGAACAAAATATTCCTACTTTAATTAGTTTTATTTTTTGCCAAGCTATGAAAGAAATAGTTTACACTTTTGAAGCCGCATGATATTCCAAACAGATGGACAATCGTTCCTTTGTTACCATAATGGAAAATATTGCTTTGTTCACAGGTCCAGCACAGACACAAACAATATAAATATAGAGTGTTTCAGTTCTGAAGAATATAGACTCTTCATTACAGGGAGGAAAATAGGCACTTCATGAAGGCAGAAATGCTAAAGACACGATCATGTTTAACTTTCAGGGCCCTATGAAGCTAAGAATACAGCTCTTTGGATACTATTGTTTTTCATTCTGTTATTTCTCCAGGTCAGCCTAAATTCTGAGAGTACACAGCTGGAAAGAAAACAGATATCAGTGAATGTGGAGTTGATGCTCAACAGATGTGGAGGTTACCCAATTTGTTAACTGATATTCCAAAGGCAATTGAGGAAAGGATTTGAAACATTTCTAGCAAAGGAATGCTCACACTCAATCTGTCCGTTATGAGCATGAATCTTCATCAAAACTAATATCACAAAGTCAAGAATTTACATGTGAATAGAATCCCCATTTTGTTGCATTTTCTAGCTCAGTTTTATTTTATTTATTTATTTTTTTGTGACTAAATGTTGTTTCCTTTAAGTTTGAGTTATCCAGGGCTCTGTATCTGTGTTCCTACAATCAGATTTTTAAATGTCTCTTTACACTTATTGTATTATATATTTCTAGACCAATAACATCATTATTGATGAATAAAATTCTTATTTTTTTCTTTTATCATTCTTCCTAAAAACAATATATTCAACTACAGCATTTAAATTGTGACTATGTATAATATTTAAGACATTGCATTAGAGAACAAGTTTTTCCTTTGTTATGTGACAGATCTTCCTGTCACATGTAAATATAAAGAACATGTATTCACTGAAGATAAATAACTAGTGACACACCAAAATACAGATACCACCAAAGCTCAGCTTGAAAAACTAGTAAGTTTTATATAGATTACTTGCATAAATATGGGTGAGAGGTTACTTACATTTGAGTATAAATGACCTCAAATCATACTACAAGCTAGCATGGGTAATAGGTCACAAAAGCTGGAAACCTCGAACATGCTGCCAAGCCTACAGGCAACCTAACAAGTTGGACAGTGTCCTCTTTATGGCTTAGTTGGTTGATTTGAGCTTCTTCCAGGTTGCTCTCAGTTACATTGTTTCCTCCAAGATGCTGAACGTCTCTGAGGATCTTTGCATATTGGCTTGTCTGAGAATTCATCTAAGCAGTCTTTACTGATTGTGTGATCCTGGTAATGGGGTCTGCCTAATGAAGCTGTTCAGTTTCAGGTGCTTCCTGAAACTATATAACTATATTGCTGTTTCCCTTCCTTCCTTCCTTCCTTCCTTCCTTCCTTCCTTCCTTCCTTCCTTCCTTCCTTCCTTCCTTCTCTACTTTCTTCTTTACTTCCTTCATTCCATTCTTTTTTCCTATTTATTCATTTATTTATACTCCAGATTTTATTCACTCCCCATCCATCCTCCAACTGTTCCACATTCCATACCCCCTCCATACCCCCTGTCTCCATGATGATGTACCAACCACACACCACCCACCACCCACCCAACCAGACTTCTAAACTCCCTGGGGCTTCCAGTCTCTTGAGGGTTAGGTGCATTACTGACTGAAACCAGACCCAGCAGTCCTCTGAAGCATATGTGTTGGGGCCTCATATTAGCTTGGTATGCTGCCTGGTTAGTGGTCCAGTGTTGGAGAGATCTCTGGGGTCCAGGTTAATTAAGACTGCTGGTCCTCCTACAAGGTTGCCCTCCTCCTCAGTTTCTTCAAACCGTTCTGTAATTTAACCACAAGAGACAGCAGCTTCTGTGCATTGGTTGGGTGCAAATATCTTCATCTGACTCTTTGAGCTGCTTGTTGGGTCTTCCAGAGTGTGGTAATGTTAGGTTCCTCTATGTGAGTGTTTCATAGCATCAGTCATAGTGTCAGGCCTTGAGACCTCCCCTTCAGCTGGATTCCACTTTGGGACTATTGATAAACCTTCTTTTTATCAGGCTCCTCTCTATTTCCATCCAGGCAGTTCTTTCAGACAGGAACAATTATGGGTCAGAGTTTTGACTGTGGGACGGCAACCCTATTCCTCACATGATGCCCTGTTTCCCTGTTGGAGGTGGGCTCTAGAAGTTCCCTCTACCTACTGTTTGGCATTTCATCTAAGGTCCCTCGCTGTGAGTCCTGAGAGTCTCTGACCTCCCAGGTCTCTGGTACTTTCTGAAGGGTCCTCCCACCTCATACTTCCCAAGGTTGCCTGTTTCCATTCTTTCTGCTGGTCCTCATGGCTTCAGTTCTTTTCTCTCACCCAATACCAGGTAAGGTTCCCCACTCTGCTCCACTCCAAGCCCAGTCCACTTTCCATGCCAGTTCACAAGATGTTTCAAACTCTGAGGAAAAGGATAAACAACATTTTCAAATACATAAAAAAATACGTATGTATTCCTGTACATGTCTGTAATATAATAAAACATTTTAATGTTTTTTTTCTACAGGGTAGAACATATACAAATGCAATTAATATTAGTTCCCATAAATATTAACATTTATATTTAATTGAATTTTTTAAAAAAATGTTATAACTGTTTGTTTCATGTCATCATATACCTTTTAATATACTTATATTAAGTGATTCCAAGACAGGAGAAAAATACAGAGAAATAAAGTGGAAACTCAATCAAACTTTTCAAAAACAAAAGCTAGTGAAAAGTGTAACAGAGAAATAAAATCTCAGCTATTGCACCTGGTCTGCAATGTCCAAGTGCACTGCACTGCTAGGATCTCTTTTCTTGACACCCAACTTAGGACCTCCCCATACAATGTCATATCTAGTAATATGTAGAGAAATTAGGTTCAGACTGACACATATCCTTTTCCTGAGAGATAAGAGTGCTTCAGTCATGGTGCACTTGAGAATATATCATTTACTATAGAAAGAAACATACATGGCTATCTTGCCAAAAGCAATCTACAGATTCAATGCAATCCCCATCAAAATTCCAACTCAATTCTTCAACGAATAAGAAAGGACAATCTGCAAATTCATCTGGAATAACAAAAAACCTAGGAGAGCAAAAACTCTTCTCAAGGATAAAAGAACCTCTGGTGGAATCACCATGCCTGACCTAAAGCTGTACTACAGAGGAATTGTGATAAAAACTGCATGGTACTGGTATAGTGACAGACAAGTAGACCAATGGAATAAAATTGAAGACCCAGAAATAAACCCAAACACCTATGGTCACTTGATCTTTGACAAGGGAGCAAAAACCATCCAGTGGAAGAAAGACGACAGCATTTTCAACAAATGGTACTGGCACAACTGGTGGTTATCATTTAGAAGAATGCGAATTGATCCATTCCTATCTCCTTGTACTAAGGTCAAATCTAAGTGGATCAAGGAACTCCACATAAAACCAGAGACACTGAAACTTATAGAGGAGAAAGTGGGGAAAAGCCTTGAAGATATGGGCACAGGGGAAAAATTCCTGAATAAAAGAGCAATGGCTTATGCTGTAAGATCGAGAATCTACAAACGGGACCTCATAAAATTGCAAAGCTTCTGTAAGGCAAAAGACATGGTCAATAAGACAAAATGGCCACCAACAGATTGGGAAAGGATCTTTATCTATCCTAAATCAGATAGGGGACTAATATCCAATATATATTAAGAACTCAAGAAGGTGGACTCCAGAAAATCAAATAACCCCATTAAAAATGGGGCTCAGAGCTAAACAAAGAATTCTCACCTGAGGAATACCAAATGGCTGAGAAGCACCCGAAAAAATGTTCAGCATCCTTAATCATCAGGGAAATGCAAATCAAAACAACACTGAGATTCCACCTCACACCAGCCAGAATGGCTAAGATTAAAAATTCAGGTGACAGCAGATGCTGGTGAGGATGTGGAGAAATAGAAACACTCCTTCGTTGTTGGTGGGGTTGCAAGCTTGTACAACCACTCTGGAAATCAGTCTGGCGGTTCCTTAGAAAATTGGACATAGTACTACTGGAGGATCCCGCAATACCTCTCCTGGGCATATATCCAGAAGATGTTCCAACCGGTAAGAAGGAAACATTCTCAACTATGTTCATAGCAGGCTTATTTTTAATAACCATAACCAGGAAAGAACCCAGATGCCCCTCAACAGAGGAATGGATACAGAAAATGTGGTACATTTACACAATGGAGTACTACTCAGCTATTAAAAAGAATGAATTTATGAAATTCCTAGGCAAATGGATGGACCTGGAGGGCATCATCCTGAGTGAGGTAACCCAATCACAAAAGAACTTACATGATATGTACTCACTGATAAGTGGATATTAGCCCAGAAACTTAGAATACCCAAGATACAAGATACAATTTGCAATACATGTGAAACTCAAGAAGAAAGAAGACCAACGTGTGGACACTTTGCCCCTTCTTAGAATTGGGAACAGAACACCCATGGGAAGGAGTTACAGACACAAAGATTTGAGCTGAGACGAAAGGATGGACCATCTAGAGACTGCCATTCCCAGGATCCATCCCATAATCAGCCTCCAAATGCTGACACCATTGCACACACTAGCAAGATTTTGCTGAAAGTACCCTGATATAGCTATATCTTGTTAGGCTATGCTGAGGCCTAGCAAACACATAAGTGGATGCTCACAGTCAGCTTTTGGATGGTTCACAGGGCCCCCAATGGAGGAGCTAGAGAAAGTACCCAAGGAGATAAAGGGGTCTGCTACCCTATAGGTGGAACATATAAACTAGCCAGTAACCCCCCCCCCCCCCTCGAGCTCGTGTCTCTAGCTGCATAAGTATCAGAAGTTGACCTAGTCGGCCATCAGTGGAAAGAGAGGCCCATTGGTCTTGCAAACTTTATATGCCAGGGCTAAGATGTGGGAGTGGAGGTGTGGGGGAGGTTTTGGGGGACTTTTGGGATAGCATTGGAAATGTAAATGAAGAAAATATCTAATTAAAAATTAAAAAAATAATAAAAATAGAAACATACTGATATTTAGTCTGTCACCTTATGTATAATCTCATCTCTCCTATATAACAGTAGCTCTACTTATTCCTGAAATGTAGTCAAATAAAACCCGTGGTTTATTCTGTGCAAGTTCATACCCTACTTGTATTTTTCAAAGACTATTTTGTAACCATGAAACTGTGTGATACAGTATATGATTAGAGGCGTAGTAGATATTGTTCTTCTTCCTGTGGGGCTGCAAACCCCTTGAGCTCCTTCTGTCTTTCCCCTAACTTGTATATTGGGGTCACCATGCTCAGTGCAATGGTTAGCTGTGGGCATTTGGATGTGTATTGGTCAGGCTCTGGCAGTGCCTCTCAGAGGACAGCTATACTAGGCTCCTGTCAGCAAGCACTTCTTGGTATAAACAAGAGTGTTTGGGTTTGGTGTCTGCATATGGGATGGGTCCCTAGTTTGGACAGTCTCTGGATGTCCTTTCCTTCAGTCTCTGCTCCATGTTGTCTCTGCATTTCCTTTAGAGAGGGGTAAATCTAGGTAATATTTTTGAGATGGGTGGATGTCCCCATCCCTCAACTGGAGCCCTCAGAGCTTCTAGGGACTAAACCAAAAATAAAAGAGTACAAATGGAGAGACCCATGACTCCAGCAGCATATGTATCAGAGGATTGCCTTATCTAGCATCCATGGGAAAGGTGGCCCTTGGTCCCATGGAGGCTTGATGCCCCAGCATAGGTGATGCTAGGGCAGTGGCACATGAGTGTGTGGGTAGGTCGGTAGGTGGGGAAACACCCTTATAGAAGCAAGGAGGAAGGGGCTGGAATAGGGGTTTTGCAGAGGGGAAACCAGAAAGGGGAACAACATTTGAAATATAAATAAACAACATAACCAATAAAAAATAAAGAGGCGTGGGACTCCAGTCCCATGAGTTAATGACTGAATAGCTTTAGTTAAGCTAAACTTACAGTGGCTCCTTAGTGCTCTTCGCTATTAAGGAGGAGTTCATGGGAATGGTCAAGATCTACTTACATGGTGATGTTTCAAGAAGCATTGTTATCTAGAAAAGTACGTATGCTCTAGGTATTAATTATTTTCATTCACCTCACCAATACATTTTCTTTCTGTTTCTAACAGATTTTATAATAGCAGACAATCTGCACAAGCTGAGGTTAACTAATACACTCGTATTAGTTGATCTACATTTTTTTTTCTGCCATAGTGGCTACACATACATTCAGTTTTCTTGCATTTGAGTGGCTGACAAGGGAGAGTGCCTCAAATGACTCTTAAGCATGTTTTATTGACTGTTAATACTTCTTTTTTGATTAATCCCTTTTGGACTTTAAGAAAAGCCTTCTGATACAAAGACATCCATGTTTTACGCTTATTTTCATATATCTGTATTCATGTTCAAATTCAGATACATTTTTATTTTCAAATTGTTCATTCAGACACATGAAACTATGTGTTGAAATCTAGCAGAGACCACCACAGCAATGTGTGCGTGTGTGTGTGTGTGTGTGTGTGCGCACGCGTGTGCGTGCGTGCGTGTGTGTGTGTGTGTGTGTGTGTGTGTGTGTGTGTGTATTTCTACATAAGTCATTATTTAAAAGTACATCAGTTTTATCTCTGGACATTTAAAAATAGCTGATATAATAGTTTTGTAAATGTATTATGTAAGTCCTTTTTTTTGCAGCAAATACACGACTCTTTTGTTGAACAGAGCTTATTCAAGCTTGTCTATTTTGTGGTCACATGGCTCGATATCCCTATGCCACACAAATCACACAGGAATAAAGGCACAGATTTAATATTGATGGGTGATCACGAAGGTATTAGGTAAAGGATTATCATAGAAATGAATTACAATGTCTGCTTTGTTCACACTATATCTTAGATTTTCAAAAAGACCTAATTTTCTCTTCATGTATTTAATATAAAACCCAATTAATAACAGAAATTCTTGTCATGTGGTTATTCACAATTATCATAATCATCCTGCATTATTCAGGACCCTGTAGCCCATCCACTTTTTCAGGTGTTTCGAATTTTCCTGATGCAGCACCATGGCCTTTGCCCAGTTCCCCACACTCCTGCAGTGATACATTTCTGCTAAAATGGTCCATGCTTTTCATCACTAACTGAATGTACCAATTGATCTTTTACTCAATAATTTGGTTTGGGGCATGTGTTCTTTCCTTCTTTACCTATTGTGAATAGTTCTTCATGGACAAGACCATGCAGATATCTAAACTGGAAACTGGTTTTAACTCCTTTCACATAAAACCATACATAGAATTAGTGTATTATATTTCAGGTTAATATTTACAATTTTTGAAGAAACACCACATTGTAATTGATATATAGTAAGATTATTTTCTATTCAACACTGTTCTAAATTTCAGCTCTAATATGGATATAACTATTACCTTACAAACATGAGAAACTTCATTTTAATTCTTTTATGAGTTTCAAAAATGAGACTAGAAACTGGAAAATTTTTCATGTATTTCTAGAAACATATCCTTGAAAATACCTGTTTATTATTAATGCTTCTCATCTTTAAAAGTTAAATATATTTAAATAAAATAGAATTACATCACTGTTCTTCCTTAAGCCCATCCCAGGTTTCCTCGAATCTCTTACATGCCACTGCCCCTGAAATTGATAACCTATTTTTCTTCATTATTTTAATATATTGGATTTCTTATGAGTTTTCTGTGTAGTTTTCATTTTAACAATTTATATTTATAATTATAGGTCTCATGACTTAACTCAGAACTCCATGATATGGCTAATCTTCCTTAGAAAAATTTCTCAAAGGATCCTTAGTGTCCACATTTCATTATGGGAATTTCAACTTATTTGTAGGCTAAGCCCCAGCCATAATGTGGATTCTGAAGTCATACACTCCAGTCCTGTGCTCATGGGGCAACCATTTTAACCATTATGCCATGTCCTCAAAGCCTTCTTTGTTATCTAGCTAAATTGCTTTTTTTTCTTTCTTTATTCTTTAGAAGTTTATACAAATACAGGATAACATATGACCATATACATCCCATTTCACAGTTGACAAAACCAAGAATGAAATCTCTCTTCTAACCCACCCTGCCTAGAGCAGGCCTCAAATCCAAGTACATACCAGCTAACTACTCTGCTATAGTCAAGCCAAGATGTTACCATGCCACTACTAAATATGCCAACAGTTGAACATGATATGTCTAGCATCAAGTAAGACCCATAGTGTATTCTGTCCCTTATTCCCCTGCATAATCATAGGACCTACATTGTCAAGCCTGACCATCAGGAGAAAAATTCATCAGTGAGAGAATTATTTTTTAATATCTTAGAGACAAAATATGGGATGTCTTCAGCAACAGGTTTTGTGTAGTTATGGAAGCTATTTAAGGGTAATGCTAGTAGCCTGTATTATTTTGCAGATTTCTGGGATCTCCTTAATTAATAAGTTCTAGGGAGGTATTCTATGTCCTTCCTTGTGATTTTCATCCAGAATTCCTTCTAGTGTGGAGCAACATTTTCCATCCAGATAGGATACTTCTGTTCAGATTATTCTTAGCTAATAAGGTTAAATTATAAAATTAGCTTAGTAATTAGTTGGTTTCCATAGATTTTTTTCATACTCTTTGTTATGGTCAGTATTCTCCTCTATAAGCCTGTTCCATTCTGATTTAATCTTCTAAACTCCAGCAATTCTTTCTTCTTTTACTTTGCACATGTGTCTAAAACACCAAGCACATACACTAGGAAATAAAATTCCCTTTGATATATAGTTAAAACAGCAAAAGCGCAGATTAAAAAAAGTATTGAAAGCAACAGTAAAGAAAAGCCAGGTCACCTATAAGGTAAACCCACCAGAGTAACACCTGTTTGTTGAACAGAAAGAGTGAAAAATCAGAAGCACATGGAAAAGTGTTTCCCAAACTCAAACACTGCCAAGTTAGAATATTCTACCCAGTGAAACTGTCTATTAAATTGAAGCACAAAAAAAGAGATTCCAATAGAAATAAAATGGACCAAGTGTACTTATGACTACGGAGCCTTCTTTATAAGGAAGCTAGAAGGAACAGTTCAGTCATTTGACAATTATAAGCACATCAAGATTCCACTGAAATAAATAAACAGTGCAAGTAAAGTTAGTGATTTAAAAAAAGGGGGTCTAAGAAAACACCACCAAAATAAACACACTTCTTCAATGTAACACAATATATAAATCTAAGCTTTGAATCTCCATTTATTATAGCAACTTTTCTCCCCATATATGCTTTGCTCAGAAAACAGGGCTATTTTCTACAGCAGCAACAGTAGTTGCTGAAGAATCAACAGTGCATTTGTTGGTGGTGGTGACTTTTGCCACATAAGCTATCAATAAAACACAGTTCAGTGTAGAAAACAGAGGACAGAAATACAGCTAAGCATATATGGTCAATGAGTTTTTGACAAGAATATCAAGCAATCATAATGGTAAAATAATTAGGAAATAAGTATACTAGATTTTTAAAAGCCAAAGCCCCCATTATCTGAAAACATATCCACATTCCAACTAACGATAGACAAGAAATACAAATAATAAGACCCCAAATATAAGAGTCCTAGGTATATATAAAATAACAGGAAAAAAATGTTTCTGGATAGTATTTTAGAGCTAAGATTTTGACTATCACACCAACAGATGGAGTTATACAAGACAAATAATACACAAACATAAATTTACAAAACTAAAATTTCTGTATATCAATGGAGCCAAATGTCAGAATTGAAAAGTGCTTTTTGCAAGCCAGTTTAAAGCCGACATGTCATAAGGGGCTAATGTCCAAAGTTTATAAAGAATTTATACAATCCTAGAAAGTATAAGAGATAAAACAATCAAAACTGCGGGAGAGGAGGGCTAGACAGTGCCTTAAGGAATATATAACAAAGGCCACTGAACACAGAAACCAGAAATAATCACCCAGGAAATGCAAATGGAAACCATCATGAGATGCCCCTCCAGCTATCAGAACAGCTATTATAAAAAATATAATAAAGCCGGGTGTGGTGGCGCATGCCTTTAATCCCAGCACTTGGGAGGCAGAGGCAGGCAGATTTCTGAGTTTGAGGCCAGCCTGGTCTACAAAGTGAGTTCCAGGACAGCCAGGGCTACAGAGAAACCCTGTCTTGAAAAACCTAAATAAATAAATAAATAAAATAGAAAGCAAGATTTCAAATGATTTTTAGAGTGCTTAGAAAAATGTACTATTGTGCTTTTCTGGCTGTAATGCAGATTTTAACAGTTAGGATATATACATATGTATATGTATATACATATACATATGATCTAGCATTAACTCTTTCTGGGTAAGCACCCATGTATCCAAGGGAAATATAGTCATTATCATATGTTTATCATAATATTTTTATAACTTCCATGAGAATCAAATATCTCTGGATGGATGAATGGATAAAGATTAAATTGCTATTCTTTATTCTCACACAAAAAATTCTTGTCTCAATATGAATAAGCTTAGAGGACACTGTGGTAAGTGAAATAAGCCAGAAGCAGAAAGAAAAGTGTTGTATGAGCTCAGATGTGGTAGTGAATTATCTATTCACAAGCAGAAAGAATCTGCACGTCAGAATGCCAGCAGAGGGTAGGAGAATAAATAGTCAAGTGAATATTCGTGCACAATGAACAGATCTACAGATACAGTGTCTATCTTAAGAACTAAAGATATCTGAAAATATTTGTCAAATAAATGGATGTGTATTGTGAGAAAAATAAACATATAGAGGGAAATAATTATGTTTATATAAGCCAAAAGAACATAAAGATAGTCAAAAGAGTGAATGACCTAATTCTCATTATCTTGTGTAAGAGATTTTGTGGCTGCCTTGTAGGAACTTGGCAGGAATTTGAAATTGGACTAGGACACAGATGTAGGCTCAGGCAAGAATATTTACATTTGGGCTAATATAAAACTCAAGGTACTCAGGTGAGGAATGTGTGGCATTCCTTTTATCTTGGTCATCCTGAGACGTCCTAAGAAACAGTGATTACATGATCACTGGACTTTGTTTATTGCCTTGTTTGTTCTTTGCCTGTTTTTGTTTATTGCCTTGTTGGATCTCTTTGTTTATTACCTTATTTGATTATTTTTGATCTAAGAACTGACCCTATTCTCTGCAAGTATCTAGAGTGGTATAAAAACTGACTGGAGAAAATTAAACCTGCTTTGGCCTCAGCACTGGCTGGAGTCATGTTATAATGTTGTCTAATTGTCTTTTTCTTTTCAATCTTCCCTCCCTCCCTTGAGGCCTGGCTGCCTGACTGAGCTGGCTTGGTCAATTTTGTTGTTAGATTAGCAGTGCAAAGCAATGATGATAATGTCAATAGCTAGACCATTCATGTTCTGTAGTGAAGGACCTTTAGGCCATAGTCAGCTACCAGAATGTTCTATGATAACATATCACTTAGCTGGGACTGACCTCAGTGTCTGTTTGGATTCATTCTTTAATAATTTGGTTTCAATTTTATTGATGTGTAAATATATGCATGTGTGTATGTATGCACATGTGAGCATAAGTGCCCTGTTTGGGCAGAGAAAGATGCTGGATGCTCTGAAGTAGAAGTTATTGGTGATGTAAACTACCTAATAGGAACAATGGGTACTGGACTATGGTCCTCTGAAAGGTGTGCATGCTGTAAACAGCAGAGACTCTTTTGCCAGGCCCTTTGCTAAATGGTTTTTTTTCTCTATTCTCTCTTACACAAATCAGAATGATCAAGTGCATCCTTGATATGATTCAATGAAAGGGGTACTTCACATCTTATAATTCATAAACTCAAGTTAATACAGTTAAAAAAAAACAATCTCCAATACAAACTTTCTGTGGACTATCTAATCATTATACCTTAACCATACAAAATGATAAAAAAAAATTCTATCATGACATATGATAAATAAGTATAATATTATTCTAGAGCAATATTACAAGGCCAGGTGACATCTTCACAGGAAATTTGAATCAAGATACCAGACCAAAATAGGAACAATTACAAATTAAAACTAAGAGAATCTGAGTAAAATATAGACTTTACATAATAATACTTTTCAATATTGCTTCACCAACTATGAAACTTTACTACACTAATACCTTGTTGCTATACATTTTATCTGTATTTTGCTAGACTTAACTGGACTTCTTGAGGTGGCAGTTATGTTGTTGACTATAAACACTTTTTTTTTAAATAGGCTTATTTTCTCTAATATTTTAGATCAGTAGAAATGTTGAGAAGAGAACATAGAAGACTCCAAGGTAGTAATGAAGAATCATTTCTCTAAAACACCTAAAAATAGAGGTTACTATACTATGGACTCCAGTGGCATAAATCAAGGTAAATGGCATTTGGAGGTGACTCAACCATGATTGTTGAAAGAGTTAAATGGAAAGTCAAAAGTAGTACAATTTATTGGACCTCAGACAGTAACTTCCTGATTTTAGTGCTTTCACTCTTTCTGGCAAAAAAGCAAAATAATTAGAAAAGTATTTGAAGCTTTGACTCTATTTGGCTCACGCCACTCTCTAACATCGTATACGAACACAATATGCTCACAAAGGTTTGTATTTCATCTGGATATCTTGCTGTGTAAAGAACAATGATTATCTAACACAATTGAAGGAGGCAAGACAAAAAGATGAGAGTGAATTCACTAAGGAGTTATGTTATTTTTGTGAGTCAATATTACAAGACTCTGTGGAACTGAATGCATAAATGTTTTTTTGTAGCCAGAGAGTTACCTCCATTGTATCATATAATGACAAAGCATACTTACTACTCACCATTATACTTTGTTTTTAAAAAAAGCAATTTTAGCCATAACCATAACCCTAACATGCTCCAACATATAAGAAGGACACATGTTCAACTATGTTTATAGCAGCCTTATTTATAATAACCAGGATCTGGAAACAACCTAGATGTCCCTCAAGAGAAGAATGGATGCTGAAAATGTGGTATATTTACATAATAGAGAACTACACAGCTATTAAAAACCATGACTTTAAGAAATTCTCAGGCAAATGAATGAAGCTAGAAAATATAATCCTTTACCCCAATCACCAAAAAACACAAACATGGCATGTACTCACTGATAAGTGAATATTAGTCAAAAGGCTCAAAATAGCCATGATACAACTCACAAACCATATGAAGTTCAAGAAGGAAGCCCAAGGAATGGATGCTAAAGTTCTACTTAGAAGGGAGAACAAAATAATTACAGGTGGTAGACTGAGTGGGGGGAGTTGGGAGGGAGAGGGATAGGAAGAAAATGGGGACAGGATCATGTGTGGGAGAAGATGGGGGAGAATTTTAGATTGTCAAGAACTAGAAAAGAAGTTTGTAGCTCTGGGGTTAGCCACTAGAAAGTCTCACATACCCGGGAAGCAAGAGGTTTCCAGAACACAGTGGGGATAACATTAGCCATATCAACAGAGAGGAGATAGAACTTGGAGAGACCACATCCAGTGGATAGGCATGTTTCCCAGTTGGGGAATGAGGACATCCACTGATCTCACAAATTTTAACCCATACTTGTTTCTGTCTAAAGAAAATATAGGGACTGAGTGGAGCAGAGACTTAAGGAAAGGCCACCTTAAGACTGCCCCACCTAGGGATTCGTCCCATCTTCAGACACCAAACACAGACTCTATGGCTGTAACCAAGAAGCACCTGATGACAGGAGCCTGGTATAGCTGTACCCTGAGAGGCATTGCCAGAGCCTGACCAATACAGATGTGGATGTTTGCTGCAACCATCAGACTGAGCCCAGGGACCAAAATGGAGGAAGTTAGCTAAAAGACTAAAGGAGCTGAAAGGGTTTACAACTCCTTAGGGAGAACAACATAATCAACTAACCAGACCCACCATAGACTCCCAGGGACTAAACTCCCAACCAAAGAGGACACATAAAGGAACCCATGGCTCCAATCTCAGATGTACTAGAGGCCTACCTTATCTGGCATCAATGAGAGAGGAGGCCCTTGGTCCTATGGAGGCTCAATGCCCCAGCAGAGTAGGATACTAGGGCAGTGAGGTGGGAGTGTGTATGTGTGTGGGAACACCATCATAGAGGCAGAGGTTAGAGGGGATAGTATAGGGGGCTTGAAGAGGGGAAACCAGGAAAGGCAGAACATTTGAAATGTAAACAAATAAAATAACCAATAAAAATGCAAAAAAGAAAAAAAGAAAAAGAAATTTTAAGGAAGATGGTTTTATTTGGCTTACAAGGCCAGGTGACATCTTCATAGGATGTTGAGTCAAACAATCTAAGATTGTACGTAAAACAACAATGATAAAACAACAACTAAAACTACTGTTTATTCTCCAGTTACTATTGTTGCAGTGCTAAGTTTTAGTTTCTGTGTATGAGTCACATGGCTCACATATGCACCCATACAAATGTATGGAGGCGTTGTGCTATATTGAATGTAGAAATGTAGGGTAAAAGAACAAAGTTTTTGACTTTTGTTAAAGTACAGAGCACTCTGTCTTCCATATATAGTGTTCAAAAGGTTAGGTAGTTACTTAAGTAATTTCTTTCCTAAATACAAGTATTGTCCCTAGCAGTATACACACTGGGGTTTATTCATTCCTCTTCTTTGTTTGTTTGTTTGTTTTAGTTTGTTTTTCTCAATCCTGAAGACATGGGAGTAACCTTACAAGACAAAAATAAATATAATTTGCAAATGTATTGAACATATAATTTAATTTTCATTTAAATTTGCACAATTCTACTATCACATAAAATGTTAATTGAAAAAGGTATTTGAATAAATTATGTCACAGTTATTCTAGAGTTAAGAACCATTTCCAGAAAATAATAAAAAATATAATGTTTTATTATGTATTCTGGGTTGTGTATAATAAAGGATAATATAATGCTACAATATTATAATATTTCTTTCTTCATATTCTACAAAGATTCTAGAGTAAGTTTATGATTCACTGAAACCTGGTGTCATCATGAAGAGTGATTTCATTATCCAGACATTAGCCTAATGATCTAATATCTCTATAGAAATAAACAGAATAATATTTGATCATATATATAGAGAGAGATTTCATAGCTCAGTCAAGTTGGTATAAAAAATAAGTCTTCATAACTACCATTTGATTCTAGATATTGAGAAGACAGTAGAGCATAAGTAAAGAAAATGAATAATCTAAATATTTACATGTTTTGATGGTTTTCAAACTTATGGACACAAACCTTAAAATCCTTTTCCACTACTGTCAGGAATATGACCTGATTACAATTTAAAATGTTGTTTATTTCTTTTTATGTGAGTTTTTTTTTCCTAGGGCATTAATGGGCTAGTGAGAAAGTGCTTGCTCCTGAGGTAAATATTTCATAAAATCTTCTGTTGTTTAGGAAAAGGTTGTTACAGATATTTTCATTTTCTACTGTTTTCCTTCCTATCTGTAACTCAGTATTCTGCACTCTGTTTGAGACATGAAGCTATGATTGTAATGAAACATTCATTTACAGAAAATGAAGAAGAAGGTAGAATGGCCAGCAAGATGCTTCCTCCTCTTACAGCCAGAAGGCAATGGCTTACAAATGACTTACAAATCAATAGTATAATAATAAACTATGAGACTTAAGAAGCTTCAAATGAGCCTTTTTCTGAAGTTGATCTGAAAAATCACCTGAAAATGTGTCTACTGAAGATACTGTTTCTTATTAAATTCTGCAAATTCACTATTGCTGAGTGAATATGCAGTCTGTTCAAAAACATCTCTTTGAACACACATCATGACACTAAGTCTAAACAAGGTAAAAACTATAAGGGATCTTATTTCAGAGGCCTTCAAAAGCACTGTCTGACCAAACAGTTTATGCTACTTAAAGATAAGAGTCACACACTTACACAGTAGTTAACTTTTCAGGGTATAGAAATGTGAATTAGCATTGTGTACACGGAACCAAGTGTGAAAATACCATGCTTTTGAGATAGGAGGGTTGAGGGGAAGAAGACCAAATAAATATGATTGCAAAAAGTAAAAATATTCAAAACGAAATTTTATTACTATCAGTTCTGCAAAACTGACTTAAGGAAAAATTATCATCATTTATAAACACGTATGTAAAAGAGAATTAAGTGATTAAAGATACTTAGAAGAGTTTAAAATTTTCTTTTTGTTTAATGTCTGGCTTTGAGATAGGTCTTTCTGTCTTCTTGCATCTGAGGAGAGTCTATAACTTATTAAAACCTAACAACATTTGAAAAGTATTCATGAAACAAAAGAATCACCATAAGAAATTTCAGCATGATCAGACCTCTTGATCCAGAACCATAAGGTTAGATTCATTTCCATAACCTATCCTCCCTGCCTGCTCAGTATTCTGCTGCATGGCCAGCTGCCAGAAGCAACCTGCTATCCAAGCTAGACCACCAATGTCCCACCATTTCCCTGCCGATCTTCATCAAATCTGCTGATACAGAAGTATACACACCAAAGATATCCATCAGAAGCCTACTACACCAGGATCATCAAGGTTAGGGCCCCCTCTCAATACTTACTGTAGAAAGAACACCCATGGACTAAAGCCATCTTGATGCCTAATGGCTCTCAAATGAGCACAAAAAAAAAAAAAAAAAAAAACAAAAAACAAAAGCCAGGGCAATATGACAGCATCAGAGCACAGTTATCCTTATACTATTGAAACACCAGAAAATGATATTAAATCCAATCTTATAAAGATAATGCAGGCCTTTAAAGCAGAAAGGAAAATCCCTTAAGGAAATGCAGGAAAATACAATCAAACAAGTAGAGGTTTTTAAAAATGAAACATATAAATTCCTCAAAGTACTTCAGAAAAACTCAATTAACTAGGTAAGGGGAATAAATAAAATTCTACAAGACATGAAAGTGGAAATAGAAGCAATAAAGGCAACAAAAACTGAGGGAATCGTGGAGGCAGAAAACCTAGGGAAGAAAACATGAACAACAGATGCATGCATCACCAACAGAAAACAAGAGGTACAAGAGAGAATTGCAGGCATAGAAGAAGTGGATACATCAGTCAAAGAAAATGTTAAATCTAAAAAAAAAATCTAGACATAAAACAGTCAGGAAATCTGCAATAACATGAAAAGACCTAACCTAATAAGAATAAGAATAAAGGAAGGTAAAGAATCTTAGCTCTAAGGCCCAGAAGATGTTGTCAACAAAATCATAGATGAAAACTTACCAAACCTAAAGAAGTGGTGTCTACACACATACAAGAAGCTTTCAAAATACCAATTACACTGGACAGGGAATGAAAAATTTCCCAACACATAGTGATAAAAACACAAAATCTACAGAACCAAGAAAAAATATTAAAAATATTGAGGGGAAAAGGCCAGGTGACAAACAAAGGCAGACCTATTAGTACTGACTTCTCAACAGAGATTTTAAAGCTAGAAAGGCCTGCACAGATATCTCACAGCCTCTAAAGAAAACCATAGATGTCAACCTAGACTACTACCCAGCAAAACTGTCAGTCACCACAGATGAAGAAAGCAAGATATTTCTACCAAAAAATTAAACAATATCTAACTACAAATCCAGCCCTACAGAAAATACTAGAAGAAAAAAAATCTAACCATAATTAGAATATTATATTGGAGAAAACAGAGGAAATATGTAATTCCATTCCAGCAAAACAAAGGAAGCACAAACAAACACACACAAAACATTACTAACATCAAAATAGCAAAAATTAACAACCAATGATCATCAATATCTCTCCACATCAATGGATACAATTTCCCAATAAAAAACACAGATTAACAGAATGGATATAAAAAAGGATCCCTCATTCTCCTGCATACATGGACCACAATTCAGCAATAAAGATAGACATTACCTCACAGTAAAGGACTAGAAAAAAAAATTCCAAGCAAACTGACCCAAGAAGCAAGCTGCAGTAGTAGACTTTCTAATATATAATAAAAGACTTCCAATAAAAATTAGTCAAAAAGAGACAGAGAAGAGCACTTCATATTCACCAAAGGAAAAGCCTGCCAAGATAATATCTCAATACTGCACACCTCTGCTCCAAACTCAAGGCATCCACATTTGTAAATGAAACATTGCTAAAGCTTAAATCACACATCAGAAGCTACAGATTAATAGTGAAGGACTTCAAAATTCCACACTTACCACTTGGCAGACAAAAAAAAAAAAAAAAAAAAAAAAAAAAAAAAAAAAAAATACAGAAAAATGAAAACCTAACCAGTGTTATGAATCAACTGGACCTAAAAACACATCTATGGAATATTACACACAGCCAGAAAAAAAAGAAAAAAACCTTCTTCCCAGAACATCAGAACATTATGAATCATTCTCAAAAAATTGACCATATAGTTGGTCACAAAGCAAGCTTAAAAATATAAAATACAGTTGAAATAATTTCTTGTATTTTATCACAGCACTATGGATTAAAGCTTGACATCAACAACAGAAACATCAGAAAACCTACACACTCATGAAAACTGAACAACTCTCTCTACTCAATGATCTCTGAGTGAAGGAAGAAATAGAGAAATAGACTCGAGCCCCGGGCTACCTTGCCAGCAGAGTCTTGCCCAACACCCGCAAGGGCCCACACGGGACTCCCCACGGGATCCTAAGACCTCTGGTGAGTGGAACACAGCGCCTGCCCCAATCCAATCACGCGGAACCTGAGACTGCTGTACATAGAGAAGCAGGCTACCCGGGCCTGATCTGGGGCACAAGTCCCTTCCGCTCGACTCGAGCCCCTGGCTACCTTGCCAGCAGAGTCTTGCCCAAAACCCGCAAGGGTCCACACGGGACTCCCCACGGGACCCTAAGACCTCTAGTGAGTGGATCACAGTGCCTGCCCCAATCCAATCGCGCGGAACTCGAGACTGCGGTACATAGGGAAGCAGGCTACCCGGGCCTGATCTGGGGCACAAGTCCCTTCCGCTCGACTCGAGACTCGAGCCCCGGGCTACCTTGCCAGCAGAGTCTTGCCCAACACCCGCAAGGGCCCACACGGGACTCCCCACGGGATCCTAAGACCTCTGGTGAGTGAAACACAGCACCTGCCCCAATCCAATCGCGATGAAACTGAGACTGCGGTACATAGGGAAGCAGGCTAGCCGGGCTTGATCTGGGGCACAAACCCCTTCCGCTCCACTCGAGCCCCGGGCTACCTTGCCAGCGGAGTCGCCTGACACCCGCAAGGGCCCACACAGGATTCCACACAAGATCCTAAGACCTCTAGTGAGTGGAACACAACTTCTGCCAGGAGTCTGGTTCGAACACCAGATATCTGGGTACCTGCCCTGCAAGAAGAGAGGTTGCCTGCAGAGAATACTCTGCCCACTGAAACTAAGGAGAGTGCTACCCTCCAGGTCTGCTTATAGAGGCTAACAGTATCACCTGAAGAACAAGCTCTTAACAGTGACAACTAAAACAGCTAGTTTCAGAGATTACCAGACAGCGAAAGGCAAACGTAAGAATCCTACTAACAGAAATCAAGACCACTCACCATCATCAGAACGCAGCACTCCCACCCAACCTAGTCCTGGGCACCCCAACACAACCGAAAATCTAGACCCAGATTTAAAAACATTTCTCATGATGATGATAGAGGACATCAAGAAGGACTTTCATAAGTCACTTAAAGAATTACAGGAGAGCACTGCTAAAGAGTTACAGGCCCTTAAAGAAAAGCAGGAAAACACAGCCAAACAGGTAGAAATCATTAAAGAAAAACAGGAAAACAAATCCAAACAGGTGATGGAAATGAACAAAACCATACTAGAACTAAAAGGGGAAGTAGACACAATAAAGAAAACCCAAAGCGAGGCAACGCTAGAGATAGAAACCCTAGGAAAGAGATCTGGAACCATAGATGCGAGCATCAGCAACAGAATACAAGAAATGGAAGAGAGAATCTCAGGTGCAGAAGATTCCATAGAGAACATCCACACAACAGTCAAAGAAAATACAAAATGCAAAAGGATCCTAACTCAAAACATCCAGGTAATCCAGGACACAATGAGAAGACCAAACCTACGGATAATAGGAATTGATGAGAATGAAGATTTTCAACTTAAAGGGCCAGCTAATATCTTCAACAAAATAATAGAAGAAAACTTCCCAAACATAAAAAAAGAGATGCCCATGATCATACAAGAAGCCTACAGAACTCCAAATAGACTGGACCAGAAAAGAAATTCCTCCCGACACATAATAATCAGAACAACAAATGCACTAAATAAAGATAGAATATTAAAAGCAGTAAGGGAGAAAGGTCAAGTAACATATAAAGGAAGGCCTATCAGAATTACACCAGACTTTTCACCAGAGACTATGAAAGCCACAAGAGCCTGGACAGATGTTATACAGACACTAAGAGAACACAAATGCCAACCCAGGCTACTATACCCGGCCAAACTCTCAATTACCATAGATGGAGAAACCAAAGTATTCCACGACAAAAACAAATTCACACAATATCTTTCCACGAATCCAGCCCTTCAAAGGATAATAACAGAAAAGAAGCAATACAAGGACGGAAATCACGCCCTAGAACAACCAAGAAAGTAATCATTCAACAAACCAAAAAGAAGACAGCGACAAGAACAGAATGCCAACTCTAACAACAAAAATAAAAGGAAGCAACAATTACTTTTCCTTAATATCTCTTAATATCAATGGACTCAATTCCCCAATAAAAAGACATAGACTAACAGACTGGCTACACAAACAGGACCCAACATTCTGCTGCTTACAGGAAACCCATCTCAGGGAAAAAGACAGACACTACCTCAGAATGAAAGGCTGGAAAACAATTTTCCAAGCAAATGGACTGAAGAAACAAGCTGGAGTAGCCATTTTAATATCGGATAAAATCGACTTCCAACCCAAAGTTATCAAAAAAGACAAGGAGGGACACTTCATACTCATCAAAGGTAAAATCCTCCAAGAGGAACTCTCAATTCTGAATATCTACGCACCAAATGCAAGGGCAGCCACATTCATTAGAGACACTTTAGTAAAGCTCAAAGCATACATTGCACCTCACACAATAATAGTGGGAGACTTAAACACACCACTTTCTTCAAAGGACAGATCGTGGAAACAGAAACTAAACAGGGACACAGTGAAACTAACAGAAGTTATGAAACAAATGGACCTGACAGATATCTACAGAACATTTTATCCTAAAACAAAAGGATATACCTTCTTCTCAGCACCTCACGGGACCTTCTCCAAAATTGACCATATAATTGGTCACAAAACAGGCCTCAATAGATAAAAAAATATTGAAATTGTCCCATGTATCCTATTAGACCACCATGGCCTAAGACTGATCTTCAATAACAACATAAATAATGGAAAGCCAACATTCACGTGGAAACTGAATAACGCTCTTCTCAATGATACCTTGGTCAAAGAAGGAATAAAGAAAGAAATTAAAGACTTTTTAGAGTTTAATAAAAATGAAGCCACAATGTACCCAAACCTATGGGACACAATGAAAGCATTTCTAAGAGGGAAACTCATAGCTCTGAGTGCGTCCAAGAAGAAACAGGAGACAGCACATACTAGCAGCTTGACAACACATCTAAAAGCCCTAGAAAAAAAGGAAGCAAATTCACCCAAGGGAAGTAGACGGCAGGAAATAATCAAACTCAGGGGTGAAATCAACCAAGTGGAAACAAGAAGAACTATTCAAAGAATTAACCAAACGAGGATTTGGTTCTTTGAGAAAATCAACAAGATAGATAAACCCTTAGCTAGACTCACTAAAGGGCACAGGGACAAAATCCTAATTAACAAAATCAGAAATGAAAAGGGAGACATAACAACAGATCCTGAAGAAATCCAAAACACCATCAGATCCTTCTACAAAAGGCTATACTCAACAAAACTGGAAAACCTGGACAAAATGGACAAATTTCTGGACAGATACCAGGTACCAAAGTTGAATCAGGATTAAGTTGACCATCTAAACAGTCCCATATCACCTAAAGAAATAGAAGCAGTTATTAATAGTCTCCCAACCAAAAAAAGCCCAGGACCAGATGGGTTTAGTGCAGAGTTCTATCAGACCTTCAAAGAAGATCTAATTCCAGTTCTGCACAAACTATTTCACAAAATAGAAGTAGAAGATACTCTACCTAACTCATTTTATGAAGCCACTATTACTCTGATACCTAAACCACAGAAAGACCCAACAGAGATAGAGAACTTCAGACCAATTTCTCTTATGAATATCGATGCAAAAATCCTCAATAAAATTCTTGCTAACCGAATCCAAGAACACATTAAAGCAATCATCCATCCTGACCAAGAAGGTTTTATTCCAGGGATGCAGAGATGGTTTAATATACGAAAATCCATCAATGTAATCCATTATATAAACAAACTCAAAGACAAAAACCACATGATCATCTCGTTAGATGCAGAAAAAGCATTTGACAAGATCCAACACCCATTCATGATAAAAGTTTTGGAAAGATCAGGAATTCAAGGCCCATACCTAAACATGATAAAAGCAATATACAGCAAACCAGTAGCCAACATCAAAGTAAATGGAGAGAAGCTGGAAGCAATCCCACTAAAATCAGGGACTAGACAAGGCTGCCCACTTTCTCCCTACCTTTTCAACATAGTACTTGAAGTATTAGCCAGAGCAATTCGACAACAAAAGGAGATCAAGGGGATACAAATTGGAAAAGAGGAAGTCAAAATATCACTTTTTGCAGATGATATGATAGTATATATAAGTGACCCTAAAAATTCTACCAGAGAACTCCTAAACCTGATAAACAGCTTCGGTGAAGTAGCTGGATATAAAATAAACTCAAACAAGTCAATGGCCTTTCTCTATACAAAGAATAAACAGGCTGAAAAAGAAATTAGGGAAAAAACACCCTTCTCAATAGTCACAAATAATATAAAATATCTTGGCGTGACTCTAACTAAGGAAGTGAAAGATCTGTATGATAAAAACTTCAAATCTCTGAAGAAAGAAATTAAGGAAGATCTCAGAAGATGGAAAGATCTCCCATGCTCATGGATTGGCAGGATCAACATTGTAAAAATGGCTATCTTGCCAAAAGCAATCTACAGATTCAATGCAATCCCCATCAAAATTCCAACTCAATTCTTCAACGAATTGGAAGGAACAATTTGCAAATTTGTCTGGAATAACAAAAAACCTAGGATAGCAAAAAGTCTTCTCAAGGATAAAAGAACTTCTGGTGGAATCACCATGCCAGACCTAAAGCTTTACTACAGAGCAATTGTGATAAAAACTGCATGGTACTGGTATAGAGACAGACAAGTAGACCAATGGAATAGAATTGAAGACCCAGAAATAAACCCACACACCTATGGTCACTTGATCTTCGACAAGGGAGCTAAAACCATCCAGTGGAAGAAAGACAGCATTTTCAACAATTGGTGCTGGCACAACTGGTTGTTATCATGTAGAAAAATGCGAATCGATCCATACTTATCTCCTTGTACTAAGGTCAAATCTAAGTGGATCAAGGAACTTCACATAAAACCAGAGACACTGAAACTTATAGAGGAGAAAGTGGGGAAAAGCCTTGAAGATATGGGCACAGGGGAAAAATTCCTGAACAGAACAGCAATGGCTTGTGCTGTAAGATCAAGAATTGACAAATGGGACCTAATGAAACTCCAAAGTTTCTGCAAGGCAAAAGACACCGTCAATAAGACAAAAAGACCACCAACAGATTGGGAAAGGATCTTTACCTATCCTAAATCAGATAGGGGACTAATATCCAACATATATAAAGAACTCAAGAAGGTGGACTCCAGAAAATCAAATAACCCCATTAAAAAATGGGGCTCAGAACTGAACAAAGAATTCTCACCTGAGGAATACCGAATGGCAGAGAAGCACCTGAAAAAATGTTCAACATCCTTAATCATCAGGGAAATGCAAATCAAAACAACCCTGAGATTCCACCTCACACCAGTCATAATGGCTAAGATCAAAAATTCAGGTGACAGCAGATGCTGGCGTGGATGTGGAGAAAGAGGAACACTCCTCCATTGTTGGTGGGAGTGCAGGCTTGTACAACCACTCTGGAAATCAGTCTGGCGGTTCCTCAGAAAATTGGACATAGTACTACCGGAGGATCCAGCAATACCTCTCCTGGGCATATATCCAGAAGATGCCCCAACTGGTAAGAAGGACACATGCTCCACTATGTTCATAGCAGCCTTATTTATAATAGCCAGAAGCTGGTAAGAACCCAGATGCCCCTCAACAGAGGAATGTATACAGAAAATGTGGTACATCTACACAATGGAGTACTACTCAGCTATTAAAAAGAATGAATTTATGAAATTCCTAGCCAAATGGATGGACCTGGAGGGCATCATCCTGAGTGAGGTAACACATTCACAAAGAAACTCACACAATATGTACTCACTGATAAGTGGATATTAGCCCCAAACCTAGGATACCCAAGATATAAGATATAATTTGCTAAACACATGAAACTCAAGAAGAATGAAGACTGAAGTGTGGACACTATGCCCCTCCTTAGATTTGGGAACAAAACACCCATGGAAGGAGTTACAGAGACAAAGTTTGGAGCTGAGATGAAAGGATGGACCATGTAGAGACTGCCATATCCAGGGATCCACCCCATAATCAGCATCCAAACGCTGACACCATTGCATATACTAGCAAGATTTTATCAAAAGGACCCAGATGTAGCTTTCTCTTGTGAGACTATGCCGGGGCCTAGCAAACACAGAAGTGGATGCTCACAGTCAGCTAATGGATGGATCATAGGGCTCCCAATGGAGGAGCTAGAAAAAGTAGCCAAGGAGCTAAAGGGATCTGCAACCTTATAGGTGGAACAACATTATGAACTAACCAGTACCCCGGAGCTCTTGACTCTAGCTCCATATATATCAAAAGATGGCCTAGTTGGCCATCACTGGAAAGAGAGGCCCATTGGACTTGCAAACTTTATATGCCCCAGTACAGGGGAACACCAGGGCCAAGGAGGGGGAGTGGTTGGGCAGGGGAGTGGGGGTGGGTGGATATGGGGGACTTTTGGTATAGCATTGGAAATGTAAATGAGCTAAATACCTAATAAAAAATGGAAAAAAAAAGAAATAGAGAAATAAATTAAAGTGGATGCTCACAGTCAGCTATTGGATGGATCACAGGGCCCCCCCCCCCCAATGGAGGAGCTAGAGAAAGTACCCAAGGAGCTAAAGGGAACTGCAACCCTATAGGTGGAACAACAATATGAACTAACCAGTATTCCGGAGCTCTTGTCTCTAGCTACATATGTATCAAAAGATGACCTAGTCGGCCATCACTGGAAAGAGAGGCCCATTGGACTTGCAAACTTAATATTCCCCAGTACAGGGGAACGCCAGGGCCAAAAAAGGGGAGTGGGTGGGTGGGTATGGGGGACTTTTGGGATAGCATTGGAAATGTAAACGAGGAAAATACCTAATAAAAAACTTTTAAAAAATTCAATGAAAATTAAGGGACAAGATACCCAAATTTAAGGAAATTATGAAAGCAGTGTGAAGAGGAAAGTTCATAGCATTAAGTCCTTCCGTAACAAAATTTAGAAAGTTTGCATAACAGCAATTTAAAAGGACATCTGAAAGTTCTAGATAAAAAAGAAGCAAATACACCAAGGAGGAGTAAAAGGTAGGAAATATTCAACATTAGAACTAAAATCAATCAATTAGAAACAAAGAAAAAATACAAAGAATCAATAAAACAAAAAGCTATTTCTCTGCAAAAATCAACAAGATAAACAAACACTTAGACAAACTAAAAGCAGAGATGTAGTATCCAAATAAACGACATTAGAAATGAAAGGGAGAACTAATAACAGACAAGAGGGAAACTCAAAAAATCATTAGTATTGCTTGGGAATCCTGAGCTCCACGTAATTGGAACATCTTAAGGAAGTGAATGATTTTCTAGATAGATCCACTTAGCAAAGTTAAATCAAGGTCAGGTAAACTATTTAAATAGACCCATAACCGCTACGGAATCATAAGAAGTCTCCCAACCAAAAAAAGTCGAAGGCCAGATGGTTTTAGTGCAGAAATGTACCAGACTTTCAAAGAGGAGTTATTGCCAATGCTCCTCAAACCATTCCAGAAAATAGAAACAGAAGGAACACTTCCAAGCTCATTCCTTGAAGCCACGAAGAATTATCCACTGGGATCATGTAGGCTCCATCCCATGGATACAGGGATGTTTCACTATATGAAATTCCATGAACATATAAACAAACATATAAACCATATAAACAAGCAGAAAAAAAAACAACCAAAAAAACCCAACAACAGATGCTGGGGAGGATGTGAAGAAAGAAGAACACTCCTCCATTGTTGGGATTGCAAGCTTTTACAACCACTCTGGAAATCAGTCTGGCAGTTCCTCAGAAAATTGGACATAGTACTACCAGAGAATCCCGCAATACCTCTCCTGGGCATATATCCAGAAAATGTTCCAATCAGTAAGAAGGACATATGCTCCACTATGTTCATAGCAGCCTTATTTATAATAGCCAGAAGCTGGAAAGAACCCAGATGCCCCTCAACAGAGGAATGGATACAGAAAATGTGGTACATTTACACAATGGAGTACTACTCAGCTATTAAAAAGAATGAATTTATGAAATTCCTAGGCAAATGGATGGACCTTGAGGGCATCATCCTGAGTGAGGTAACCCAATCACAAAGGAACTCCCACAATATGTACTCACTGATAAGTGGCTATTAGCCCAGAAACTTAGAATACCCAAGATATAAGATACAATTTGTGTAATACATGAAACTCAAGAAGAACGAAGACCAAAGTGTGGACACTTTGCCCCTTCTTAGAATTGGGAACAAAACACCCATGGAGGGAGTTACAGAGAAAAAGTTTGGAGCTGAAACAAAAGGATGAACCATCTAGAGACTGACATACCTTGGTTCCATCCCATAATCAGCCTCCAAAAATACAAAACAAAAAAAAACAACAACAACAAAAAAATCCCTCACATTATTTTCTCATTCGATGATAAAAAAAAACAAAAAACAAAAAAACAAAAAACAAAAAACAAAAAACAAAAAACAAAAAACAAAAAAACAAAGAAAAAAAACCGCCTTGATAAAATCCAACACCCATTTAAAAAAAAGTCTTAGAGAGATCATGGATATAAGTCACATATTTAAATATGATAAAAGCAGTAAAACACAAAAATACTCAAGAGAGAAACAAAATTTCAGACCAATTTCTCTTATGAACATTTATGTAAAAAAAAAAAAAAACCCAACAACAAACAAAAAAGTAACCAAACAAACAAAAAAACCTCAATAAAATACAGCAAAAATTCGAGTCTATAAACACATGGAAAAATTATCGACTGTGATCCTGTAGGTCCATCTCATGGATACAGGGATGTTTCACTATATGAAAATCTATGAACATAACCCCCCATATAAACAAACTGAAACAACAACAACAACAAAAACCTCACATTATCTTCTCATTCGATGATTAAAAAAAAAATTCCTTTGATAAAATCCAACACCCATTTAAAAAAAAGTCTTAGAGAGATCATGGATAAGTCACATCCTTAAATATAATAAAAGCAGCATACACCAAGCCAATAGCCAACAACAAATTACGTGAAAGAAAACAAGGCAATTTCAAGAAAATCAAGGGCAAGATATAGCTGCCAACTCTCTTTATATATAGTACTCGAAATTCTAAATAAGACAACTAGAGGAGATGGAGGGTGCAAATTAGTAAGAGAGAAGTCAAAGTGTCATTATTCATGCATAGTTTGATAGTAAACATAAGCAACTCAAAAAATTCTATCAGAGAACTCCTACAGCCAATGAACAACTTAAACAAAGTGGTTGGATACAAAATTAACTAAAAAAAATCAGTAGCCCTCCTTTCTACGAATGATAAATGAGCCCCGAAAAAAATTCAAGAACAACACTTTTTACAATAGCCTTTATTAATTAAAAAAAAAAAATCTAAGTATTACTCTACCCAAGCAAGTAAAAGACCAGTATGACAAGAACTTCAAATTGTTAAAGACAGAAATTTAGGAAGATATCAGAAGTTGAAAAGATCTCCCATGGTCATTAATCAGTAAGATTAACCAAAATGGCCATCTTAGCAAAAGCAATGTAGAGATTCAATGCATTTCTGATCAAAATTTCAAAACAATTATTTGCAGACCTTGAAATTGCAATTATCAACTCATATAGAAAAACAAAAATATCAGGCAAGCTACTACAATCTTGAACAATAAAATAACTTCTGGAGGCATCATCATGCCTGACCGCAAGCTGTACTACAGAGCAAGAGTAATAAAAGTTTCATGGTATTAGTAAAGGAACAGATAGGTTGCTCAATGAAATAGAATCAGAGACCCTGAATTAAAATCACATACCTATGGTCACTTGATTATTTATAAAGAAGCAAAAACCATACAGTGAAACAAAAAAGAAGCATCTTCAACAAATGGTGCTGGTCTAACTGGATGTCTGTATGTAGAAAACTGTAAAATGATCTATATTGATTACCCTGCACAAAACTCAAATCCAAGAGGATCAAAGATCTCAATGTGAAAGCAGATACACTAAATATAATGGAAAAGGAAGTAGAGAAAAACTTTGAACTCATTGATACAGAAAAACTTATTCCTGAACAGAACACCAATGAATGGCTCAGGCTCTTAAGATCAACAATTGATAAATGAGACCTCATGAAACTGAAAAGCCCCTTTAAGGCAAAAGGATACTCTCAATCGGATAACACGATAGTACCAGCCTACAGACTGAGAAAGGATATTCACCATCCCTACATAGATCCAACATAGAACTAATATCTAAAATATATAAAGAACTCATGAAGTTAGACACCAGCAACTCCAATAAATAACCCAATTAAAAAATGGGGCACAGCCGTGTGTGGTGGCACACACCTTTAATCCCAGAACTCCGGAGGCAGAGGCAGGAGAATTTCTGAGTTTGAGGTCAGCCTGGTCTACAAAGTGAGTTCCAGGGTAGCCAGGGATACACAGAAAAATCCTGTCTCACAAAACCAAAAACCAAACCAAACCAAAACAAAACAAAACGAAAAAGGGGGGGCACAGAGATAAACAGAGAATTCTCAGCAGAGGAAAATTGAATGGTTGAGAAGCACTCAAAGAAATGTTTAAGGTCCTTAGTGATCTAGCAAATGCAAATCAAAATGACCCTGAGATTCCGTCTTATACACACCAGAAGGGCTAAGACCAAAAACTCAAGTAGCACATGATTACAAGGCTGTTGAACAATGGGACCGCTCAGTTGCTGATGGGACTGTAAACCTGTAGAACCACTTTGGAAATCAATTTGGCAGTTTCACAGAAAACCGGGACTAATTCTACTTGAAGAACAAGGTATACTATACTGCTCCTGGGTCTATACCCAAAAAGTATCCCACTATACCACATGGACACTTGTTCAACTGTGGTCATAGCAACCAATTCATATTAGCCAGAAAATGGAAACAACCTAGACATCACTCCACAGATGAATGGAGAAAGAATATGTAGGCAGAATACTATTCAGCCACTATGGATATTGTAGGCTAATAGATGGAACTTGAATAAGATAGTTGATACCCAAAAGGACATGTATGGTTTGCATTCACTTATAAGTGGATATTAGCCATAAAGTACTTTATACCAACTCCACACTTCACACACCCAAAGATCCTAAACAAAAGAAAGGCCTAAGCAAGAATGTTTGACTCTCAATTAGAAGGGAAAATCCAATAATCCTAGGTGGCAGATGAAGGACTATACTAGGTGGAAGAGTGATTGGAGATGGAAACGTGGGGAGTTTACAGAATGAGGTGTGTGTGGGGGAGGGGGGAGAAGGATAGAGGGCCAGGAGAATTAATGGAAACCTGCAGCATGGAGGGGCAGAGAATTGAGAGGATATGCCATAGACCTGGGATGGTGGAGGCTCCCAGGAATCAGTGGGGATGAACTTAGCTGAAACCCACATCAGTGAGGATATGGAACTTGAAGAGGTTACCTCCTGTAGCTGGGAGAAACCCTATTGGAGTCATAGGGACATAAATCCACCCGTAAAACTTTTCACCCAAATTAATTCTGTCTACAAGAAATGCAGGGATATGGGATATAGCATAGGCTGACAAAATGGCTAACGAATAACCAGCCAAACTTGAGACCCATTCCATGGGCTAGCACCAATCTCTGACACTACTAATACTTTATTATGCTTGCAGACAGGAGCCTTGCAAAACTGTCCTCTGATAGGCTCCACCCAGCAGCTAACAGAATCGAATGCAGAAACCTACAGTCAAATATTGAATGAAGTTCAGTAACTCATATGGAAGTGTGAGAAGAATTGAAGTTCCCAAATGGGATAGTAATTCCACAGGAGGACCAAGAAAGTAAACTAACGTGGACATGGACCCTTGTGGAGTCTCTCACAACTACCATCCAAAGAGTATGCACAGGCTACATCAAGGACTCCTGCATATATGCAGCAGATGTGTATAGCCCAGTCTGCTTGTGGGTCACCAAACAACTGGAGTGGGAACTATGCCTAAAGCTGGTGCACGTTTGTATAATAGGTTACCCTAGCTGGGCTACAGTGTCTCTCCTCAGTGGGAGGTGTACCTAATCCTGTGCAGACTTGATGTGCCAGGGTGAGGGAGCTACCTAAGGGAGGTCCTTCCTCTCTGAGGAAAAAGGGAAGGGAAATAGTGGGATGGACAATGTGAAGGGGAAGAGTAGGAGGAGGTATGTAAACTGCATAAAATTATATATATATATATATATATATATATATATATATATATGTGTGTGTATATGTGTATATGTATATGTATATGTATATGTATATGTATATGTATATGTATATGTATATGTATATGTATATGTATATGTATATGTATATGTATATGTATATGTGTGTGTGTATGTGTGTGTGTGCATACATATATATATGCATATATGTGTATATGACATATATACACATATACACATACATATACACACATATACATATATACATACAGATAACAAAGTTAATCAATATAATTTATACATATATAAATTATCAATATAATGAAAATAATTTATAAATTGTTTTCATTATAAATACAGATAAGTACATCTCACCCCTAATCAAAGAATATTTTTGTTTCAGTAGTCACAGTCTATTACCATAGTCCACAGGTGATCAAAATGCAGAGAATAATTGACAGTGGGGTGGCCACAATATGGTGCAGAAGCAGAAACTGTATAATGTCATTTGTTATAACTGCAATGCAATCCTTACACCTAAAGTGCAGGGAATAGTGTGCAAGAGGGCCACAGTTTATTTTGTTTTTAATTATATTATTTTCTCCTGAAAATTATATAAATCCTGGAGAAGGAACAACGAGAGGTATGGCACATATTGGGAATGCTTTGCTTGCTTTCCTTAAGGGATTAATTGTACTCTGCTCTGCCACATCTTCAAGCAATAAGAAAGCAGTACATTTTTCTTAGATATTGCATCATCCTGAGTTCTCCAAAGAGGCAGAACCCACGGGGAATGTACATAAAGAGTTATACTGTCTCTGAAGATGGAGAAGCCTCAGGATCTGTAGGATAAACAGGTAAATGAGAGACCTGGGAAAGTTAGTGGGTAAATGCCAGATTGAATCTGAGCCATGAAATTCAGAAGAAGAGATAGAATAATCCAAATATGAAGAAAATCCAGAAATCTCTTGAATCAGGAAAATGTGATGTTTCAGCTTGAATTAAGTCCAATTCACATTGAAACATAACTGATGGGGTAGTGAGGGGAAGGAATGAGGTTTATATTTGGTAAGATTTTAGCAAGGTTACATTTACAATGCAAACTCTACACTTACAGGTCAGGGAACATTGCAGAGGAGGAGTGCAAAGTTTATTAAAACCACAGAACCAGGATGCCTACAGCAAGATTGTGACTCCTAGAAGTGGTAAGGATGCTAAACTGATGAAAACTCAACAGTATGGTTGTATAAGCAAGAACCGTATAAAGGCAACTCCAGCCAACATGCCAATGAAGATGTCAGATATTTCAAAGGTCTCACCTCTAGATGAAGTGCTACAGATAGATAGTAAGTGCTTAGAGAGAGGGAAATTCAGTTTCCTCAATGGATGGATTTCCTGGTAGGTAGTACAGTACTGTATTGTTAACCCTACACACATGTACATAAGAGCAGCAATAAATGAACTCAAGATTTTATCTGTCTATTTTTCATCTATCAGTCTGATTATCATCTTTCTATATCTAATCTATCCAAAAGAGTCTGTGCTTGTGTGTGTATAACACTAATAAGACATCATGAATTTGATATGGAATTTGAGAGGATGAAGGAAAATATGGGGATATAAATCCTATGTAAATATTTGTTCATACTAGTTTATAAAATAAAAAAAAGCAAACACTAAAAGCATTATAAATTCTCAATATATATTGAACTACTATAACACTACTGCATTGTTTAAATAATAATGCATACAGGAAACCTCATTACTTGGTCAGTATAGACATAAACACTGAGAACTTAGTGAAGTGGTGTATACTCTGGACTCCCAGACTTGAAGCACACACATATATGGATACTTATATATCAAAATTTCCAGGCATTTTCTATGAAGTCATAAGCATCCCAGAAAGCATGGTTATGTAGAGAAGTCTGTGTGTGCAACTTCATGTGTTATTTCCATTATGTTTGCTAAGCATAGACACATGCACAGTATACCATTTTCTCTTCATTTTTATACTTCTTTTATTTAACTATAGGTATTTGAACCTGCTGTTTAGTATGTTTATCTTATGTATGTATAATTCCTGTATGGAGAATATCTATCTATATGGATATAGAGATAGAGATAGAGATAGAGATAGAGATAGAGATAGAGATAGAGATAGAGATAGAGATAGATGTAAATCTTTACCCATGTGTATAATGAATCATAGGAAGTAAAATAGGTAAAATTTTAGTATATATTAACATTTTTGGAGATTCCTAAAATGGCTGTACCAATTAATTTTCCAATCAAAGTCATACAAATATTTAGTCTTAATATATTTACTAATTATCATTTCACTTTCTGGTCCTTAGGAATAATAATGATAAAATAATGTGTTATTGGTGTTGTGGTTTCTAATTGGTTCTTTCATCTCTACCTCCCTTCTTTCCTTCATTTCTCCATTCTTTCAGTTTTTCTTTCCTTGTGTGTTCATGTTGTGTGCATATAACTGTGTGGATGCACATTCATGGAGCAGTCAGTGGAGAATGGTGAGTGTCTTCCTTTATCTCTGTATAACTTACTTTATTCAAACAAGATATCTGAATTTGAAGCTCAACATTTTGTCTATTTTTTGGTCCCGCCACCTACTGGGTTCTGCCCCCTCTGCCCCTACAGTGCTGGGGCATAGGATTGCACGGCCATGCTTGGCTTTTACACGGCTTTTAGGGATTGAAAATCAGGTTTAGCTTGCATGGCCAGTGTGCTTATTCACTGAATCATCTCTCTAGCTCGTCCTTGTATTCATGAGGTAGAACATCTTCCCACTTCTTTGTAATTTTGAAGTCTTACCATTTTATATGAACTGATTCTCAAGTTTTTAATACACAGTCTGTGATTATAACTTTCCTTCTAATTTACTAATGCTTAACAAATCAAATGTTGTTTCTAAAAAAACATTACTATGAATACACAAATCTTTAACACATATATTTTCATTGAAATATAAATGTACACATAATTACATGTGCAACATAATAATGCTGCAGGTAACAGCCTAGTTCTGGCATAAAGTCAAACCTCACTGTAGTGATGTTGACTTTTAATCTGCTTTTAGGTTTGTTTGGACATTGTGTTCTCTCTATGTGTTTAGATACCTATTGTTAGTGGTTCAACCAGCTTCCAGAAAGATTTCATAGATATTCACATGGCCTTACGTAGAACTTAGATTATTGACTGATAGTCTTATTAATTAAAAGCTTGAAAATGGTTTTGATATTTACTTCTCTCCCTCTTCTTTCCTGGATTTTTTTTATTTTTCTCTATCTTAGGTACCCTCTTAAGAACTCAGAGGAAACTACTCCACATTGTACTGCATTTTATAAAACATTTCATTATTGCATTTGATTTGGAACTTAATGCTGTATCATTTACCCATATCATTGAAAGTTCTTTCATTTGTAATGCTAAAGAAATGTTTTTATCCAATACTAAGATTTGTATCTCACATTTGATACAGCATTTCTGTTCTAACCTTGGCATTTTGTATGATGCTATCATTTCTTTTAAAGCACTGTATATGTACAATGGAATATGCATTTTAAATTTTATGATAATTACCTGGTAATGTCTTCTGTGACTTTTTTTTCACTCAATATTTCCTTCCAGCATGCGACTATTGTAGAAGTTTGCCTATTAAAATTCAAATGAGGCAGCAAGGTGTAAATTGTTTCATGAATGTTTTTTTTTCCATCTCTTGAAAATTCTTCATGTTTATTGCTCTCTCACCTGCTCTTTTTTTTTCCATGATGCTAAGTTTTATATGGAAAAGACTGCAGATGCAAGTGTTGGGGTTGTTAAATAAAAGACATGCACATTCCCATCATGGTGCCTTTGAAATGGAAACTGGGTAGTTTCCATGTTAAGCAGAGCTCGAGAAGCTAATTAGAAGTACCTCTAAATCTTGGGGATGTGGACCTATATAATCCAGTTTCCAAAGTTTTTAATATCACATGAGAGAAGTTGGGGATGGAGGCAATGTGGTAATCTTACTCCTGAGGCGTGTAGATGTAGCCTGACTAAGTTGCTTATGAAAATGTGATTTCTTAGGGCTTTGGGCAATTTGATTTAAGGAAGGAATCCAGGGAATTTTTGATATAGCTCTGAAGTGACAGGTTAATATTATTAGGAAAAGAGAGTGGAAATGTAGGCTTTTTCCATTTCGGTGTTTCGATTTTGTCAATAGGATTGGCACTGTAATTATCTCTGGATTAGTCACAGGCAGAGACACTTGTTAAAAGTGAATATAATGTAAACAGTAACTTGACAGGAAATTTGTTTGAAAAGATATAATGCAAAAATAGGGCAAAAAGTTCAAAATGAGAAAAAAGTTAAGCATTTTGAAAACTTAACTACTGAAACAATATTATTTTTGAAAAGATGTGGCTGATAGAGACAGCTGTAGGGAGTCTGCTCACTGTCAGGATGTGATAAGTGCCAAGCCAGGTAGTTTCTCACAGGAAAAGATTGTACTACTGTCAAGCTATTAGCTTCAGCATCACCAGTCTTTCCACCCCAGGGCTTTCACTCCATCTCTATGCATACCTAGCCACTAACAAGTCAGAACACAGGAGAAGGAAGAGGAAAGAGGGAAATTACCTCTTGCATGAAGTGCTAGCAACAAAGGTCTGGCTTCCCTATTCATCGATTATCACTGCTGTCCTGAGGAGTCACTGCATATCCATGCTGGGAACAAGGGTATCACTGTAGGAACCTGCTGGTTGTTTCCTGTGCTGTATTGATATACGTTTTCTGTAAATATCTAGACATGTTAGAGAAATACAGAAGGCATGTACTCATTTCTGTACTTTTCATTTTGATGAAAGTACAGAAAGGAATTAGACAGCATCACCTTTAAGGCATTCTTAACCTGTTGCAATCAAATTATTTAAGGAAAAATCATGGAAACTTCGGGAGACATGGACCTAATTCTTCTGAGAGCGTAGCCAATCGTCTAGTGACCTGGTGCAGAAGTACTCCAGAAATTAATGACAAGATTTGTTATAACAATTTCTGAATAAAAAACAAGTGTTCACAACAGTACGGGAAAGTAAATAAATGAAGATGTGGCACAGGTCTTTTTTAAAAAAAAATCAAGGAGGAGAATTTTTGTTAGCATAGTAATGAGTCAGAATACAATGTTATTTTAGACCACATGGGACAAGAAGATAGTATTGCCCTATATTTTATCAAAGCATATCTGTATACATAAAATTTTTAGCTGGTTGGTTTTAGAAGCAGCAAAAGCTGAAAGTAGTTGAAGTAAACAGATAAACTCCTAATCGTCTCAGCCTATTATTTAATGCTTTCTTTATTACAGATTAAATATTTCTATTTCTTCTTTTCAAGATGTGTGATGACAGAGTAAAGCCCTAGCTAGGGTCACAAAATATTCTTAGCAAGTTATTATCTTCTATGGTTATCTTCCGATATAATAAATTTAAAGTATAAACAAGCACTTTTTGTCATTTTCATTTAGCATATTACAATATAGCATGGCGAAACAAATTAAACGGTGTCATTTCTCCAAGTTGGGGAATATCTGTTTTGGTTGATTCTGTACCAGTGGATACTAGTATATTTAATCACATGCATCCAAATTAGTGGAAGCTACTATTTATTACTCACTGTTCTAGAAGATGTTCAAGATAGAAGTGATCATTATGACCAACATTTTGCTTCCAGGGGAGATATGAAAAATAATTGTCATACAGTGAAATGCACAGTCACAAAGAGTGTGAGATGAAAGGCTCGGCAGGGAGGAGCCTGATTAGCCAGCTATCCAAAGGCAAGGACACAAGAGGTTTCTCTGAACATGACTGATGAGCTGGCTTTGCAGGCTTGATTTAGTCACAAAGGGATGGAGATTGTTCACCCCAAGGAATAATACAGTCTATGAAACAGAAACTCTTTTTTTTTTTAATTCCCTTGTGAAATGTCCCTCATTTATAACCCTTAGATAGCATGGAGCCACGTCCTATAGATTTGACTGTGTTCAGTGTTGTAGACATTCAAGAAAACCGTAAAGGCCCTCCTGAGAACACAGAGACATTTTACTATATTTTTACCACTTGAGAAGTAGGTGGATCATTATTATATTTAATGTATGACATGCCTTGTATCTTTTCCACTTTTCCAGGTTATGAACTCTAGCAAGAAAACAGAAGGTAACTAATCCATAGACTGTAGTTCAGAGAATTCTTATTGGGAGTTTGTGCTATATTATGTTTTATGACTGTGTTAGGGAAGATTAACAGCCTTTCTGCCATTCTGAGCTCCATTTGGTGGGGGGAGGGAGTGTTGCTGGGGCAGAGTGTCATTGAGACAGGGTTTCTTTGTGGAACAGCCATCAGCCATGGATGTATTCTTGGAAACCTTTGTAGACCATGCTGGCCACCAACTTCACAGAGATCCACCTATTTTCTTCTGCTATCTCAGTACTGGGATAAAGACATGTGCCAATATTCCCAGCCCACTGTACGATTATATAATCACGTACTCTTGAAAGAAATAAAAGAAATGTCAGAAGGGTCATCAAGCAGATTGCATGTGTTAAGAACCAAACTTTCTATCAATCACCAAGAACAAAACCAGCATTGGGATGCTGTGAGAAAGAGCAGACAACTGCTTGGTGATGTTCCTTGTGGTTAAAGAATTGATGGTGAAAATTCTCTCCTGAGTTCTGAAATGCTTAATATTACTATGTTTCCATAGAGAAAAATCATTTCTAAGCTGTATACACATCCAGTAATGTAAAACAAAGGCATTCACATACTGGACTTGGAAGACTGTAAGCACTAGAGTTCAGTTGCTTGCAAATCACTGGGAATCCCGCTGAGCCTAGTTCTGGGAATCACTTTTTGTTTTGTTGTTCTTGATTTTGTTTTTGTTTTTTGTTGGTTTTGTGTGTGTGTGTGTGTGTGTGTGTGTGTGTGTGTGTGTGTGTGTTCTTTTGATTCCCCATTCTTCCTGCCTCTGTTGTTTTCTTCTTTATATTATTTTATAATTAACTTCCATTTTTCTTCCATTAACTTTGTCATAAACCACTTATGATCAATATGTTTTGTTTTGTTTTTTTTTTAAATCTGGCAGGTTATAAACTTAACCTAACAAGTTCACCAGTCTTGCAGCTCATACTTGTTTTGCTCTTCCTGTAGGTCCATTTTTTTTCACTAGTAGATAATCCCATCTTATAGGCATGCTGACTAAACCTCTAGTTACTAGTCTCTCACTAGCCAGCCAGTTGGCTACTGACTGAGCCTCAAGTCAGTATCTGTAGACACAAAATGAACTGATTGCCATTAGATAGACTAAGTGTTGCATAGCTTCCAGTAAGAACTCACATCAATTAAAAATTATTTTACACTCATTTCATCATATTTAAACTTCTATTTTCAATTCAAGATTTAGACATAGGAAGATGAAGCTATATTGCTGTTTGTTGATTCACTAGTTGTGGATTATGTAAATATTCCAGGAGATAATATTGTGTCAAATATTGTCAAAATGACAGTGTTAATTAGCTACTTTAAATGCTGATAAGAGGATTATCTTCAAACAAATAGAAATCTCCAGTATAGCCATCAATTATATCCTCAAAAGTTTGTGTAAGGTTCTTCCTATGATCAAAGTAACTGACACGGTGACAGGAGTATGCTACATCAAACAACATATGATCAATAGTGTACCTGCAGCTGTGGAGAATGCTCGAGTAAACAGCCTTAGTACTTTGATTGAATTGGTAAACCATGCTTGTAAATAGTCGAAATGTATTAGCGTTTATGCTGGCCAAGCAAAGGAAGGAAGCCTTAGTCATAGATTAGGAGATTTAATTCTTATCACTAGCATGGACCAAAGTTTTAAGAACAGGAAGTACTAGGAGTGAATATTTGGGATTTAGGGAATGCCTCTGAGAATGTCTGGGATGTTGTGTCCTACAAAAAGCAATGGAGCAGAGACACAGTGCAGAAGAAGTGAACAGTTCATTAAGGCACATGACTTACCCAAGGAATGGAAAACAGTTGTGACCACTGTAAAAAGGTTGACCATTATAGCTAAAAGAGGAAAAGCTGTAGGAAATATAGGGTGGGCTGCTTTTGTGACATGCACTGTGTGAGCTTTTCAAACTCGAGCTCTCTTGTGCACGTTCTACCTGTTACCTGAAGTTCTTAACTTCATCCATCACATATCTTTTGAGCATCTTAATCTCTACCCAGTTATGTACAGGATATAAGAAGCACCTTCACTATTGGCTTTGAGCAGCTCTAGTTCCTCTTATTATGGAGGAATGAGTATTTGAACTTCTCCTTTGCCAATAGGTTTTTCCTTATAATAGTTTTATAGCCTTCGTGCAATTTCTTTTAAGACCTGACTCTCTATCCCACTTTTCTGTCTTACCTGAATATCCTACCCATTTTAAGAACTAAGTCTTTATACAGTGATTTTAATTAAAAAATGGCCTTTGATTACCTATGCATAAAATGTACACGAGACACGGTTTATTATTCAGATCATGTATGTAATAGCAAATTGATTACAAGTAAAGGTAACTGGTTAACGTGGCCTAAGTTTATTTTATTCATAATAAATTAAACTTAAAATTAATATGAAAAGACAAAAATAAATTCAATCTATGAATATAAAATGATAACATGGGAAAGCTTTCTTTGGAATAGATAACATGAGGATATATATATTTAAATATTAAAGTCTATTTTTAAGGATATGGTATATGTAATCATACAATTCTAGTCACAATGGTATCTCATTGAACCTAGTATACAACATGGTCTCTATCACTTAAGATTCAATTCTAGTATACAACATGGTCTCTATCACTTAAGATTCAATATTACTTTTAAAGCAACTAGACCAGGAGATGTTATTCATAATGGACATTGTCCTGACTCATATAAAAATAACATATCTGTGATTTTAAATATGACATATACGTATATTATTTTCATCCAGACATAAACATGTTGATAATTTAAAAGATATTTATATCCAGCAAAGCCTTTTAAAAACAAATAAATATACAACTATTGAAAGATCTAAAATACAATAGGTTTAACAAATAAATTCACAACCTATTGTAAGAATATTTATTTGAGGGGGAAGAATAAGCAATTTGTATCCCTTCTTTCTAAGTTCTCAGTGGTAGCACCTTTCAAAATTATCATAGTTCACCCTAGGATAACAGTGGCATTACTGGTTTTAGTTACAGAGAATTCAAAGAGTTTCTTATGAGACTATAGATATCCTGTGTTCAGTCACATTAAAAATGCTTTATACATCTAGGGACAAATTCACTTTACCTTAATAGTTATCCACCTTCCAAATTGTACAAATACTGACCAGCCATTTAAAAGATCTTTTGACCGTGGTTTCTTTTGTTTTTTTTTTTGTTTTTTTGTTTTTTTTTTAATCTCCTCACGTATAAACACAATTAACACTTGAGGATGTAGAAATAATTGCTTTCCCTATCCTCTACTTGCCCTAAACACAATACTTCTGAGATCATATTTGTATTTTTTTTCTCCGCTCAAGCATTTCTCAAATTCAGCTGGGAAATCTCCTAATGATATTTTGAGAAAGAAGTTTTAAAATGTTTTTATTTTAAAATATTCTACGGTTTTAAAATGCTAAAGATACAAATAGTTCTCAAAGTTGAAAAATGCCACTTTGGTCTAGGGATGAAGTAATTAGTTAGAATGATTGTCTACTATCCACAAAATCAGTGGCCTTCCTATAAACAAATAATAAACGGTATGAGAATGAAATTAAGGAAACAACTCCCTTCACAATAGCCACAAATAATATAAAATATCTTGGGGTAACTCTAACTAAAAAAGTGAAAGGTCTGTATGACAATAATTGCAAGTCTCTCAAGAAAGAAATCAAAGAGGTTCTCAGAAGATAGAGAGATCTATCATGCTCATGGATTGGCAGAATTAACATAGTAAAAATGGCCGTCCTACCAAAGGCAATCTACAGATTCAATGCAACCCCCATCAAAGTCCCAGCACAGTTCTTCAAAGATATGGAAAGAACAGTTTTCAAATTCACCTGGAAAGGCAAAACAAAACAAAACAAAACAAAACAAAACAAAACAAAAAGCAGAATAGTAAAAACAATTTTTAACAATAAAAGGATTGCTGTGGGAATCACCATCCCTGACCTCAAGCTTTACTACAGAGCAATAGTGATAAAAACTGCATGGTAATAGTACAAAGTCAGACACGTTGATCAATGGAATAGAATTGAAGACCCAGAAATAAAACCACACACTTATAGACACTTGATCTTTAGCAAAGAAGCCAAAAATATACAATGAAAAAAAGAAAGCATCTTCAATAGATGGTGCTGGGCTAACTGTCTGAGTGTATGTAGAAGAATGAAAATAGAGCCATACTTGCCACCTTGAACAAAGGTCAAGTCCAAGTGGATCAAGGACCTCAAAATATAACAAGATACACTGAATCTAATAGAAGAGAAATTGGGACAAAACTTGGAACTCATTGGCACAGGGGGAAATTTCCTAAACAGAACTCCAATGACTTATACTCTAAGATCAAGAATTGATAAATGGGACCTTATGAAACTGCAAAGTTTCTTTAAGGCAAAGGACATAGTCGATAAGACAAATTGGCAACCCACAGAATGGGAAAAAATTCTTCACTAACCCCACATTCAATACAGGAATGTAATCACCAAAAATCTAAAGAACCCAATCAAAAAATGGGGTATAGCACTAAACTGAGATTTTTATAACTGAGGAGTCTCAATGGCTGTGAAGCACCTAAAAAAAAAAAAAAAAAAAAAACAATGTTCAAAGTCCTTAGTGATCAGATAAATACAAATCAAAATGACTGTGAGATTCCACCTTACCCCAATCAGGATGGCTAAGATCAAAACCTAAGGTGACAACATAAGTTGGAGAGAGTGTGGAGAAAGAGGAACACTCCTCCATTTTTGGTGAGATTGCCATCTGATACAACCACTCTGGAAATCGATCTGGAGCTTCCTCAGAAATATAGAAACAGATCTACCTGAAGACCCAGCTATACCACTCTTGGAAATATACCCAAAAGATGTCCCATCATGCCAGTGCAGCAGGCGTTCCACTATGTTCATATGGCCTTATTTGTGATAGCCAGAAGCTGGAAACAACCTAGATGCCCCAAGACAGAAGAATAGATACAGAAAATGTGGTTCATTTATACAATAGAATACTTCTCAACTATTAAGAACAATGACAGTCTGAGTTTTGCAGGAAAATGGATGGAACTATAAAATATCATCCTGAGTGAGGTAACTCAGACCCAAAAGAACATGTTTGGTATGTACTCACTATCAAGTGGATATAAGGGCAGGGGGGGGGGAGGACAGAATCCACAGAACTCAAAAAGATCAACAAGCTGAAGGGCCCAAGTGAGGATTCCACTTGGGAGGGAGAAGAAAGCAATCACAAGTGGGAAGGGAAGGGGTACCTGGGAGGGAAAGTGGACTGGAGGGGGTGGGGTGGGGAGAGGAGAACCTGATCTGTTATTGGGTGAGGGAAAAGGACTGAAGCCCCAAGGGCCAGCAGAAAGAATGGAAACAGGCAATCTGGGGAGATAGGAGGTTGTGGGAACCCTCCAGAATACACCAGAGACCTGGGAGGTGAGAGACTCTCAATACTCAAAGGGAGGGACCTTAAATGAAATGCCAATGCCAAACAGTAAGGAGAAAGGGATTTCTAGATCCCACCCCCTGCAGGAAGACAGGACATCAATTGAGGGTGGTGTTGGGAGGCATCTCACAGTCAAAACTCTGACCCATAATTGTTCCTATCTGAAAGAATTACAGGATGGAAATGAGAGGAGCCTGAGGAAGAGAAGGTCTGGAGACAGGTCCAAAGTGGGATCCAGCTCAAGGGGAGGTCTCAAGGCCCGACACTATTACTGAGGCTATGGAGCGCTAACAAAAAGAGACCCAGCATGACTACACTCTGGAAGACCCAACAAGCAGGTCAAAGAGTCCGATGCAGATATTTGTACCCAACCAATGGACAGAAGCAGCTGCCCCCTGTGGTTGAATTAGAGAAAGGCTGAAAGAGCTGAGGAGAAGGGCGATCCTGTAGGAGGACCAGCAGTCTCAATTAATCTGGATCCCCGAGATCTCTAAAACACTGTACCACCAGACAGACAGCATACTCCAGCTGATATGAGCCCCTCAACACACATAGAGCAGAGGACATCCAGGTCTGTGTTCATTCGGAAATGATGCACCTAAGCCTCGAGAGACTGGAGGCCCCAGGGAGTTTAGCGGTCAGTTGGGGTGGGCGGTTCAGACATCCACGTAGAGACAGTGGGTAAGGGGTGTAGAACAGTAGGAGGGTGGACAGGTGAAGGAATACAATCTGGAGTGTAAAAAAAATTAATTAATTAAAACTACAAAAAAGTTTGATTGTCTACTATTCACAAAGCTAAACCAGTTCTGTCACTTGTGTCCTATCTTAAAGGTTATGTCTTGCGAGGTCTGAACTAGTCTCTTACAAGAGCTTAATCAGAAAATTGATAGTAAACAGGAATGAATATTTTATACAAGATGGTTATATTGAGAAGAGGATGACAAGCATCAAGCCCATCCTGGTGTGTACAAACGTGAGAATGCTTTCTGTGGGGATATACTAGAATCATAGTTAAGCAGTCTTGGTCAAACTGGTATAGTTCTGTTTCTACAGAGTAACTACAGATGAATCCACCTAGGTGGGGAAAGATTCATTGGCCTACACCTTTTATCAGGATATTGAAACAATGGACAGAAAAGAATTAAAATTTTCTCAGAAATATCATGTTGGGAGATTGAAAAAGCTGAAGCACTGGTTCAGCTAGGAAAGGAATTAGCATCCCATGGTAGATTGGGCACGGTTCTGACAAGTCATATTAACATACATTTATTTATTTATTTATTTGTTTGTTTGTTTGTTTATTTATTTATTTGTTTGCTTTTGTTTCATCTTTTGCATAAAGTTCTGACAGATGTACAATGGAGAAAAACTAGAAGACTTCCTGTTGGTTTACAAAATTATAAGTACATTTATTCCCCTCTATCAAGTTCTTTCTTAATTTCTTTAAATAAGTGAGGGTTTTCGCATGTAAATTCTTTGTAACAGAAAGGCTGTCACTGTTGTCATTGATTAGGAGTCTGGTTTCCATGGGTTGAGAGCTGAATTTCTGCTTGAAGAATATTCTCAGCAATTGTTACACGATGGTTACTTTCATATAAAGGTGTTTATGGTGTGGATTGTCCTGGGGTCCTCTGTCTGAAGGACTCCTCTTTTAAGTAACCAAGGTGATAGATGGCTGAAAGTAATGATGACACATCCATATAGCCTTCTAAGTGGTCTGGAATAGGGATACTACAAAAACCAAAATCTAGTGTATTCTCATCTTAATAACCTCATTCTTGAAAAAGAACTAGGTGAATTATGTAAATTAATTGGAAATCAACCTTGCATGCACTGTTTCTGGTTTTTGTTTTGTTTTCACATTCTATATTCATTAACATGTCTCTATGCAATGCAGAAGTGAAGAGTAATCTGACCAAAAAGGAGACAGCTCAGAGTGAAGAGAGAGATGCTAGTTTTATCCTGCTCAAGGGATATCCATCAGGCATCATAAGGCATAAGGGAAGTGTCAGTGCTTTTCAATCAAAGCAACTGTTTGTCTTTGTTAAAGTTCTACATGGCAGTCTGGCATCTCTGACTAAATAGCATAAATAGGAGTTATCAAAACCAGCTTCTGTCTTTGGGTTAATTTCTCTAGAAGGTTTTCAAACTCAGAAACTTTACCCATTTATAGAAAAGATCCTACAAAGGGTATAGGTGAAAATCCTGATAAAAGGAATCTATATGGTGCTATGATGAATAGATATTGTAGAACCTATATATACCATATGGGTGTGCCTTTGTATAAGCCCCAATCTTTTATCATTATAGATGTTTAAGACCTGATTACCAGAGAAATAAATAGAAATAAAATTATGTGTAAGTGTGAAACACACACTCTTTTAAACAAGTTTTAAACTGTATATTTAAAATATATACCATAGTGTTATACAGTGCCTATGTAAAGTGGCTGTTGCAATGAAACAAATGAATATCTCCTACCTCACATTATCACCAACTACAGATATATTTAGTAAAATGTAACAGAATTCTAACACTATATTTACACACGTTCACACACACAAATACACACACATACACATTCACATTGGCAAACACACTTATTTTATTTACAGTCTTAAATTTGGTATTATATATATATATATATATATATGTGTGTGTGTGTGTGTGTGTGTGTGTGTGTGTGTGTGTGTGTGTGTGTGTATGTGTAAAACCTTTATCTATAACATAGGCTAAAGGGAATACATATAAAGTTGTTTTGTTCACACCAACCTAATTTTATGTAATATAATGGAAGCCAAGTCTATCCTCGTAACAAAGTACCTTTGCTCCTATATTTTGTAAAAATTTATAATAAGATTTATATATTACATTTATGTATATCTTTTTAAAGCACAATACTGCATATCATATTCTCATATTTTTGGTTTTTTGTCTCTGCTGTGTATATATTGAGTTGTAAATTCAATTTTCTGTCATTACTTTGCCATGTCACATTTCTGTGATTATGCTAATTTTAATTGCTTTACAAGTTTAATTCATTCTTATTAACTAAACTGGTGTCATATTACAACTTCATGTCTATATTTCTCATATATCAACATTATTTTGTCAACTAAAGAGTCTCAGATAACCTAATAAAATAGAAACTTGTTTTGGGGTCTCAGAGTTGAAATTTGAGAAGCCCACTTTCTACTAAAAGCTATAATGTGTTCCCATAAACCAGAGTTATGGAGGTGTTTTCAGGATTAAAGCTAAGTATGTTTACTTGAGTTAAACAAACCTTTACTTCATTTTTGTGGACAAAAATATGAAAATTTACTTTATTATAGACATTCTGAGAATTTCGTACATGGGCATCACATTTGCATCATTCCCAAACCTCCTTCTCCTTCTCCCATCCCTCTTATACCCTCTCTATTCTCTCTCAAATTCATGACCTCTTCTTTGTTTGGATTTGGTTCTAATGCTTTGTCTTAATTTGGTTCTCAAAGGCAGTGCTTCCAGACCTGAGGGTGCCTGTCCCCAGCGGGATACGATTTGTAATAAAGAACTGCCATACTTTCAATGACTGGACACAAAGATGGAGGCAGGACTTTTAGATTGCTAGGGCAAGGGACTCAGAGAGAGGGAAGGAAGAGGAGAATCCCCATGACTTGGAGGCAGAGTGATCGGATTTATGAGCTGCAGGAAAGAAAGCATTCAACAGTGTAAGTGGAAAGGAAATGTGGCCCTATGGGGTGTGCACCCCAGAAGTTAACAGGGCAGCAAAGATAAAATAGAGATTAAGAAAGTGTTAAGCCAGGAATACCAGAAGAAAGTGTGTGTTAGCCACAGGGAGGTTAAGAAATGCCCTACCATTGAACTACTCAAGGCCTATAAAAATCATGTGTTGTGTGTGTGTCTTTCATTCACAAATCCAAATAGCTCTTAAACAGGGGTAGCACACACAAGCACAGGGAGCCAAAGCAAATTAACTAACTCACTGCTGCACTTCTTCCATAATTATTATTGATACATATCAATAATAATAAAGATGTGACCTGCTGTGTTCCTTTAGTGTTGTTGATAACTATATGTGATTAGGGTTGATCACTTGGGATTCAATAACCTATCCAGAAGACTGGTTCTAGCCTTCACAGCAGCCATTGATCACCTGTTCTTCATCTAGCAATGGACCTTATAGGATTTATATCCACATGGTGATGTTAACTGGTGGTATTACTTATATCTTTTTCAAACATCATATTGTTGTGATTCCATTGATATATACAGAAGGTGCTATCTCATAGAAGATCTTCTGTATCTTTTTCTCTTATTGCCCCCTCTTTTGAAATATTCACTAATTGTATTTTTGATCAATCATTTGAATCTGTCCATTCTGTAGACATTTTTTCTCTGCATTTTGACTACTTGTGGATTTCTACAATGGTTCCTGTTTGCTAAGATCTATTACTATTATTATTATCATTATTATTATTTTGTTTTTTTTCTAGACAGGGTTTCTCTGTGTAGCCCTGGCTGTCCTGGAACTCACTTTGAAGACCAGGCTGGCCTCAAACTCAGAAATCTGCCTGCCTCTGCCTCCCAAGTGCTGGGATTAAAGGCGTGTGCCACCACGCCCAACTGCTGAGATCTATTCTTATCTATAGGTATAATGATAACCATTTTTAATAGAGTTGGATATTATACTGACTTAGAAAAGTTATAGTAAGATGTTCTTTTCAAAGATCCATGATTTTATGGACCCCAGCAACAGGGAGTTTGTTAGCTATATTTACAATTCTGGGCATTAATTCCCATTTTTAGAGGCTTTTAAGTCCAATTGGATAGCTACTGATTACCCTTAGGCTAAAGGTAACATTATTGTAACCTTAAAATTCATGTTTGAAGCTGGGCACTGGTAGCACATGCCTTAATCCCAGAACTAGGGAGGCAGAGGCAAGTGGATTTCTGAGTTTGAGGCCAGCCTGGTCTGCAGAGTGAGTTTACAGCCATGGCTACACAGAGAAACCCTGTCTCAAAAAAAATTCATTTTTGACTTGTCAGCATGTTTACAGAACTGTGACTCTAGCACAATATGGAATCTGGTTCACAAACTAGAGTTGCTACAATTACCTTCCATAATTGTGAAATGAGAAAACAAATGAAAATACCCATATCTCTATATTTTCAAAACTCGACCCCTTAGTAAGAAGGCTAATGTTAAATGCTGATCAAAATTCAGTCAGGAAAATACTCTCTTTCTTATATTTGAGACAAATATACAATAAATGTGGATGTCTCGCGATTTTAAAAGTTTAATGTAGAAAAAAATAGTGTACAGTTGGTCACACATTTTTGCCTGCAAACTCCTTCTTTTCACACTTGCTGAGAGTAATCTCATGGCTGAACAGGTCTGAAAATCCACTGGCATTCAGGGATGTCTTTATGGTACAATGACTACACAAATCACTGCACTGGAAACAGGCAAAGGAACAATGAAATCAATCCTCCCCTCTTTGTCTGTCTCTCTGTCTGTCTGTCTCTCATGTGTGAAATTAAATCTTTATTAAAATTTATATTACAGGAAAATATGCAAATATTAGCAAACTACAAATAATCAAAAGCATGCTTCTGAAGGAAATACCATAAGAAGTTATTATAATTAGTGAACATTGCATTCCTAATGGAACTTAATGAGCTCTCTTAAATAAAGAATAAGACAGAAATTTCTTTCTTATTTCTATACCAAAGCTTGGCTCTGGCTTAGGATTGAGTTAAAATTGGATCTTTAGTGAGATATTGTGACACAGTCCTTTCATCTGAGCATTTACACAGAAGCAAGTGGATTTCTGTGAGTTCAGGCCACATTGGTCAACACAGTGAAACACCCAGTTCCCAGCCAGCCAGGACACCACGAAGAGACCCTGTCTCATAAATACAATAAATAAAAATTCAAGGCAGGAGAGATAATTCAGTGGTTATTAATACTTTCTGCTCTTGTAGAGGACCAGGGTTCAACTCCACCCAAAAATCCATACAACATTCCTGTGAGCAAGTCTAGTATGGTGATCTGATCCCTCTTCTGACCTTCCAAGGATCCTGAATATACATGGAATACATAATACAGTGAGGTCAAAGTTATTAGAGAAGACTTGATAAAACAGGAAGTGTTTCTGAGTAATAGCTAGAAAGAAGACTGGAAAAGTATCTTTTAATAGAAAAAAATGGAGTAATAAAAAAAGATCTTGTGGGTTACTTAAATAAACTTTACCTAGAAAAGCTTGTCATGTGTAGAGTATGATAAAGATAAAGTGAGCATTGTAAAAATAAAATGAGGAGATATTACTAGGAATTAATGGTTCTGAATTTTATTCTGCTGACACATGGGTATCATTAATAGTAGAAGGAAGAAAATTGACATTGGTGAAATTATTTTCAAAATTAATTTAAAAAATAAATCTGGTAATACTCAGAGGAAAATAACTATAGTAGTTAGGGCAGGACATCTAGTCATTTCAAAAACTCAATAAAGATTTATTCAATAAATTAATATCTGAAATGAAAAAAGTTAGATCACCCAAAATCCATATAATCCAATTTAAAAATGGGGTAGTGGTAAACAGAGAATTCTGAATGGAGGAATCTCAAATAGCTGAGAAGCACTTAAAGAAATGTTCATCATCCTTCGTCATCAAGAAGATGCAAATTAATCTACCCTGAGATTCCATCTTATACCAGTCAGAATGGCTAAGATCAAAAACTCCAGTGACAGCACATGCTGGGACAGCACATGGTGGGATTGCAAGCTGGCACAACTCTGGAAATCAATCTGGTGGTTCCTCAGAAAACTGGAAATAGTTCTACCTAAAGACCCAGCTATAGCCTCTGGGCAAATACCACAAAGATGCTCCACCATACTCCAAGAACGAGTGCTCTATTAGGTTCTCAGCAGACTTATTCATAATAGCAAGAAACTGAAATCTACCCAGATTTCCCTCAATCAAAGACTGGATGCAGAAAATGTGGTTTGTTTACACAATAGAATACTATTCAGCTATTAAAAAGGGGATATGATGACTTTTACAGGCAAATGGATGGAACCAGAAAATATCATCTTGAGTGAGGTAACTCTGACCCAAAAGGACATGCATGCTATGTACTCACTGATAAGTGGATATTAGGCAAAAGAACAGAATCCCCATGATACATCCCACAGACCCTAAGAAAGTTAAGCAAGATAGAAGGCCAAGTGAGGATGCTTCAATCCCACTTCGAATGGGAAGCAAAGTAATCATGGGAGGCAAATGAAGCAAGAGACCTGAGTAGGAGAGAGAAAGGGGAAGGGAAAATGGTGACAGGATTGTTTTTTGGTTTTTGTTTTTGTTTTTTTTTGGGGGGGGGGCGGGGTGGTGGTGGGGAGATAGGAGAAAAGCCCAATCGGCCAGGAGATTCAGTGGAAATATGCAGCTTCTGGTTGTGGTGGGTGGCGCAAACCTTGAGAAAGTCTCAGAGATCTGAGATGTGAGAGGCTCCCAGAACTGAATGGGGATGACCCTAACCCAAATGCCCAGCAATAGAGAGATGGAACCTGAAGATGCTACATTCAGTAGATATATAGGGCTCCCAGTGGAGGGATGAGGTCACCAACACACCTTCAAAATTTTTGACCCTGAATTGTTCCTGTCTGAAAAAAAAAAAAAATGAAGGGACAACAAAATGGAGCATACACTGAAGGAAAGGCTCTCCAGTGACCAAACTACCTGGAGATCCATCCCATAAATGGGATCCAAATCCAGTCACTATTATTGATGCTATGTTTTGTTTGTAGAAAGGGGTTTAACATGGCTGTCCTCTGAGAGGCTCGATCAGCAGCTGAAAGACACAGATACTTAAACTAACCATTAGACAGAGGGACCCCTATGGAAGAGTTAAAGAAGGAATGAAGTTGCTGAAAAGGATAGCAACCTCACAGGAACACAGACATTGTCAAGTAACTTGGACCCATGGAAGCTTCCAGAGAGTAATCTAATAGCTAAAGAGTACACATGGACATGTCGACGGTCCCAGACACATATGTAGAAGAGGACTGCCTGTGTGGCTTCTGTGAGACAGAATAACAGGGGAAGGGCAGGGGAGCACCCAATCATAGGCAAAGGGTAAGGGTTATGGGGTGAGGGTTATGGGGTGAAGGACATTATTATTTCAAAATCTCTCTTTTCATTTCAGAATGGGCTGTTTCTGCTACTAAAATATTTTCTCTCCCTTTATTTATATGTTGAGATTCAATCCTTTACTTAAAACCCTTTTGCTCAAATCCTACCAGTTTTCTTAGACACTTGGTTCTGCTTCTCTTAATTTGAATATCATTTTTCACCCCACTCTATTAGAAATATCTTTCATTAGCATAATGCTAAGAAGTGAGCAAGAATTTGATAGGAAGAGCATATAGTATTTCTTCTTTTCATCACTTCTAAATAATTTCCAGAGTAGTGCTCTACTAAAATGAGACCTGAATGAATATAGAAATAAGAGTATAATGAAATAGAGTAAAACAAATATTAAACACGATCAAATTGAACAGCATGATTAGCATGTAGAGCAAATCATAAATTGACCTAGATGATGATCATCAGTTAATGAGTGTTTATAATAAAAATGTGGTCCCTTCATACAATGAAATATTAGTCAGCTCTAAGTTGTCTACTCTTATACAGGGAGTTTCCCCAGAATTTACAAATTGATTTTTGCCATCATGTAGATTTCTTAAAACCACATTTAATATCTTCAAATGCCATTTGCTTGTCATTACTCTTCTTTTTCCATTTTTTAAAAAAACTAATCAATGATTTCAAGACTATCACATTACCTAGACTGGATCAGGAATATATTTGTGGCTCAAATGTGACTGAAGACATTACTTTGGGACAGTTATATTCTACTGAAAAGTACAACACTTGCAAGAATGAGGATTTTATTTTTCAATAGAAATTGTAATAGGGTTACTAGGTTTTGCTCAACAGAAAGCATTGGCTAATAGGAGTGAGTGTCCTTTATATAGTTAGGAATGAATGGTACACACTGGATCTTGTACAATAATGCTGGTTGTTCGTAATGGGAATTAAGCATCTATCCATACTAGTGAAATTTGCGTTTCCAAAGTCTAGTTTCAGTCTGTCTTGGGAAAGATTGAGAAGAGGTGTGATAACTAGCATACAGAATGCTTTCAATAAATGATTCCATTTAGAAGCACTGTGCCAGCTCAAACTTGAGCCTGCTTTATAGTTCTAATATATTCTCTTTTATCCACTGCTATAATTGATAGCTTTGCTAAAACTTACAACAATCTGCAGTTTGACTTTGTTACATGTATATCTCTTTCATCCTAATCGATAACTAACTTTTCTAATTATTTTCTTGAGGGAAAGTTACAATATCCATAGGGATTTAAAACAGCATGTGTGAAAAAACATCTGAAAAAAATTAAAGTTTCTGGACAGATGTTATAAGAGTCTTGTAGAAAAAGCTATCAGCATTACAATCCCAATTCTAATTTACTTTACATCAGGCATTTAAATTTATTATCTTTAGGCCATATGCTCCAAATGAAGCCAGCTTCTATATTCATGAATCAGTTGACAATGAACAGTTAAGTTCTGCTAATTCAGAAAGGTGAAGTTGAGTGACTTATTTAAATGGCAGAATATTTGTAACTACAAATTCTGCATACCATCAGAAGACTTCCAAAAAAAAACCCCTTGCCATATGTTTAAAAACCGTGATGAAAACGGTTTAAGAAAAAAATGCAACATTTCCACAGCTATAGTTGAGAATATCTTAGCATTTCCATTAAAATTCTATTTTAAGAGCTATAAACTTGGACATGGAAATCATTGTAGGCTTAAATGCAGCATCTGAATTCAAAGGGAACATTATGATATATAATATGTTAAAATAATTAAATGATTTCTCACACTTCGTGATTGGCTAATATCTTAGCAGTGCTGTTGGAATTGAGCTAATTTTTTTTTTTTTACTGCAGCAAACAGACTAATCCTCCTTATGACTGACTTAGCTATTATAATCATGAGATATCACACATACCAGTCACAGTATCCATGAATATTCACTGTGTTTGCTAGAAATACCATAAGTAAATATAGGTAGCAAAAGTAGGAGCAGGAAAATAGCATTTCTTAGTCTTCCAAAGATCTTGGTTTGAATCCGAGGACATATTATAGGCTTTCTGGAAAAAGCACACACATGGAAAGAGCATGTTTGGCAGTGAACATCTAGAGACTAGGTTCCAAAATGTTAAGAACCTACTTAAATAATCAAGGCACTTCAAGTTGGAAGGATCAGTGAAAATTTTGTAAAATCTAAATTCTGTCCATTTTAAGGCATTATTCATCTCCATACTCACCCCTATCAAAATCAGTATAAAGGAACAACATCTCAGAAAGCTGTCAGGAGAGTCCATTGCTGTCTAAAGCATAGCTCCCAAAATGCTATCTTATAAGCAATATTGCTCATTCTGAAGTTTAATGTGAATAAAATACATAATACAGAGGAGCAAAAGAGCTTTTGAATTCTCTCAAAAGTGTGTCAGAAATTTAGGATGATAAATTAGAATATCATATCCTGTACTTTCAGCTTCTAAAAAAACATAAATCCCAATTGTTTTTGATGCTATTGTTGTTGCTTTTGTTTTTCTTTTTGTTTTGTTATTCCCCATTGGGTTGGTTTATGATCTTTTTAGTTTTTGATTCATTCACATTTTATTGGTTATTTTATCTATTTACACTTCAAATTTTGTCTCCCTTCCCATTACCCTCCACTTTGCCCCTATATGGGTGCTCTCTCACTCACCCACCTATTTTATCTTCACTACTATAGCATCCCCTTAAGCTGAGATATCAAACCTCCAGAGGACCAAGGGCCTCCTCTCCCATTAATGCCAGATAAGGCAATCCTCGGCTACATATGTAGCTGGAGCTATGGTTCCCTCCATGCGTATTATTTGGTTGGTGGTTTAGTGTCTGGGAGCTCTGGGGTGTCTTGTTGGTAGATATTGTTGTTCTTCCTATGAGGTTGTAAACCCCTTCAATTCCTTCAGTCCTTCCCCTAACTCTTCCATTGGAATCACCCCACTTCTGCCCCCTGACTCAATCAATGGACAGTGATACCAGGCTCCTGTCAGCAAGCCTTCTTGGCATTGGCAATAGTGTCTGGATTTGGTGTCTGCTGATTAGATGAATCGCTAGGTGGGATGGTTTCTGGATGGCCTTTCTTTCCTTCAGTCTCTGCTCTACTTTTTGTCCTTGCATTTCCTTTAGATAAGAAAAATTCTGTGTTAAAATTTTGGAGATGGGTGGGTGGCCCAATCCCTTAACTGGAGGCTGGTGCTTTTCTGGTGGAGATGGTCTCTGCAGATTCTATCTCCCCTTTGTTGGGTATTTTGGGTAATGCCATCCCTGTTGGTTCCTGGGAACCTCTTGCTTTCCTGGCATCTGGGACTTTCTTGTGGCTACTCCAAGTTCCCCATTCCCCACTGCTGTGTTTTTTTTTTCTTGGTTTAATGTCCTGTCCCTCAATAACTCTCTCTTTTCTCTTCCTGAACCTGATCCTGTCTCCCTTTTCCCTCTCCTTCCTTTCTCCTTCCAAGGTCTCTCCCTACCTCTACCTCCATTTATTATTTTGTTCCCTCTTCTAGGTGGAATAAGCATCCACAGTTTCGTCTTAATTCTTAAGCTTCATATGGTTTGTGAGCTGTATTGTGTGTATTCTTAGCTTCTGAGCTAATATCTACTTGTGATACTTGGTGAGTACACACCATGTGTGTTCTTTTGTGTCTGGGTTACTTCACTCAGGCTGAAATTTCCTAGTTCCATCCATTTTCCTGGGAATTTCATGAAATCATTGTTTAACAAAGAAGCCAAAACCATCCAGTTGAAAAAAGACAGCATATTCAAACAATAGTACTGGTTTAAGTTGCAGTCAGCATGTAGAAGAATGCAAATTGATCCATTTTTATCTTCTTGTACAAAGCACAAGTCCACATGGATCTAGGCTCACCACATAAATCCATATATGATGAATCTAATAAAAGAGAAAGTGGAAAAGAACCTCGAACACATGGCCACAGGGGAAATTTTACTGAACAGAACACCAATGGCTCAGGCTCCAAGATCAACTATTGACAAATGGGATGTCATAAAATTGAAAAGCTTCTGTAAGGCAGAGGACACTGTCAATAGGACAAAACAACAACCTACAGATTGGGAAAAGATCTTTACCAACCCTACATCCAATAGAGGGTCAATATTAATTGTGTACAAGGAACTCAAGAAGTTAGACTCCAGAGAAACAACCCTATTTAAAGATGGGGTAGAGAACTAAACAAAGAATTCTCAACTGAGGAATCTCAAATGGCCAAAAAGTACCTAAATATTCAAAGTCCTTAGTCATCAGGTAAATTCAAAACAAAATGACCATGAGATTTCATCTAACACCTATCAGAAAGTGACTAAGATCAAAAACTCAGGTAACAGCAGATCCTTATGAGGATGTAGAGAAAGAAAAACACCCCTCCATTGCTGGTGAAATTGCAAGCTAGTACAACCAATCTGGAAATTTAACTGGAAGTTCCTCAAAAAACTTGAAATAATTATACCTGAAGATAAAGCTATACCACTCCTGGCTATGTACACAAAAGATTCCCCAACATATAACAAGAACACATGCTCCACTATGTTCATAGAAGCCTTATGTTCCAGAAGCTGGAATCAACCCAGATGCCCCTCAGTGGAAGAACGGATGCAGAAAATGTAGTAAATTTACACAATGAAATACTAATCAGCTATTTATTTACTTTTTGTATGCTCATGTTTACATATGTGGGCGTATTCATGTACAGGTCTGTGTAGAGACTACATGTCAGTCTTGAGAGTCTTCATTTATCTCTCTTCATCTTACTTTTGACAACAGTTATCTCACTGAATATTTAACTGATGGTTATTCACTAACCATCTAGAACATCATCACTTTATTTAAATAGATCCACATATTCTGCCTCCCCAGAGCTTTTGAACTTTGTCAACTGAGACAAATCTTCCACAATATTTTTTTTTATACTTTTTATTAGGTATTTTCCTCATTTACATTTCCAATGCTATCCCAAAAGTCCCCCATACCGTCCCACCCATGCCCATACCCACCCACTTCCACTTTTTGGCACTGGCATTCCCCTGTACTGGGGCATATAAAGTTTTCAAGTGTAATGGGCCTCTCTTTCCAGTGATGGCCGACTAGGCCATCTTTTGATACATATGCAGCTAGAGTCAAGAGCTACTGGGTACTGGTTAGTTCATAAAGTTGTTCCACCTATAGGGTTTCAGATCTCTATTGCTCCTTGGGTACTTTCTCTAGCTCCTCCATTGGGGTCCCTGTGATCCATCCAATAGCTGACTGTGAGCATCCACTTCTGTGTTTGCTAGGCCCCGGCATAGTCTCACAAGAGACAGCTATATCTGAGTCCTTTCAGCAAAATCTTCCTAGTATATGCAATGGTGTCAGCGTTTCGTAGCTGATTAAGGGATGGAATCCTGGATATGGCAGGCTCTAGATGGTCCATCCTTTTGACACAGCTCCAAACTTTGTCTCTGTAACTCCTTCCATGGGTGTTTTGTTCCCAATTCTAAGAAGGGGCAAAGTGTCCACACTTTGGTCTTCATTCTACTTCAGTTTCATGCGTTTAGCAAATTGTATCTTATATCTTGGGTATCCTAAGTTTCTGGGCTAATATCCACTTATCAGTGAGTACATATTGTGTGAGTTCCTTTGTGACTGGGTTACCTCACTCAGGATGATACCCTCCGGGTCCATCCATTTGCCTAGGAATTTCATAAATTCATTCTTTTTAATAGCTGAGTAGTATTCCATTGTGTAAATGTACCACATTTTCTATATCCATTCCTCTGTTGGGGGCATCTGGGTTCTTTCCAGCTTCTGGCTATTATAAATAAGGCTGCTATGAACATAGTGGAGCATGTGTCCATCTTATCGGTTGGAACATCTTCTGGATATATGCCCAGGAGAGATATTGCAGGATTCTCCGGTAGTACTATATCCAGTTTTCTGAGGAACCAACAGACTGCTTTCCAGAGTGGTTGTACAAGGTTGCAATCCCACCAACAATGGAGGAGTGTTCCTCTTTTTCCACATCCTTGCCAGCATCTGCTGTTACCAGAATTTTTCATCTTAGCCATTCTGACTGGTGTGAGGTGGAATCTCAGGGTTGTTTTGATTTGCATTTCCCTGATGATTAAGGATGTTGAGCATTTTTTCAGGTGCTTCTCTGCCATTCGGTATTCCTCAGGTGAGAATTCTTTGTTCAGTTCTAAGCCCCATTTTTTAATGGGGTTATTCGATTTTCTGAAGTCCACCTTCTTGAGTTCTTTATATATGTTGGATATTAGTCCCCTATCTGATTTAGGATAGGTAAAGATCCTTTCCCAATTTGTTGTTGGTCTTTTTGTCTTATTGACAGTGTCTTTTGCCTTGCAGAAACTTTGGAGTTTCATTAGGTCCCATTTGTCAATTCTCGATCTTACAGCACAAGCCATTGCTGTTCTGTTCAGGAATTTTTCCCCTGTGCCCATATCCTCAAGGCTTTTCCCCACTTTCTCCTCTATAAGTTTCAGTGTCTCTGGTTTTATATGAAGTTCCTTGATCCACTTAGATTTGACCTTAGTACAAGGAGATAAGTATGGATCGATTCGCATTCTTCTACATGATAACAACCAGTTGTGCCAGCACCAATTGTTGAAAATGCTGTCTTTCTTCCATTGGATGGTTTTTGCTCCCTTGTCGAAGATCAAGTGACCATAGGTGTGTGGGTTCATTTCTGGGTCTTCAATTCTATTCCATTGGTCTACTTATCTGTCGCTATACCAGTACCATGTAGTTTTTATCACAATTGCTCTGTAGTACAGCTTTAGGTCAGGCATGGTGATTCCACCAGAGGTTCTTTTATCCTTGAGAAGAGTTTTTGCTATCCTAGGCTTTTTGTTATTCCAGATGAATTTGCTGATTGCCCTTTATAATTCATTGAAGAATTGAATTGGAATTTTGATGGGGATTTCATTGTATCTGTAGATTGCTTTTGGCAAGATAGCCATTTTTACTCTATTGATCCTGCCAATCCATGAGCATGGGAGATCTTTCCATCTTCTGAGATCTTCCTTAATTTCTTTCTTCAGAGACTTGAAATTCTTATCATATAGATCTTTTACTTCCTTAGTTAGAGTCACGACAAGGTATTTTATATTATTTGTGACTATTGAGAAGGGTGTTGTTTCCCTAATTTCTTTCTCAGACTGTTTATTCTTTGTGTAGAAAAGGCCAATGACTTGTTTGAATTAATTTTATATCCAGCTACTTCACATAAGCTCTTTACCAGGTTTAGGAGTTCTCTGGTGGAATTTTTAGGGTCAATTATATATACTAACATATCATCTGCAAAAAGTGATATTTTGACTTCCTCTTTTCCAATTTGTATCCCCTTGATCTCCTTTTGTTGTCAAATTGTTCTGGCTAGGACTTCAAGTACTATGTTGAATAGGTAGGGAGAAAGTGGGCAGTCTTTTCTAGTCCCTGATTTTATTGGGGTTGCTTCCAGCTTCTCACCATTTACTTTGATGTTGGCTACTGGTTTGCTGTAGATTGCTTTTATCATGATTAGGCATGGGCCTTGAATTCCTGATCTTTCCAAGACTTTTATCGTGAATGGGTGTTGGATTTAGTCAAATGCTTTTTCTGCATCTAATGAGATGATCATGTGGTTTTTGTCTTTGAGTTTGTTTATATAATGGATTATGTTGATGGATTTCCGTATATTGAACCATCCCTGTATCCCTGGGATGAAAACTATTTGGTCAGGATGGATGATTGTTTTGATGTGTTCTTGGATTCAGTTATCACGAACTTTATTGAGGATTTTTGCATCGATATTCATAAGGGAAATTGGTCTGAAGTTCTCTATCTTTGTTGGGTCTTTTTGTGGTTTACGTATCAGAGTAATGGTGGTTTCGTAGAATGACTTGGGTAAAGTATCTTCTACTTATATTTTGTGGAATAGTTTGTGCAGAACTAGAATTAGATCTTCTTTGAAGGTCTGATAGAACTCTGCACTAAACCCATCTGGTCCTGGGCTTCTTTTGGTTGGGAGACTATTAATGACTGCTTCTATTTCTTTAGGGGATATAGGACTGTTTAGATCATTAACCTGATCTTGATTTAACTTCGGTAGCTGGTATCTGTCTAGAAACTTGTCCATTTCATCCAGGTTCTCCAGTTTTGTTGAGTATAGCCTTTTGTAGAAGGATCTGATGGTGTTTTGGATTTCTTCAGGATCTGTTGTTATGTCTCCCTTTTCCTTTCTGATTTTGTTAATTAGAGTGCTTTCCCTGTGCCCTCTAGTGAGTCTGGCTAAGGGTTTGTCTATCTTGTTGATTTTCTCAAAGAACCAGCTCCTGTTTGGTTGATTCTTGAATAGTTCTTGTTTCCACTTGGTTGATTTTGCCCCTGAGTTTGATTATTTCCTGATGTCTACTTCTCTTGGTTGAATTTGCTTCCTTTTGTTCTAGACCTTTTAGGTGTGTTGTCAAGCTGCTGATGTGTGCTCTCTCTAGTTTATTTTTGGAGGCACTCAAAGCTATGAGTTTTCCTCTTAGAAATGCTTTCACTGTGTCCCATAAGTTTGGGTATGTTGTGGCTTCATTTTCATTAAACTCCAAAAAGTTCTTAATTTCTTTCTTTATTCCTTCCTCGACCAAGGTATCATTGAGGAGAGTGTTGTTCAGTTTCCACATGAATGTTGGCTTTCTATTATTTATTTTGTTATTTAAGATCAGCCTTAGTCCATGGTTATCTGATAGGATGCATGGGACGATTTCAATATTTTTGTATCTGTTGAGGCTTATTTTGTGTCCAATTACGTGGTCAATTTTGGAGAAGTTACCATGAGGTGTTGAGAAGAAGGTATATCCTTTTGTTTTAGGATAAAATGTTCTGTAGATATCTGTTAGATTCATTTGTTTCATAACTTCTGTTAGTGTCACTGTGTCCCTGTTTAGTTTCTGATTCCATAATCTGTCCATTGGTGAAAGTGGTGTGTTGAAGTCTCCCACTATTATTGTGTGAGGTGCAATGTGTGCTTTAAGCTTTACTAAAGTTTCTTTAATGAATGTGGCTGCCCTTTTTTGGAGCATAGATATTCAGAATTGAGAGGTCCTCTTGGAAGATTTTACCGTTGATGAGTATGAAGTGCCCCTTCTTGTCTTTTTTGATGACCTTGGGTTGGAAGTCGATTTTATTATATATTAGAATGGCTACTCCAGCTTTTTCTTCAGACCATTTGCTTGGAAAATTGTTTTCCAGCCTTTCATTCTGAAGTAGTGTCTATCTTTTTCCGTGAGATGGGTTTCCTGTAAGCAGCAAAATGTTGGGTCCTGTTTGTGTAGCCAGTCTATTAGTCTATGTCTTTTTATTGGGGAGTTGAGTCCATTGATATTCAGAGATATTAAGGAAAAGTAATTGTTGCTTCCTATTATTTTTTTTTGTTAAAGTTGTCATTCTGTTCTTGTGGTTGTCTTCTTTTATGTTTGTTGATGGATTACCTTCTTGCTTTTTCTAGGACGTGGTTACCATCCTTGTAATGTTTTCTTTTTTTTTTTCTGTTATTATCCTTTGAAGGGCTGGATTCATGGAAAGATAATGGGTGAATGTGGTTCTGTCATGGAATATTTTTGTTTCTCCATCTAAGGTTATTGAAAGTTTGGCTGGGTATAGTATCCTGGGTTGGCATTTGTGTTCTCTTAGTGTCTGTATAACATCTGTCCAAGCACTTCTTGCTTTCATAGTTTCTGGTGAAAAATCTTGTGTAATTCTGATAGGCTTGCCTTTATATGTTACTAGACCCTTTTCCCTTACTGCTTTTAATATTCTATCGTTATTTAGTGCATTTGTTGTTCTGATTATTATGTATCTGGAGGAATTTCTTTTCTGGTCCAGTCTATTTGGAGTTCTGTAGGCTTCTTGTATGTTCATGGGCATCTCTTTCTTTAGGTTTGGGAAGTTTTCTTCTATAATTTTGTTGAAGATATTTGCCGGTCCTTTGAGTTGAAAATCTTCATTCTCATCTACTCCTATTATCCATAGGTTTGGTCTTCTCATTGTGTCCTGGATTTCCTGGATGTTTTGAGTTAGGATCTTTTTGTGTTTTGTATTTTCTTTGATTGTTGTGCCGATGTTCTCTATGGAATCTTCTGTACCTGAGATTCTCTTTTCCATCTCTTGTATTCTGTTGCTGATGCTCACATCTATGGTTCCAGATTTCTTTCCTAGGATTTCTATCTCCAGGGTTGCTTCACTTTGGGTTTTCTTTATTGTGTCTACTTCACTTTTTAGGTCTTGGATGATTTTATTCAATTCCATCACCTGTTTGGTCGTGTTTTCCTGGAATTCTTTAAGGGATTTTTTGTACTTCCTCTTTAAGATCTTCTACCAGTTTAGCAGTGTTCTCCTGTATTTCTTTGAATGAGTTATTAAGGTCCTTCTTGATGTCCTCTACCATCATCATGAGATATGCTTTTAGATCCAGGTCTAGCTTTTCGGGTGCTCTGGACTGGGCGAGGTGTGAGTGCTGGGTTCTGGTGATGGTGAGTGGTCTTGGTTTCTGTTAGTAAGATTCTTATGTTTACCTTTCATCATCTGGTAATGACTGGAGTTAGTTGATTTAGTTGTCTCTGGTTAGAGCTTGTTCCTCAGGCGATTCTGTTAGCCTCTATCAGCAGACCTGGGAGACTAGCTCTCTCCTCTGAGTTTCAGTGGTCATAGCACTCTCTGCTGGCAAGCTCTCCTCTTTCAGGGAAGGTGCACAGATATCTGGCGTTAGGACCTCCCTCCTGGCTGAAGACGAAGGCCCAAAACAAGACCTGTCCCAAGCTGAGTTGCTTTGGCCTGTCCCAGAAGCTGTTAGCTTCTGTATTCTACAGTCTCACCTGTGCAGAATACACTCTGCGGGTTCCTGGAACCAAGATGTCTGCTGCCGACGCTCAGGCAAAGTGCTCCCGGGCCCCCACAACAATTTTTTAAAAATAGTATTAATTAGATAAATAGAAAGCAGCAACCCTCTATTTATGACATAGCATGTTTAATAAAACCTAGTTGCAAGCATTTTATGTGATGTAGGAACCAAATGCCCTTGAAAAAAACAGCTCTAATATCTCCCTTTGTGTATGATCTAGAAGAAGTTTGACTTGGGTTCTTGACATTCCCTGTTATAGTGATGTAACCCAGGTCAAAATAATCTTAATAAAATAGACTAAAGTGTTTACTCTTTGAAAATCTTAGAAATGTTGAGTCAACTTGTTTCATTTGTATTTTATAAGCATAAATATTAACAATGGTACTATGACTCATACTACCTGTCAAAGATAGCAAGAGATTTCCCTTGAAATAATGCACACAACAGTATACTTCACCCAATCTATTAAAAAAAAACTGAGTGTAGATATCCATGTTTTTGTTTTCATTCTGCTATACATCACTCATGTGTGTCAACACCTGAAGGTGGATTTGAACTGTAAGATGTTTGTGATCATGATGGGATGTTTAGTGGAGAAAACTATAAGTGACAACTTATCTCTGTGCCTCTGAAGCAGCTCTCAGCCTTGGATGTGAGTCTCACATTTCATGAAAGTTCTGTGAAAATGTCCACTAAAGCATGGGATTCTGAAACTGAGCCTAGATTACACATGTGGAAAATATCCCTGTATAATGTCAGTGTTCTTCATCAGTAACTGACCATCTCAATTAGAACACTCTAAGGAATTCTTATAATTTTGTGCATATTCCTAGAATGTGTAGAGGCTAATGTTTAAAAACAAATCTAGGAGATGATCAATTAATATGCAGAAATGCCTCAGTGATAGATTATGTTTATTAGGTTCCTTTTTATACTAAGGTGAGTTCGATTTGGTTTTTTTGTTTGTTGGTTTGTTTGATCATTGTTATTTATATTCTACCTTAATGGCATAGAAAGCACACATATCAATTTCCCAGTTTACAATCAAAATACTTTAAGACATGGCTAAGGGATTTTCTGTTTATTTGATTGATTCTTTTAAATGACACTGCCCTATATTAAACTTTCAAAATACTTTATCATTTCACAATAAATAACATGTTGACACAATTGAACACTGGTTTCCCTATAAGTAAAGTCGAAGTTAGAAATGTCAAATCCTGTATTAGAAAAAGATTATTCGATTAAAATTTCAAAGAAGTTTGGAGATGTTACACTTCATATAGAAAAAAAATCATAATCGGGAAAGCAAAATTTTCTTTATTGGGAATTGCACAGACTTCTTGAAAAAAACTTTCATCTACAAGTTTTATTTTTAAAGTGTCTAGGATTGAATAAAAAATGCTTCTGCCTTAGAACTTCCTAAGAACACAGTTAATTTTCAGGGTGTTAACAAACACATGCCAAATCATGACTGAGAAAGTCTCAAAAGTGTTCAAAGTTGTTGTACAGACAATTATAGAGATTTAATAGCAGACAAACTTCACCAAATATTATTATGTAGACTGGAAATATAGCAAAAATAATACATAATTTCAAAGTGCAGATAAATCAAATGTGAGTCATATATTTTCTTTTCTTTCTTTTTAAAGATAGTATATCCTTTGACTTGACCTTAAATTTTGCTTATGATTTTTAATGTAAATAAATTTTAATATTTTCTATTTAATATGATACCTAAAGCACAACAAAAATAGAGAATTATAAGAAATATAAATCAATTTAATGCTGAGCATGGTACATCATTGATATTAAAGTGAAAAAAATATATATCTCAATGCATATTATCTCCAAAGATTGATATAAGATTATGGTAAATATCTTTAACAGAAAAGCTGATGTGAGAGTGAGTAATAAAGTCACCAGGCACCCATTTGCCATCCAAGCCAGCCAGTACAGCATCCAGCTTTCCAAGATTTTTATTGAAATTTGTACTTCAACATAAAACTTTAAAATCTCTCTTTTGTGGTTTGTTGGCAATAAGAATCAGAAGTTATCATCTGTGATTCAATGCTTGGATGAAACAGGATGTGACACTTCTGTAAAAAATGTGTCTCTTTTGATATATTCTTTTCCTTGCTTTGTACATCTGTGCTTATGTACAATAAAACGAGTTATCATGGCAACTGGAGAATTGCTTTGCCGTCTCACAGTTAAAACCTTCTTTGTTTGAGAAGTACATTTCATGTTCATATATGTCTAATAGACGTTTGCAAAGAATATTAGAGGTATTATACCAAATGTGTTTTTCAATATTTTCTAAGTTGATCACTTATGCTCAATTAAACAGTATATTTGATAGTAGCAATGAAGAAATCTTTGATTAAATAAATAAAGTCAGTTGTATGTGTAAGAGTATTAATGAATTATTTGAGAGAATAAGGGTCCTTCACTTCAACAAGAAGTCTTTTTTGTAAAAAACAAAAATCTTGAAATTATTGTAAAGAAATATATCAAGGTATTATTAAATCTAAAGAGAAAAACAATTCAGAAAACAACCATACAGCAGAAAATTGCCCGATCTTTTCAGCATTCTATAGTTTGGGACTTTTTAATGTGGTAATTTGAAATAAATTAAAACGTAAGAGAAACAATTGAGGATTTATTCAGCCTACTTTCTCAATCAGAGAGCACATATGCCCATAGGGATGGTAATGGGACAGGAAATTCTATCGATTTTTGCTTTTCGTTTTGAATGGTGTTCATTTTCTGTCCTCCTATTTTGAAAACACACATATATAGCAATTTGTGTATAAGATTACATTTTTATTTATTTTTCATTAAAATAATTGAAATATGTGTTTATGTGTGAATATGTAGGTGTCTACAGAAACTAGAAAAGAGCTGGTCTCCAAGGAGCTGAAGTTATAGGGAGCTATAAGTTGCTCAAATTGAGTTTGAAACCCAAATTCCAGTCTCCCACAAGCTATAAGGAGCACTAACTATTGAGTCATCTCTTAAGTGCCAGTATTGTCCTCATTCTATCACTTTGATACCATAAAGGGTAATTACCTTTATGAAGGAAAAAATATATTACTTAAAAATACCTGGATTAAGATACATATTTCCCGATGTATTTTTCCTCGTTAAATGAGGACTGTGGAGAAGTAGAAATCACATGACACATAAAGCTTCAATGAATGACCTCACACAGAATGATTATTTCCATCTTCACCCTTTTATCTGCAAGTTTTTATCTATCTTTACATTGGAACAATATTCCATTGCATATACTTACAATATTTCATTACCCATTCATTACTTGATAGGCATCTAGGATATTTCCATTTCTTGGTTATTTTGAAGAACAGCAATGAATATTAATGGATAAGAATCTCTGTAAGATGTGGAGTCCTTTGGATATCTGTGTGAGAACAGTATAGCTGCGTCATGTGGTATATCTACCAGTATCCTTTTGAAGAGTCTCCATTTTGAATTCCATAGTGCCTTAAGTGTGCTGTGCTCCCAACAGTGAATAAGCATCCTCATTTTTCTACATCCACACCAGTATATGTTACCACTTCCTTTTATCTTAGGCATTATGATAATGATAAGACAAACTTCAATGTAGTTCTAATTTCCATTCCCTGATGACTAAAAGTATTGAATATTCAAAATAAATAAATGTTTATCAGACATCAGCATACCTCTTTTTGAGAATTGCCTTTAATTCTCTTTTAGTCAGTGTTCTATTGTTATGATGACCAAGGCAGATCTTATCAAAGAAAGCATGTAATTGGGCTTGATTATAGTTTCAGAGGTTTAGTCTATTATTATTATTATGTTTGGGACCATGGCCACATGCATACAGGAACTAGAGCAATAGCTGAGAACTATATCATGATCCACAGGCACAGTCAAAGAGACACTGGGTCTGGTTTGAACTTTTAAAACCTTGAAGCCCACCACACATTGACATACTTCACCCTGTTTTAGATAGCCCTGGGACTAATTATATTTGATGTTAAATCTGTTCTCCTGTGAGGGGTTGCAAAAAGGATGAGTCAGCACTCAGTTGATTTCCTATAAACCTGCTTCCCACCTTAACTTGTAAATAAAGGACAGCTGATGATTGGACAGATAAAAGGGAAGGTGGAATTGAAGGTGGGAGAGAAAAGAAGGAGAAAATGGAAGAGGGAGAGGATGCAGTGAAGGAGGAGGAAGACAAAGACGAAGAAAAGTGGGGCAGAAGCACATGGCCTGGAGAAACAGCAATTATAAGGGGGTCTCATAAGCTGTGGAAGGTGGTAGTGTAGCAGTAGATCTGCTCAATCTAGGCACACAGCATGTAATCATATTAACCTTGTGTTTTCATTGCCAGGGCATATTTGAGAGGAGATTTATTACAACAAAATGGTGCCCAATGTATTGATTTGAGTTCAACTAACCTGAGATAAAAATTCATTGTTTTGATGGAAAATTACAACCAAAGCAAGTGTCTCAATTTTCCTTCTATTCCTATGAAAAAACACCTTGATCCATAGCAACTTTGAAGGAAGGAAATAATTTATTTGGCTTATCCATTTTAGTCATCACCCATTACTGAAAGGAACCATAGCAGAAATTCAAGGAAGGGACCTGGAGGCAGGACATGAAACAGAAGCCATAGAGAAACAGAGCTTAGTAGCTTGGTCTCCATTCATTTCTAATTCTGCTTTGGTAAACCATCCAGGATCATGTGAACAGAATGGTACCTCTCCTGGTGAGATAAAGATAATCTGGTGGAGGTATTTTACCAATTGATATTCCTCTTCCCAGGTAACCCTAATTTGTATCAACTTGAGAAGCAAAAATCACCAACTGGATAGGACGTTAGAGAACAAGAAAAGCATTTGGATTTCCTAGTAGGATATTGTGGGAGGCATGACAGCAGCATGCCTGAGGAGGAGGTTGAGAGATTATATCTTCAACTAGAAAAATGTAGCAGAGAGAGCAAACTGGAAGAGTAGAAAGGATTTAGACTCAGAGAGATGACCTTCAGTTAAGCTTCACCTCCTTATGGTTTCATAGGTTTCCCAAACAGTGAGACCAACAGGGGCCCAAGTGGACAAATGCATGTCTGTGGCAGAGGGGTGGGGACGGCATTTCTGATTCATACCACCAATTATGTGCAATTATACAGGACAAAGTGATTACTTTATCTCAATCATGTATTTTCCAACTCCTTTTTTAAAAAAAAACCACAAAACCAATAATTAATTCAATATAAGAAATGATGATGGGGTGAGGAAAAGTGGAAGCAAAGGGAAATATCAAAGCCATGCAAGTACTCTGCATAGGATGAACTAAGTAGGTTATGGACTTAATGCCCGTTCATCACCAGTACACTACTTTGTACACAAACATTGGTGTATGGGGAATGAATATAAGATTAAGGAACCACAATATTAGGAAAATATTAATAATTTTCTCTTCTTGTATGAATGAAAAACTGCTATGAAATTTGTAAATTATTAAAAAGAAAGAGGGAGAAATTTACTCACTACTCAAACCTTTGACCATAGCAGCCTTAAGTTGTCATAATCATACAAATTATATGTATTGAATGAACTGTACTCTGTATGTTTCATTTCTTATTTCAGCTAATCAATACTAAATGGTTCCTAGGGATTTCCCACGATAGCTGGTGCTTCTCAGTTAAAATGAACCATAAAGGTACGGAATAAGTTATCTTACATTGTAGGTCACACTGCATGTCAATCTCACACAGTAGTTTCCAGAGTGGTACCTGCCTCTGGAAGCTAGAAAATAAATCAAAGTAATATAAAAATTGTGGTTGGGGATAAATTCCAAGGGCCAAAGTGAAAGAGATGCTGAGTGATAGAGCAATTTCTCATCCCAGGCTGTTTGCAATCGTTGATGGTCAGCAGGCAATGGAAACACCAGAGTCTATTCTATTTTCTGCAATAAAAAAAAAAAATTCTACTAAATATTTTCCTTGGTATGAATTTATACCAGCAGTGCAAATGTACATTCATAGTGAGCAGTAGCTTCTACTCCCATTTTTCTTTCCCCTCTGCCTCCTGCATTCTCAGATGTAAAGGAAGGCTTTGGATGATATAATTTGTGTGACAAAATTTACTCTAATAATGTCAACCTAAGTGTCAATAATAATATAGTATACCCTCAATGCATGGAAGTTGCATTTGCATTCTCTGTCTGCATTTTTATGAAACACCTTTATTATTCAAAGATTATTTAAAATCATGTGCAGGATACCCAATGGTCTCTGGATCAGAATCTGGAGGATTCTAGTATGGTTCAGTTCAATTCCCTGACATAGCTTTTACATATGGTACTTCACAAACTACCAGAGTTAAAATGAAAGACAAGACATTTGTGTTGTTTTCTGGATATATTTTAAAGTGAATTAAATTATAGAAACCTTAAATCCTTAATGTTTGTTTGTTTAGCAGTAATGTGGATAAAACTCCAGGCTCGTTACACTATATGTAATAACAATGTAACAACAAGTTAACTATTAAGCTATTTTCTCAACCCAAATTCTATAACTAGAAAGAAAAAAAATAGAGAGGAAGGTTACTGAATTTTATAGTTTATGTTGGCCATACTCAGCCATATGTTGGTCAACTTTCACATTTCTTCTTCTCTTTTTTTATTGGATATTTTACTTATTTCCCGTGCTACATATGCAGCTGGAGCCATGGTCACCTCCATTTGTACTCTTTGGTTGGTGGTTTAGTCCCTGGGAGCTCTTTGGGGGGATGGGGGATCTGATTGGATGATATTGTTGTTTCTTTTCTATGGGGATGCAAACCCCTTCAGCTCAGTCAGTTCTTCATCTAACTTCTCCATTGGCTGTGCTCAGTCCAATGGTTGGCTACGAGCCTCTGCGTAATAGAATCTCTTGCAGAGTTGCCATCAGTGCAAAGAGAGGCCCATTGGTCGTGCAAACTTTATATGCCTCAGTACAGGGGATCGCCAGGGCCAAGAAGTGGGAGTGGGTGGGTGGGTGGGGGAGTGTGGGGGGTCTTCTGGGATAGCATTGGAAATGTAAATGTAATAAATACCTAATAAAAAATATTCTAACTATGAATGTAAGCTTTTACCTATAAAAGACATTCTTCCTATTGCTAAACAACTGAAGTTAAGTTAGTTAACAAAATAAATAAGTAGGTCATACAGACAGTTGATTATTATAACATATTTTATCAACACATAATTATAAATCAGGAAAATAGAAATGTATATGAGTCCATTGTAACATACAAAAGTAATGCTTAAATAATTATTTATATCATAAGCTCCATTCAACAATAAGATATGCTTTTAAAAATATACAAACATATGTTACAAAGTTCCCCATTCAAAATTCTCTTCCTTGTCTACTCTGAATGACAGAAGGCTCAACCTGATAGGTTCTCATGATGCAAGTTTTGTTGTGATAACTTATGGACTCATGTTTTCAATTAAAATACCTGAAAGCATTATGCACATGTCCATCACCTTCTCTTTCCAAGCCAACAACAAAACAAAACAGCAAAAACCCTTAGTTTCCATCTCAGAAGCAAACATGAACTCTCTACAATCACATAAAACTTATCTCTATCATCACATCCTATAGAATGGGAGTATGATTTTTTGATATTTTAAAATTTAATCCATTATGATTTCAAGCATAAAATAAATTTGATCAAAAACTCCATGTACTTTTGTACTCAGTGTCTACATCTGTCATTGAACTGTCCTCTGAGTAGTCACTGTTTGAGTAGTCATTATTTGAGCAGTCATCCTCTGAGCAGTCATTCCAAAGTAGTCCTCCCAGAGCAGTCCTCCCAGAGCTGCCCTCCCTGCACAGTCATCCTCTTAGCAGTCATTCCTGTTTCAGTTTTGTTCTCATTATTTTTAGGTCACTATTACTTTTATTGTCCAAAGCTTCTCTTTTTCCTTTCCCACCTCTTTCTTAGCTCCTCCCTGATACCCCTTACCTCCCTACCTAACCAATTCCATGCTTTTTCTTTCTGTCTTAATAGGGACTTATCATGACTGCCCTCTGAAAGACCCCAAAAAACAGCTGAAAATATCAGATGCAGATATTTGCACCCAACTAATGGACAGCAGCTGCTGATTCCTATTGTTGAATGAGGGAAGGCTGAAAGAAGGTGAGGAGAAGGGCAATTCTGTAGGAGGACTCAATTAACCTGCACCCCTGAAATCTCTCCGATACTGGAACATCAACCATGCAGCATACACTAGCTGATATGATGTCTCCAACACATATACAGCAGAGGACTGCCAGGTCTGGGTTTAGTCAGAGATGATGCACCTAACCCTCAAGAGACTGGAGGCCCCAGGGTGTTTAGAGCTCTGGTGGGGTGGGGTTTGGTGGTAGGGACATTCTTTTGGATACAGGGGGCAAGGAGGATGTATGGACTTAGATCAGTCTAAGGATGGACAGAGAGGAAAATAAAATCTGGAAATTAAAAAAAAATAAACACACACAAAAAAACAAAGACAATCAAGTAGCAATAAACACACATAATCAATACCCATCCAAAATAAAAATAAATTAAAAAAAACAGAAATTTACAAGCAAAAGACAAGTAAAGTGGAAAAATGATCCAAAAGCCTAAATAAAGCAAAATGAGATGAAATATTTACGAATATATTTTTTTAAAGTTTTGAAAACTTGATTATGCATGTTCATACTGATTCTTTGTTATTCTCTTCTTAAACCTTTAGAAACTATCGATATCCTATTAAATGTCTATGTGGTGATGCTGCTACTTCACACTTGCTTTTTATACTAACATTAATAATAAATTCCAGAGATAAACCTGGGATATAATGTTGATAAATATTTTGGGGCAAATCATTAAGACTCAAATCAATATGAAAAAAATATTAATTTCATACCCAATGAAGAATTTCCCATAACCCAGTTTGCCTGACCTCACTTACAAAATACAAGTATTTCTAGCTATTCTTCCTGCAATAAATACACCAGTTGCCTCCATAAATCTATTATCTTTATTAAATTCCTCATAAGTTTTCCTTATGAACACAGCGCCGATGCTGCAAGAACAATAGTTGTGTTAACCCCCTGAACTTCTACGTCCATGAGTCTCATCAGAACAAGTTGTTCAATTATGGATGCTTCTGTTGAACTTTATCTGTTGTTCTTCCCGCACACCCCTCTTCCCACCATTTGTTGAGCCTTGACCATTTTCTTTTGTGAAGTTTTAAATAAATGTCCTGTGCTTCCTCCAAACTCATCCTCTTCTGCTTTAATCAAAGCCACCATCAGATCTTCCTAAGGCTATAGCAATTATCTGCTAATTGAACTCCTTCCCTTAAGACTATGGGTAATACAATACACTGGACAAAAAAGAGCCTAATTAATCTTCTTAAAAAGTTTTTTTTATGTGCAATAATGTAGAAAATATCCACTATAGTTCTACAAAACAAAATTCTGTCTACAGTGTGTAAGAATTTCTCAAGCTAGCCATTTCACTCTTTCTTTAAATTTGTTTGTTGAGTGCTTAGGATGATCCAGCTATATTTCTTATAAAATTCTTTTTTTAAAACTATTTTTTATTAGATATTTTCTTCATTTACATTTCAAATGCTATCCCCAAAGCCCCCTATACCCTTCCCTGCCCTGCTCTCCAACCCATGCATTCCAGCTTCCTGGCCCTGGCATTCCCCTATACTGGGGATCCTCACAAGAAATTGAACCTGGGAGCCAGCCAGTAAACAACATTCCTCAGGGGTTTCTGCTACAAGTTCTTGTCTTGCCTTTCCTTGATGAAGAACTGTAACACGTAACCCAATAAAACCTTTCATCTCCAAGTTGCTTTTTAGAAGTTTTATTTTATAAATTATATTTTATCATAGAATCAGAAAAACAAACTGAGGTACTTCACTGAATTCAAACTATTTCCTGAATCTCTACCAATGATCGGGCAATGCACAGCATCAATTTTTTTTCAGTTATCAGTGAAAATGAAACTCTCTCATAATAACTTCTACCAGGAAGTTATTTGTTCAAGGTTTTTTGTGAAGATGAGGGATATCAGCATTTATGAGAGGACAAGTTTTTTGAGGTACACTGCAATTCTTTTTTTTTTTCCATTTTTTATTAGGTATTTAACTCATTTACATTTCCAATGCTATACCAAAAGTCCCCCATATCCACCCACCCCCACTCCCCTGCCCACCTACTCCCCCTTTTTGGCCCTGGTATTCCCCTGTACTGGGGCATATAAAGTTTGCAAGTCCAATGGGCCTCTCTTTCCAGTGATGGCCGACTAGGCCATCTTTTGATATATATGCAGCTAGAGACATGAGCTCCAAGGGGTACTGGTTAGTTCATAATGTTGTTCCACCTATAGGGTTACAGATCCCTTTAGCTCCTTGGCTACTTTCTCTAGCTCCTCCATTGGGAGCCCTATGATCCATCCATTAGCTGACTGTGAGCATCCACTTCTGTGTTTGCTGGGCCCCGGCATAGTCTCACAAGAGACAGCTACATCTGCGTCCTTTCAATAAAATCTTGCTAGTGTATGCAATGGTGTCAGTGTTTGGATGCTGATTATGGGGTGGATCCCTGGCTATGGCAGTCTCTACATGGTCCATCCTTTCATCTCAGCTCCAAACTCCGTCTCTGTAACTCCTTCCATGGGTGTTTTGTTCCCAAATCTAAGGAGGGGCATAGTGTCCACACTTCAGTCTTCATTCTCCTTGAGTTTCATGTGTTTAGCAAATTATATCTTATATCTTGGGTATCCTAGGTTTGGGGCTAATATCCACTTATCAGTGAATACATATTGTGTGAGTTTCTTTGTGAATGTGTTACCTCACTCAGGATGATGCCCTCCAGGTCCATCCATTTGGCTAGGAATTTCATAAATTCATTCTTTTTAATAGCTGAGTAGTACTCCATTGTGTAGATGTACCACATTTTCTGTATCCATTCCTCTGTTGAGGGGCATCTAGGTTCTTTCCAGCTTCTGGCTATTATAAATAAGGCTGCTATGAACATAGTGGAGCATGTGTCCTTCTTACCTGTTGGGGCATCTTCTGGATATATGCCCAGGAGAGGTATTGCTGGATCCTCCGGTAGTACTATGTCCAGTTTTCTGAGGAACCGCCAGACTGATTTCCAGAGTGGTTGTACAAGCCTGCACTCCCACCAACAATGGAGGAGTGTTCCTCTTTCTCCACATCCTCGCCAGCATCTGCTGTCACCTGAATTTTTGATCTTAGCCATTCTGACTGGTGTGAGGTGGAATCTCAGGGTTGTTTTGATTTGCATTTCCCTGATGATTAAGGATGTTGAACATTTTTTCAAGTGCTTCTCTGCCATTCGGTATTCCTCAGGTGAGAATTCTTTGTTCAGTTCTGAGCCCCATTTTTTAATGGGGTTATTTGATTTTCTGAAGTCCACCTTCTTGAGTTCTTTATATATGTTGGATATTAGTCCCCTATCTGATTTAGGATAGGTAAAGATCCTTTCCCAATCTGTTGGTGGTCTTTTTGTCTTATTGACGGTGTCTTTTGCCTTGCAGAAACTTTGGAGTTTCATTAGGTCCCATTTGTCGATTCTCGATCTTACAGCACAAGCCATTGCTGTTCTGTTCAGGAATTTTTCCCCTGTGCCCATATCTTCAAGGCTTTTCCCCACTTTCTCCTCTATAAGTTTCAGTGTCTCTGGTTTTATGTGAAGTTCCTTGATCCACTTAGATTTGACCTTAGTACAAGGAGATAAGTATGGATCGATTCGCATTCTTCTACATGATAACAACCAGTTGTGCCAGCACCAATTGTTGAAAATGCTGTCTTTCTTCCACTGGATGGTTTTAGCTCCCTTGTCGAAGATCAAGTGACCATAGGTGTGTGGGTTCATTTCTGGATCTTCAATTCTATTCCATTGGTCTACTTGTCTGTCTCTATACCAGTACCATGCAGTTTTTATCACAATTGCTCTGTAGTAAAGCTTTAGGTCTGGCATGGTGATTCCGCCAGAAGTTCTTTTATCCTTGAGAAGACTTTTTGCTATCCTAGGTTTTTTGTTATTCCAGACAAATTTGCAAATTGCTCCTTCCAATTCGTTGAAGAATTGAGTTGGAATTTTGATGGGGATTGCATTGAATCTGTAGATTGCTTTTGGCAAGATAGCCATTTTTACAATGTTGATCCTGCCAATCCATGAGCATGGGAGATCTTTCCATCTTCTGAGATCTTCTTTAATTTCTTTCTTCAGAGATTTGAAGTTTTTATCATACAGATCTTTCACCTCCTTAGTTAGAGTCACGCCAAGATATTTTATATTATTTGTGATTATTGAGAAGGGTGTTCTTTCCCTAATTTCTTTCTCAGCCTGTTTATTCTTTGTATAGAGAAAGGCCATTGACTTGTTTGAGTTTATTTTATATCCAGCTACTTCACCGAAGCTGTTTATCAGGTTTAGGAGTTCTCTGGTAGAATTTTTAGGGTCACTTATATATACTATCATATCATCTGCAAAAAGTGATATTTTGACTTCCTCTTTTCCAATTTGTATCCCCTTGATCTCCTTTTGTTGTCGAATTGCTCTGGCTAATACTTCAAGTACTATGTTGAAAAGGTAGGGAGAAAGTGGGCAGCCTTGTCTAGTCCCTGATTTTAGTGGGATTGCTTCCAGCTTCTCTCCATTTACTTTGATGTTGGCTACTGGTTTGCTGTAGATTGCTTTTATCATGTTTAGGTATGGGCCTTGAATTCCTGATCTTTCCAAAACTTTTATCATGAATGGGTGTTGGATCTTGTCAAATGCTTTTTCTGCATCTAACGAGATGATCATGTGGTTTTTGTCTTTGAGTTTGTTTATATAATGGATTACATTGATGGATTTTCGTATATTAAACCATCCCTGCATCCCTGGAATAAAACCTACTTGGTCAGGATGGATGATTGCTTTAATGTGTTCTTGGATTTGGTTAGCGAGAATTTTATTGAGGATTTTTGCATCGATATTCATAAGAGAAATTGGTCTGAAGTTCTCTATCTTTGTTGGATCTTTCTGTGGTTTAGGTATCAGAGTAATAGTGGCTTCATAAAATGAGTTGGGTAGAGTACCTTCTACTTCTATTTTGTGAAATAGTTTGTGCAGAATTGGAATTAGATCTTCTTTGAAGGTCTGATAGAACTCTGCACTAAACCCATCTGGTCCTGGGCTTTTTTTGGTTGGGAGACTATTAATAACTGCTTCTATTTCTTTAGGTGATATGGGACTGTTTAGATGGTCAACTTGATCCTGATTCAACTTTGGTACCTGGTATCTGTCCAGAAATTTGTCCATTTCGTCCAGGTTTTCCAGTTTTGTTGAGTATAGCCTTTTGTAGAAGGATCTGATGGTGTTTTGGATTTCTTCAGGATCTGTTGTTATGTCTCCCTTTTCATTTCTGATTTTGTTAATTAGGATTTTGTCCCTGTGCCCTTTAGTGAGTCTAGCTAAGGGTTTATCTATCTTGTTGATTTTCTCAAAGAACCAACTCCTCGTTTGGTTAATTCTTTGAATAGTTCTTCTTGTTTCCACTTGGTTGATTTCACCCCTGAGTTTGATTATTTCCTGCCGACTACTCCTCTTGGGTGAATTTGCTTCCTTTTTTTCTAGGGCTTTTAGATGTGTTGTCAAGCTGCTAGTATGTGCTGTCTCCCGTTTCTTCTTGGAGGCACTCAGCGCTATGAGTTTCCCTCTTAGAAATGCTTTCATTGTGTCCCATAGGTTTGGGTACGTTGTGGCTTCATTTTCATTAAACTCTAAAAAGTCTTTAATTTCTTTCTTTATTCCTTCCTTGACCAAGGTATCATTGAGAAGAGTGTTATTCAGTTTCCACGTGAATGTTGGCTTTCCATTATTTATGTTGTTATTGAAGATCAGTCTTAGGCCATGGTGGTCTGATAGGATACATGGGACAATTTCAATATTTTTGTATCTATTGAGGCCTGTTTTGTGACCAATTATATGGTCAATTTTGGAGAAGGTCCCGTGAGGTGCTGAGAAGAAGGTATATCCTTTTGTTTTAGGATAAAATGTTCTGTAGATATCTGTCAGGTCCATTTGTTTCATAACTTCTGTTAGTTTCACTGTGTCCCTATTTAGTTTCTGTTTCCACGATCTGTCCTTTGAAGAAAGTGGTGTGTTGAAGTCTCCCACTATTATTGTGTGAGGTGCAATGTATGCTTTGAGCTTTACTAAAGTGTCTCTAATGAATGTGGCTGCCCTTGCATTTGGTGCGTAGATATTCAGAATTGAGAGTTCCTCTTGGAGGATTTTACCTTTGATGAGTATGAAGTGTCCCTCCTTGTCTTTTTTGATAACTTTGGGTTGGAAGTCGATTTTATTATATATTAAAATGGCTACTCCAGCTTGTTTCTTCAGTCCATTTGCTTGGAAAATTGTTTTCCAGCCTTTCACTCTGAGGTAGTGTCTGTCTTTTTCCCTGAGATGGGTTTCCTGTAAGCAGCAGAATGTTGGGTCCTGTTTGTGTAGCCAGTCTGTTAGTCTATGTCTTTTTATTGGGGAATTGAGTCCATTGATATTAAGAGATATTAAGGAAAAGTAATTGTTGCTCCCTTTTATATTTGTTGTTAGAGTTGGCATTCTGTTCTTGTGGCTGTCTTCTTTTTGGTTTGTTGAATGATTACTTTCTTGGTTGTTCTAGGGCGTGATTTCCGTCCTTGTATTGCTTCTTTTCTGTTATTATCTTTTGAAGGGCTGGATTCGTGGAAAGATATTGTGTGAACTTGGTTTTGTCGTGGAATACTTTGGTTTCTCCATCTATGGTAATTGAGAGTTTGGCCGGGTATAGTAGCCTGGGCTGGCATTTGTGTTCTCTTAGTGTCTGTATAACATCTGTCCAGGCTCTTCTGGCTTTCATAGTCTCTGGTGAAAAGTCTGGTGTAATTCTGATAGGCCTTCCTTTATATGTTACTTGACCTTTCTCCCTTACTGCTTTTAATATTCTATCTTTATTTAGTGCATTTGTTGTTCTGATTATTATGTGTCGGGAGGAATTTCTTTTCTGGTCCAGTCTATTTGGAGTTCTGTATGCTTCTTGTATGATCATGGGCATCTCTTTATTTATGTTTGGGAAGTTTTCTTCTATTATTTTGTTGAAGATATTAGCTGGCCCTTTAAGTTGAAAATCTTCATTCTCATCAATTCCTATTATCCGTAGGTTTGGTCTTCTCATTGTGTCCTGGATTACCTGGATGTTTTGAGTTAGGATCCTTTTGCATTTTGTATTTTCTTTGACTGTTGTGTGGATGTTCTCTATGGAATCTTCTGCACCTGAGATTCTCTCTTCCATTTCTTGTATTCTGTTGCTGATGCTCGATTCTATGGTTCCAGATCTCTTTCCTAGGGTTTCTATCTCCAGCGTTGCCTCGCTTTGGGTTTTCTTTATTGTGTCTACTTCCCCTTTTAGTTCTAGTATGGTTTTGTTCATTTCCATCACCTGTTTGGCTGTGTTTTCCTGCTTTTCTTTAAGAGCCTGTAACTCTTTAGCAGTGCTCTCCTGTAAATCTTTAAGTGACTTATGAAAGTCCTTCTTGATGTCCTCTATCATCATCATGAGAAATGTTTTTAAATCTGGGTCTAGATTTTCGGTTGTGTTGAGGTGCCCAGGACTAGGTGGGGTGGGAGTGCTGCGTTCTGATGATGGTGAGTGGTCTTGATTTCTGTTAGTAGGATTCTTACGTTTGCCTTTCGCCATCTGGTAATCTCTGAAGCTAGCTGTTTTAGTTGTCACTGTTAAGAGCTTGTTCTTCAGGTGACTCTGTTAGCCTCTATGAGCAGACCTGGAGGGTAGCACTCTCCTTAGTTTCAGTGGGCAGAGTATTCTCTGCAGGCAAGCTCTCTTCTTGCAAGGCAGGTACCCAGATATCTGGTGTTCGAACCAGACTCCTGGCAGAAGTTGTGTTCCACTCACTAGAGGTCTTAGGATCACGTGTGGAATCCTGTGTGGGCCCTTGCGGGTGTCAGGCGACTCAGCTGGCAAGGTAGCCGGGGCTCGAGTGGAGTGGAAGGGGTTTGTGCCCCAGATCAAGCCCGGGTAGCCTGCTTCCCTATGTACCGCAGTCTCAAGTTCCACGGGATTGGATTGGGGTAGGCGCTGTGTTCCACTCACCAGAGGTCTTAGGGTCCCGTGGGGAGTCCCGTGTGGGCCCTTGCGGGTGTTGGGCAAGACTCTGCTGTCAAGGTAGCCCGGGGCTCGAGTCTCGAGTCGAGCGGAAGGGACTTGTGCCCCAGATCAGGCCCGGGTAGCCTGCTTCCCTATGTACCGCAGTCTCGAGTTCCGCGCGATTGGATTGGGGCAGGCACTGTGATCCACTCACTAGAGGTCTTAGGGTCCCGTGGGGAGTCCCGTGTGGACCCTTGCGGGTTTTGGGCAAGACTCTGCTGGCAAGGTAGCCCGGGGCTCGAGTCTCGAGTCGAGCGGAAGGGACTTGTGCCCCAGATCAGGCCCGGGTAGCCTGCTTCCCTATGTACCGCAGTCTCAAGTTCCGCGCGATTGGATTGGGGCAGGCACTGTGGTCCACTCACCAGAGGTCTTAGGGTCCCGTGGGGAGTCCCGTGTGGACCCTTGCGGGTGTTGGGCAAGACTCTGCTGGCAAGGTAGCCCGGGGCTCGAGTCTCGAGTCGAGTGGAAGGGACTTGTGCCCCAGATCAGGCCCGGGTAGCCTGCTTCCCTATGTACTGCAGTCTCAAGTTCCGCGCGATTGGATTGGGGCAGGCACTGTGATCCACTCACCAGAGGTCTTAGGGTCCCGTGGGGAGTCCCGTGTGGACCCTTGCGGGTGTTGGGCAAGACTCTGCTGGCAAGGTAGCTCGGGGCTCGAGTCTCGAGTCGAGCGGAAGGGCTACACTGCAATTCTTTTTTTGCAACTTAAAAATATAAACTTTTATGACTCACTTTATTTTTAATACATCTTTAATTAAAATAGAATTATATAAGTTCATCCTATATTATAACTCTAGCCACTATTAAACATGAAAATGAAGAGAAGAAAGACTAAGTCCTCAATTATCCAATTAAAGCAAGACTTATTTACTCACCAGGACAATGGACACTGGTCACTGCATACCTGGCTTTCACAGAGAATAGAGCTGAGTTTTGCTACAGAGATGCTCATAAAGACAAAAGGCACAAGGTTATGGTACTTCGCACCTCTGTCCAATTGGGTAAGGACACATCCTTATGTGCTTCCAGCCCATGTGTCATCAAGTATAGTCTGTACAGATATACAGAATATATATATATATATAAGATAGGACAACCAACTTTACTTATGAAGTAAAAATATGTGACATGCTATCCTACAGGAACAACAGCCATTCCAGGAAGTTATCTGTCCTTGGGTAACTGGGGCTTAAAGTAGGTTAACTTGTGTGTGTGTGTGTGTGTGTGTGTGTGTGTGTGTGTGTGTGTGTGTGAATGTATACAGTTATGCAAGCATACAATCTGTTGAGTCTTTTTTGCTTACTTGTGCATATTAGGTTTCAAACCCTGGACGAGTAGCTAAGAGGGGTGCCTATTTAACATTAAAATAGATTTGGCCACCAGGTTTTTCTGGTACCCTTCAGTCCTTACCTGTTACAGGTAAAGGCTGACATACTCTGCCCCTACCCTAAACCTTTCCAGCCCAGGGGCTGGACTTTCCTTCCTTTCCTAAATATTCCAGGCATTTTGGTTACCCAAGCTTTTTACCTCTTGGCCTCTTGGTCTCCTAGCTCTTAGCTTTCTCTTCCCCACTCTTCATTTGGCCCAGCACAGGGATCATGCTTATTTCTGACTCTCTCAGATATCTCTACCTCTGTCTATACTATTTGTTATATCTACAACAAGCATTCTTTACCACCATTCCTAGAAACAGTCATGACTTTCCTTTTCTATTTATGTTTATTGTGTATATGAAAAGTTGTAAGCAAATGGATCGAACTAGAAAATGTCATATTTAGTTAGGTAATCTGGAAACAGAGAAAAACATTACATGTATTCCACTCTTATCTGCAGTTCTTAGCTTAAAATCCTTATATTGTGTATTCAACATGGACTAAGCCAGGAAACTATAAAGGGAAAATGGGTTGGGGGGTTGAGAGGAAAATAGCAGGATACAAATGATATAGAGTGGTAGACAGTGTAGCAGGCAAGCAGGCAACTCCAAATATGGGAGAGGAATGGAGAATAGAAAAGAAGGAAGAAGGACAAGGAACAAGTACTAACAAGGATGTTTAATAAATGCTTAGAGAATCATGTTATTTTATATTTATTTAAAATCATACATAACTCACATATGTATATAGACATGTGTGTGTCAGTGTGTGTGCTTGTGTGTAGATCTCTGTGTGTCTAGATCTTTAAAAAGTTGAGCATATTAGGCACAACAAATTTTCTTTCAAAGAAGGTCAACATAGTCCATGTGACTCCCAAAACAATACATATTATTATCTAACCTTGGTTGCTTCTCATATGTTGAGGGTGGGCAAATTTTTCAAAAAATACTACACATTTATGACACAGGACTCAGATGATTCTCTACATTTGTCATTAAAGCCTTTCTCTATTGTATAACTTGTATAACTATGATTCCTGAAAATGCTATACAATCTGTCAAAGAGTGAACACACTTGACTGGTCTTCATAGCAACAGAACACAGCAACATGTATGAACCAGACAATTAACACAATGGCAAGATATGCATAGGAGAAGAACAAGAGGCACTGACATGTCAGTAGCAACCAGACACTATCTAAATGGATTTAAAGCCTATTTAACAGAAGGGAAATAATGTCTGCAACAAGAAAATTAGTCAACTTCTCAAGGTTAGGAAGGCCATAAATATTAGAAAATAATCTACTACTGCCATTTTACTACACTGGCATAATTCTTTACTATACACTAGACCTTATCCTTATAAACACAGATAAGTGTAGTTATCACTCATCATCAACAAAACATTTTTATAGCAAATGAAGACCATCTTAGATGACCACAACTGGACACAATAGAAATGTCTGAGTGGATAAGGGCACTTCCAGAGGAACTGGGTTCAAAACCAAGCATACACAAGGCAGTTCACAACTACATGTAACTTCAAGATCTGACACCTGTACACAGATATCATATGAGCAAAATGCCAATACATAAAAATAAAAATAAATAAATTAGATTTTAAAATATAGGGAACTGAGCCCCTAAAAAATTATCTACATCATAGCTCCTTCATTTGTGAATCAGGGAACATTGCAGGTAAATGGATAGAGCTAGAAAAAAAGAACTCGAGTGAGGTAAGGACAATCAATGTGTGATATATTACCACATACTAGTTATGTAGTTAGTTAGCTAGTAAGGAACAATGATGGAACAGGGAATCTTCAGAAGGTGATATAGAATATAATCTTATTTCAAGATAGAGAGGAGATTAGAACCAAAGGATTACAGGAGTAGGAGATGAGAGGCAGGGTAGAGGAGGGAATGTGAAGAGAATAGCAGATAAAAACTTCTCTGAATAGCATATGAAAACCTACTACTGTAGAAGCTTCATAAATCCATACACAGAAGAAAGAAATTAGATGACATTACTACATGATGAGGTAGACAAACAACAAAGAGATATGCTATGCTATGAAATAAAACCCACAGGGCCCGGAATGGGTTGCAATTTTTTGACTCATTAGTCATAAAAAGCACTGTCCTCCCAAACACTAGAGGCTATTGGTGATGCTATCAGCTATTCCTCACTACTTGATGGTGAGATGCTATTGATGAAGACACTGCATACCAATGTCATAAAACACAATGCAATATACTTAGTACTCAATCAGAATACTCATCCCTGCTGTCACCAGTCTCATCCTGCTATGAATACTGCTTGCTGTCCTAACAACTTGCCCACAACTGCAACATACGCTCAGTGCATAATGATATGAGAGTGTTAGAAGAGCAACATATTAAAAATTGGATTGTTTTCAGTACTTGAGATGGACCCCATACGCGATACTCCTTTTTTTTATATTTTTATTAGATATTTTCCCCATTTACATTTCCAATGCTATCCCAAACGTCCCCCATTCCATCCCCCCACTCCCCTACCCACCCACTCCCACTTCTTGGTCCTGGCATTCCCCTGTCCTGAAGCATATAAAGTTTGCACAACCAATGGGCCTCTCTTTCCACTGATGGCCAACTAGGCCATCTTCTAATACATATACAGCTAAAGACACGAGCTCCGGGGGGTACTGGTTAGTTCATATTGTTGTTCCACCTATAGGGTTGCAGATCACTTTAGGTCCTTGGGTACTTTCTCTAGCTCCTACATTGGGGGCCCTGTGATCCATCCAATAGCTGATTGTGAGCATCCACTTCTGTGTTTGATAGGCCCAGCCATAGTCTCACAAGAGACAGCTATGTCAGGGTCCTTTCAGCAAAATCTTGCTAGTGTATGCAATGGTGTCAGCGTTTGGAGATTGATTGTGGGACGGATCCCTGGATATGGCAGTCTCTAGATGATCCATCCTTTTGTTTCAGCTCCAAACTTTGTCTCTGTAATTCCTTCCATGGGTGTTTTGTTCCCAATTCTAAGAATGGGCAAAGTGTCCACATGTTGGTCTTCGTTCTTCTTGAGTTTCATGTGTTTTGCAAATTGTATCTTATATCCTGGGTATTCTCAGTTTCTGGGCTAATAGCCACTTATCAGTGAGAACATATCCTTTGAGTTTTTGTTTTTTTTTTTTTTTTTTTTTTTTGTGATTGGGTTACCTCACTCAGGATGATGCCCTCCAGGTCCATCCATTTGGCTAGGAATTTCATAAATTCATTCTTTTTAATAGATGAATAGTACTCCATTGTGTAAATGTACCACATTTTTTGTATCTATTCCTCTGTTGAGGGGCATCTGGGTTCTTTCCAGCTTCTGGCTATTATAAATAAGGCTGCTATGAACATAGTGGAGCATGTGTCTTTCTTACCAGTTGGAACATCTTCTGGATATATGCCCAGGAGAGGTATTGCAGGATCGTCCAGTAGTACTATGTCCAGTTTTCAGAGGAACCGCCAGACTGATTTCCAGAGTGGTTGTACAAGCTTGGAATCCCACCAACAATGGAGGAGTGTTCCTCTTTTTCCACATCCTCGCCAGCATCTGCTGTCACCTGAATTTTTAATCTTAGCCATTCTGACTGGTGTAAGATGGAATCTCAGGGTTGTTTTGATATATGTTTCCCTGATGATTAAGGATGCTGAACATTTTTTCAGGTGCTTCTCAGCCATTCGTTATTTCTCAGGTGAGAATTCTTTGTTTAGCTCTGAGCCCCATTTTTAATGGGGTTATTTGATTTTCTCTCCTCTTGAAGGGAAGGTGCCCAGGTATCTGGCGTTCGAACCTGCCTCTTGACTGAACTTGTGTTCCACTCACCAGAGATCCTAAGATCACTTGGAGACTCCTCTGGGACCTTGGGGGTGTCTGGCGACTCCATGCCCAAGGTAACCCGGTGCTGGTGCAGACCGGAAGGGACTTGTGATCCTGGTCAGGCTGGGGTTTTGCTTCCCTAATAAATGCTATCTCAGGTCCTGCACGATTGGATTGGAACAGAAGTTGTGTTCCACTCACCAGAGGTCCTAGGATCTTATGGAGGGTCCTCTGGGGGCCTTGGGGTTGTCCGGCGACCTGGATACTCTTTTTTTTTTAATTACATATTTTCCTCAATTACATTTCCAATGCTATCCCAAAAGTCCCCCACACCCCCCCCCCACACTCCCCTATCCACCCATTCCCATTTTTTGGCCCTGGCGTTCCCCTGTACTGGGGCACTCTTAATGAGGCCAAATATGAAACTTGGGTTTTGACCCAGAGGGGAAAATTGACCAATATTAGTTTGCTAAATTAATATAACAGTATTTGACTTTCTGTGATATATAGTTATAACCATAGATCAGGGCTTTGCTCACCCCATCAGAGAAGGTTCTTCTTCATTAGACACTAATTAACACAGAGAACCAAAACAAATAACATGCATAGAGTGAGAGATTCCGATGTGCTCAGTTCTTAATCTGATGTCTTTATTAAGCCTGCCCCTCAAGGCTCAGGAATGTATAGAGAAGAAGTAAAAGAGGTAGAAATAATATGAGAAAAAAATTCCTGTCCTGAAATGACAGATGCATATAATAACTCACAGCATGCATGAGATTGCCAAAAGGTCAATATATTGACCATATTCTGGGAAGGACTCATGCTCAGGATTTTTGTCTTTTAAGCAGCACAAATTTGATTTCATGTTTCTGTGGTCTTCCTTCCTTCTTTTCTTTCTTTCTTTCTTTCTTTCTTTCTTTCTTTCTTTCTTTCTTTCTTTCTTTCTTCCTTTCTTTCTTTCTCTCTTAGACAGAGAGACAGAGAAAGAGAATGAGTTAGATTTTAAGAGGTTATAAAACAGGAATGAAAATATTAATGATGCAATATATGAGAGTCTTAGAGAATGAAATTAATCAATGACTTTATGAAGAAGCTATAGTTAGTTTCTGAGAACAGTAGACAAGAGATCTTTCACTGTACAAATGAGGGTAGGCATATATTGTATTAATAGGAAAACATGACCAACATTCTCATGTTTGAAAAGAAAAATGAGGGATTATGTATGTGAAGGCTTGAGTTCAGACTCCCAAGAGATGTATGTATTTGAATATGAGCAGGCTGGCAGTGGGCTATTCTCGCATGTATAAGTTGAATGACTAAGCAGAGCAAAATGCCTATAGGAACAGAAACCTCAATTTGTGCAGCTAGTGCATCTATCAAGTCCCAAATTAGTCAAGTTAATTGGAACAGTGGCTGTAAAGTGTTCTGTTTGTTTTGACTGGTTCCAAGTACTGAAAGAATGAAATTTGCTGAATATAATCTTGAAAACTAAGCTTGAAAATTCAAGCAAATACTAATTAAATGCTATTTCTCCAGTCTTCATTCATAGTATTTGTACTGAAGAAATTGTTTGGAGACAAAAAGTTTAGGAGGAAAGTTGTGATTTTCTTAATCATTTTTTTAAAAAAAAATGAATTAATTGAAATTTAAAATGATTTAACATTAGTGGGTGCAAAATCCATTACTATTTGAGTAAATCAAACAAATTTCATATTCTGTTATCCTATTTTATATTCTGAAATCCTATGTTTGGAATTAAAGTGGTTTTTCAGAAGACATTTCTACATACTGCCAGAGGTCATTCCACTATCATCAAAAACAATATTGTCATTGGCAAGCCTGATTTGGACACAGACTTTTCCCGTGCGACCAGGAAGGTACACAGCAATCATTTCACTGAGATGTATAGGAGGGATCTCTTACAAACGATGACTCTACTTTCCAAGACCTGCATTTCAGCATTCATTTTCACCAGTGTCTACCTCCATTCTCTCCTTAGAAAGAAACTCATGCCCATTATCAAGGAGGTCCAAACCAGAACATGTGACCAATTGCAGACATGAGATTCCCCTAAAGATGCTGAGATTGGAAAACTATTCAGGACTGCTTCCATTGTCCCCAAATGGACCTGAAATCCTTAAAACCTGGTAACAGGATAAAACGTCCTCAGAGTGATAGCTTAACAACAGAAAAAGTGTCCCAGGTCTGAGAAAAAAGACTGACTTATTCAAGCAGGCAAAGGCAAGAAAATGGAGTCTGAGAAGAGCATACTTTTGGAAATATCTAGACTTGTCAGAAAACAAAGTTGTTTTTGCATTTATTCTTTCTAACTTCATATAGCAATGGTCAATAGCTAGAATATAAAAAGAACAACAGCAATACCTAAATAAAACCTAAACATCAGGAAAATAAACAACAGAATACATAAAACACAAATAGAAATGGCCTCATGGTTTTTGTGGAGGAATTTTTTAATCTTCTTTTTTTTTTCCCACATCCTAATTTCTAACTTTAACATTACCTTTTCTTTCTACAGGAATACACTGTTAAATCTTTATTTTGGCATTTTTGTATTCTGATATAAAAACATTTTGGATAACCCCCGCAAAAAACTTTGAACTAGGAATATAGAGCATTTTATTCATTAACCCAATAGATACTTACTAAAGTGACCGTGGATACTGCCTTTTCCTCAGACTCTCTCTAAATAATGAGCAAATAAGTAAACAGCAGTTTCCCCTTTATCTCTTTATAACACTATTTACCCTTTCTTGAAAGATCCATTCCCCATGGACCCTTACTACCTAAAAAACTTCTGTCATTATTTGAATTGAAACACACATATTGAAAGGTTAAAATCTACGTACATACTTATATACATAAATACATACAAATACATACATAAATAATAAAATACTGCATATAGGAGAAGTATACAATATCTGTATTTCTGAGCCTGGGTTACCTCAGTCAGGATATTTGTCTCTACCTTCATCTATTTACCTGAAAATTTCATCATTTTATTGTTTACTTTTCTTAACAGATGAGTGATACTTTGTTTTGTAAATATATCACATTTTATCATCCAATTGTCAGTGGATGGATGTCTATAAAATTTCCAATTTCTAGTTATTAAGAATAGAGAGGTTCTAAATATGGTTAAGCAGATATGTGATGCATAAAATATTGATACAATTTATTTTAACATTTTGGCGAACCTACCCACTAATTTTCATAGAAGCTGCACCTACTTGAACTTACCAGTAGGTAAGTGCTCCCCTTTTCTCCTATTTTGATCCATATACTGAAAGCTGTTTTATTAATCTTGGTCATAGTCGCAATGGGGTAAGGTTTAATCTCAAAGTAGTGTTAATTTTTCTGATGGATCAGGAACTTAATCATTTCTAGTGTTTCTTGGATATTTTTCTTTTATCTTTGTAACTCTCAGATCATTTATATGCTACATTTAAATTGAGTCGTTTCCTTGAAACTTAGTAGGTAATTATTTATATATTCTTCATACTTATCCTCTGCCAAACATAATTGGTAAATATTTTCCCATTTGTATATATGTTGGTGTTCATTGCTCTAAGAGAAGCTTTTTAACTGTAGATGTTAATCAATTTTCTTGAGTAAATGAATAAATACATTTACACAAATATTTGAAATGGAAAAAATGGAAATCTAACTTGATTTATAATTGTGGAAACTTTCAACATAATTATTCAAATATCAGGAATATATTCTCATGTTGAAACTTGAAAAAAACTGTATTTTGTGAAAACTAAGCCTTACAGTTCTTGGAATTTTTATGTACCGATATTCATCTCTTAACAGTTTATGTCATATAGAGATTGCCGATAATTCTTCATGAAAGGACATTTTATACAAATACTTGTAATACAAATTCTGTACAAAAATTCTGTAGATGTTCCCTGTAAGTGAATTTGTTGTCAATAATTATAGTTAATTGCTAGTTGAATAATTGTACATGGAATTCTTTATGCAGAAATCCAATTATAAAATCACTTTTTAAAACTGTTGTAATTTGATTCAAGTCCAAAAGTATATGACTTTGTTTACATTGTGTTAGATAGGATGAAAACAAAGATACTTATACAAGAGTCATCAACATATAATGAATGGTCATGGGGCTTAAATAAACTACACCATGAGGTACAGGTCTATCTGGAGATATTAAGTTACTAATGAGTTATCAAAGATTATTCAACAGAAAGCTTCAATTGCCTTCCTTTAGAACTAGAATTATGACCTTACTAAATGTATTGAAAGAGAAGCCACAGACTGTGACATAAAAGGAACTGGGAAGTGAAAGAACAGTTATAATTTTATAGAAATGATCAGCTAAACACATGCCACAGAGACACTAAAGAGAATAATATTGCTAGGTTCACAAGGGAAGGAGGAGTTCTTGTCATTAAGGATGTGCAGCTCAGACTCCATGGCTGCCTCCTCTGGCCTCAAAGAGAAAGGACTCACCTAATCAGGCAGAGACCTGATATGCTAGGATGGCGAGATACACAGGGGAGTCCCACCATCTGATTAATTAATTAATTAATTAATTAATTAATTAATTGTAATAAAAAGAAAACACACTTCAATAATGAACTTGTAGAAGTAGCATTTTCTTGTGTTGTTGAGTAAGTAGCACATGAAGAAATAAAAGTAATGCACAGAGAGTAGCCTTTGATGATTCAGTTTTGAGGAAAGGAAGTGAATAGGAATGTTGACGGAAATTTCACATCCAACAGAAAGAGGAATCTGAGAATTTAGTTTATTTGTGAGCTTATAGTTTTGATACAGAGAGGCGAGTCACAAAAAGTTTATTAATTCTTACCAAAAGTTGCATCAACAGAGTATCAAAATTTGTACTTCTTCTATGAGCCCCAACTCCCAGAGAGCAAGGTGAAGACATACAGGTAAGATGTGTCACATGCAGTAGATTTAATTGCAGAAAAAGAATGAAGTGCTTAGGGAATCTGTTAGAATGGTCTCTAAGCTTGTCTGACCTTTGTCATGAAAGAAGGCAATATAATTATTATGCTACAAAGAAGTGTGATTCTTTCACCAGAGGGAGATGCTATCTCTCTTCTGATGCTATTTGTGAAACAAACATCCTAGTGTTGTACTTATTTCTTCGTTAGATTTATCCACAGCATGTGGAACTCAGTTTTATTTCCAAGACTTTGGGCAACATCTCCATGAATTTACTGAACATATGCTTGACCTAAGCATTGTGTTCTATATACATGATGCCATTGAGGCGTGGCCACTAACCCATATAGACAAACGGCAGCTGAAGCAGAGTCTTACACGCTACTTTAGTGATACTGCATAACCCCTGCTAAAGTTTTGAGGGAAGTGATGGAAGCTGGGAGCTAAACACAGTAAGAACCGAGACTGGCTGCCAGGGAAGACTCTCAGAAATCTACTCAAACTCTTTAATATATTAGTCACAAATACTGCATCAATATGCTCAAGCTAAATCCTATCCCTACTTTACACCTACTTACCCCTACTAGCGAAAAGTTCTAAATAATCCTTTCAATGTTGCTGTAAATATTCTAACGTAAAAATTCCCTTTGGATCCATGCTATTATCTTGTATGGAAATAAAAATGTCTGAGCCTCTTAATTCAGAGTGGTTAGGGAGGAGGCTGCTTGTTATACAAGTGATTTTTCCCATCGGGCAACTCAGAAAATGTCTCTGTGTTGTATGTGACCCTTCCCCTTAAGTTTATGATTGAGAACTGTGTTCAGACGGGTTATTTTCAAAAGGGAGGATTATAATCTGCTGAATATTTTAAACCAAATATTTTGTTTGTAACTATTGTCTTTTTCCTTAGGCTACGATATTTTAGTTTTTATTTATTATTATAATAATTTGTGTGCTGTGTGTGTCTGAGAGAGAGAGAGAGAGAGAGAGAGAGAGAGAGAGAGAGAGAGAGAGAGAGAGAGAAAGAGAGTGAGAGAGACAGACAGAGACAGACAGAGACAGAGAGGATGACTGGGCACATGTGTATTAGAAAGTACATCTAGGACTCAAAGAACAATTTCTAAGACCCAGTTATCCTCTTCCACTGTGGTTTCTGATAATCAACTCAGGTCACTGGAAGTGCCCACTAATCTATCTTGCTTCCCTAAGCGTTTTAAAATTGTAGCATTCCCTTAAGTTTTCACTTTGAGGACTTAATCGCCTTGCCTGTGTCCAACATGTCTTCCTTTTATAAATATTTCCTATTCAGCAAATATTTATAATTATCATTAGCCAAATATCAGTTGTACACTGTTCTCATGCAACTTTCTTTAGTGAATTTTTATGAACAAGAATGTAATTTCCTAAAATGTACATCAATTTAAAAGTAAAGTGAAAATAGCATTGGATGAAATGGCTACCCACCATCTTTCTCTGCATCACCTATTTCTGTTCTGAAAATACTTTGGACTGTTTTTGAAAGGTAATTATCATTGTCCATCCATAAATGCCTATTATGAATTAAATAGACAGAAAGACAATAAAATTACCTAAAAATAAATGACTGAAACACATCAAGCTAAAACACAATCTGAAAGCTGTAGCATGTTATTCACTGCAATGTCAGAAGGTGGTTATAGGTGACTCAGTTGTAACACAACTTCCAGGGATTTTGTTCTGAGGGTCTTTTACAATAAAGCAAACGATTGTCAGGTACATCAATGGTCACCTGGGCTGCACTGTCTGCTGTGAGCTTTGGATGGAATTGTCATCGTTCTTCCACTGAACTTCTATGCAGGACTGTACAGAACTGTACACTGGTCAAGTGCAGATTTTAGAAATTAGGAATTTACCATTAAATGAGATGCTTGTTTCATGGAAGGATTAAGAATTGAATTAAAAATATGTATTTTCATAAGGATCTTCACAGGTTAGAGAAAAAAATCAGTCAGTAAAGAAAAGAGTATTTTAGTAACTGATCATATTGGGGAAAATATTGAGTGTGTGGAAGTTTGCTGGGTTATATACAAACACACACACACACACACACACACCAATCACAATATTAGTATACTTAAAATGTTAGTGCTATTAGAACTCTACATTGTCAAAAGAGAAAATCATATTTCTTCACTGGGTATGTAGACCAGACTTCAGAACAGGTCTCATGTACAGGAACAGTTGGCCAGCAGTAAACAGACTCTGTTTATTCCCTGATAGTTGTGGACTTGTTTTATTTTTTCTTTGCATTCTTATATCAGTGTTGTTTTGTTTGTTTGTTTTCATTTTCATTATTTTTTGAGAGACAGAGAATAAGAAGTGGAGAGGGAGACGGAGTGAGATGGAAAACCATAATAAAAATATGTGAGATAAAAAATATTTTAAGTAAAAAGTTCTTCTTTCTGTGTTAAAAATTCTTTCCCATAACATATATTTTATAATAAAAAGAATATAAACACTTTATTTTCATTTAATTATTCAGCATTGTTTAATCTTTATTGACCTAAAAGCCAATTTCTAACATCTGAAAAATGATTTTTCACTCAATATTCTTTCTATTTTTCATGAGTATATCTAAGGTTTTAGGTTTGCTGATCTAAATGTACCGACTTGAGTATTATTGAAGCAAACCATCTACTAACAGTTGGCAGAAACAACTTCTCCATCTACAAATACATGACTTTACTAGGACATGAGAGAAGAGCTAGAATATCTCTCAGACATCAGAGTAGCTATCCCTCTACCATAAAAATCAAGATTTTATCTTTTTTAATAATCAAAATAGGTTTTTCATTAGATAGTTTCTTTATTCGCATTTCAAATGCTATCCCCTTATCTTGTAATGATTTATTTTTCTGAGGAATTAAATTAAGTCATATTCATAAACTGTTTGTAATTAAACATTTTCTTGACAAGTTAATATCAATCAACAATCTATATAAAATAACTCTAACACATTTAAATAATTTATTAAAATCACCCTCCAGAGGTACCAGATGAAAAACAAATATAGTAAGAATTACAATATCAAGAAGAAACTCCTTATAATTTTTACTCAAATGTTTCTTACATTGTGCCTTTTTTGGACATTACCTATGTCCAATTTTACCTACTGATTCAATGACTAGGGTTGTTTTATATACAAGAGTGTGAAGTTATTAACTAGAGCATAGACAGCATAACAGTAAGTATATTCCCGAAAGAAAAATGATGTTTTCTTTCCCAACAACCATGAAATTTCAGAGATCTCTAATTCTTCCTATCAATGCCTGAATTTTTGCTATCTTGATCTTCTATAAGTCTTGTGAATGTAACTACAATTACCATGGTTTTATGAGTACAGTTACCATGTCATAGGAAGAAGACAGCCTGCCTTTTCATAAGATTCTTCTTTTCCTGGTAGATCTTTCCATTCTTACTCAATGTTTACTGAGCCTAGGTTGGGAAAGAGGAGAATGTTATAGACATTTATTTTACAAGTCAAAATTACTGGTTATTCTTAACTAAAATTAGTTTACGAATGAGATGAAGAGAGACATATTTAAAGCTACGAACTTGAGCCTGAAGAATACCGTTTGTTTTTTACTTGATGTATTAAAATCTCCAATCCTCTTCCAAAATAGGCTACTCACTATCATTGAATTAGAATCAAATTTTCTTCCCAGACATTCCAATATTTCTGCCTTGATTCCCAGAAATGGAGAATGCATTATCTAGAAAAGTAAAACTTAGTTTTTGCAGATATAATTTATTTAACATTTTAACACTGAAAATGCTGTATTATCCAAGGACTGATCTTAATCTGTGTAACAGAAGTTCAAATGAGAGACAACAAGGCAAAGGAAGGATTCAGTTTTGCACTGCAAGAAGCAAGCCAGAAAAATCAAGCAGTCTCCAGATGCTGAGGAAAAAAATAATTACATAGACCTTTCAGAAGGATCCAGCCAGAGTGATGCCCTCATCTCACAGTTAATGTTATCTTGAAGGATAAAGTAATATTATGAATCAACAGAACAAATGAAGAGTTGTGTTTAAAGCTATTAATCTGTAATGATTCATTGCAGAAATTCAAAACCTAATACACTATTAAACAGTGAAATAAGCACAATTTTCCATGTACTACAAACCTACATGAAGTGAACTTGGTATAAGTATACTCTATCAATCCAAGATATTTACATCTAAAGCCCATTTCTATCATTTACAGTGTTATTGTGTAAATCCCCATGTTTCTGTATGCTAGAAGTAATAGTGTCCATGAGTAATGATCATTGAGATTAAATGAATTAAAAAAACTTAAAGTTATATGAATACTGTGTAAGATAAATATAAACTTAATTAAACTCAAAATTGATAATTAATCATCTCAATATTGTTATTGCTATAGTTTTATTATTGTTACAATTTTATTATAACTTGTTTATTTAAGCTAAAATTATTTCATCTGTGTTACTCCATAGTGACTTTTCTCTTTTCTATGGAGAAGGCATCAAAATGTGTATTTACCAAGTCTCTGTCCTCATCCAGGTCATTTGTATGAGGCAGACACAGAACATGTATTCAAATGATTGCAGAAAAGAATGGAAAAATTGAGGAGAAGGCATAATTTCTTGAAACCCCTCCTTGTGAATTTTGAAAGTCCAGTGCATGGCATATTACATATTAGTTGTGGACTAGGGAGGTATGTGGAGGTATCTTTCTGAACCTATTATATGGCTGAATTTTCTTTGAATTTGAAACAGTAATATTTCAGGAAGTTTTATGACTCTGCTGTCAAATTGCTGTCCAATATTCTTGCCACCAGATGACATTATATCCAATTATCATCTAGTTCTTCTACTATCTCACAAATTGTTTGATAGAGGAGTCATTTCACTTTACCTGCTTAATGACCCTAAAATTGAAACAAACAATAGCAACAACAATAAAACTATGCTTTGTAGCCAGTGGTAAGCACCTCTTCCATTAACAGCACTATCTTCCTTTTAGAATGATAAAATGACAGCTCAGACAAGAAACAAGAAAATAATAACAATTTCTGAGCCCATGTAGCAATTTTCTTCTAAAATTAACTTACACAATCCTATGATGGTTTGAGCAGGTACCATTTTCAAATGTCATCTATAAGAAGAAGAACACTCAGCTTCTATGACCCATGAACAAAGGAACAAATCAGTAAGCACTGTAACTCTCACACACACAAAACTTATTTGGCAATACGGTTACTTTAAACTTATTTTACATTCACTACATACATCAGGTTTTAAATTATATGTTTGCATACACTGGGTTGAACAGACATCACAAGCATGTTTACCTTAATAAGATACAACAGCAGAGTGAGTCAGCCACCTTTATGCTACACTCCACTAGCCACTATGCTACAGGAAAGACAAGGGGATGCATGAGCTAGGAAGCAGAGTCACATGAATTATCATAGTGTTCACATTTCCCACTTGGGATAGTGCCTGAAAAATTCTGATTTAAATTCTTAATTTTGTTAGAAGTTAATGGCAGAGCAAAAATCCCCAATGAAGGAGTTAGGGAAAGGACTGAAGGAGGTGAAGGGGTTTGCAACTCCAGGGGAAGAACAGCAGTATCAACCAACCAGTTCCCAGAGCTCCAAGGGACTAAACCACCAATCAAAAAGTACAAATGGAGTGAACCATGGCTCCTGCCACAAATGTAGCAGAGGATGGCCTTGTCGGGCATCAATGGGAGGACAAACCCTTGGTCCTATGAAGGCTTTAAGCCCCAGTATACAGGAATGCCAGGGAGGGGAGGCTGGAGATGGTGGGTGGATGAGAGAACACCCTCATAGAAGGAAGGGGAGGGGTAATTGGATAGGGTGTTTGCGAAGGAGAAACCTGAAAAGGAGATAATATTTGAAATGTAAATAAATAAAATAGTCAATAAAACAAACAAAAAGAAGAATTAGAATAATAAAATAAGTCAAAATATTAAAATAAATGCACAGAAAGTAAAATATTCAAGGTACTTGTGTCATTATCCATGAGAATGTCAAAAATGAATACATTTTATACACTTTGGATTTTTCTAGAAATACTTAATTTGTTAATAAAAATAAATTATTGCATATATTTGAAAGGTGAAGCAATATAAATATATGCCTTAATGTGGATATTTGGCTTTACATTTTAGTTTACTTAATAAATAATTCAGATAATATAATATTAAATTATATTTAATAAAATTTCTATTAGAAGTAAAAAGGCAACATTCATATATAAACCTGGTTTTATGTTCAGTTTACCATGATCAAAGGATTGATTTCTTTTTAATCATTATTGAATTTCTTGACTTCAATATACTGTGTGACCCTATATTCTGTAACATAATCTGCTTTTCCAATTTCAGGATGGCCCAACAGGTAAAGATATTTGCCACTGATAAGATCCACTTGGAGGAAGGAAGAAAAGGTTCCTTTAACTCGTCCTCTGACCTCCATACATGAACACAAAGAAAGATAATGATATAAAGAATATATCTATATAGGATAGTATATATAAGTGAGCCCAAAAATTCCAACAGAGAACTCCTAAACCTCATAAACAGCTTCAGTGCAGTAGCTGGGTATAAAATTAACTCAAACAAATCAGTGGCCTTTCTCTACACAAAGGAAAAAGAGGCTGAGAAAGAAATTAGGGAAACAACACCCTTCACAATAGTCACAAATAATATAAAATCCCTTGGTGTGACTCTAACTAAGGCAGTGAAAGAACTGTATGATAAGAACTACAAGTCTCTGAAGGAAGAAATCAAAGATCTCAGAAGATGGAAAGGTCTCTCATGCTCATGGATTAGCAAGATTAATATAATAAAAATAGCTATCTTGCCAAAAGCAATCTACAGATTTAATGGTTCCCCATCAAAAATCCCAACTCAATTCTTCACAGAGTAAGAAAGGGCAATTTGCAAATTCATCTGGAATAAAAAAAAAAAAAACCTAGGAGAGCAAAAACCATTCTCAACAATAAAAGAACCTCTGGGGGAGTCACCCTGTCTGACCTCAAGCTGTACTACAGAGCAATTGTGTTTAAAAACAAACAAACAAACAAAAAAAACAGAAATCAAAAAACAAACAAACAAACAAACAAAAACAAAACTGCATGGCACTGGTACAGCGACAGACATGTAGACCAATGGAATAGAATTGAAGACCCAGAAATGAACCCACACACCTACAGTCACTTGATCTTTGACAAATAGCTAAAACCATCCAGGTGGGGTGGGGGGAGCATTTTCAACAAATGGTGCTGGATCAACTGGCAGTTATCATGTAGAAGAATGTGAATTGATCCATACTTACCTCCTTATACAAAGCTCAAGTCTAAGTGGATCAAGGAACTCCACATAAAATCAAAGACTCTGAATCATATAGAGGAGAAAGTGGGGGAAAGCCTTGAAGATATCAGCACAAGGGAAAATTCCTGAACAGAATAGCAATGGCTTGTGCTGTAAGATCAAGAATTGACAAATGGGTCCTCAAAAAGATGCAAAGCTTCTGTATGGCAAAAGACATGGTCAACAAGACAAAAAGGCCACAACACATTGGAAAAGGATCTTTACCAATCTTAAATCTGATATGGGACTGATATCCAATATTTAAAAAGAAGCTGGACTCAAGAAAATCAAATAACCCCATTAAAAAGTAGGGTACAGAGCTAAACAGAGAATTCTCAACCGAGGAATACCGAATGTCTGAGAAGCACCTAAAAAAAATGTTCAACATCCTTAATCATGAGGGAAATGCAAATCAAAACAACTCGGAGATTCCACCTCACACCAGTCAGAATAGCTAAGATCAAAAATTCAGGTGACAGCAGATGCTGGCAAGGATGAGGAGAAAGAGGAACACTCCTCCATTGTTGGTGGGATTGCAAGCTTGTACAACCACTCTGGAAATCAGTTTGGTGGTTCCTCAGAAAATTGGGCATATTATTGCCTGAAGATTCAGCAATACCTCTCCTAGGCATGTACCCAGACAATGTTCCAACTTGTAATAAGGACACATGCTCCACTATAGCATACCCTATTTATAATAGCAGCCCTATTTATAATAGCCAGAAGCTGGAAAGAACCCAGATGTCCCTCAACAGAGGTATGGATACAGAAAATGTGGTACATTTATACAAGGGATTACTATTGCCTTTTAAAAACAATGAATTTATGAAATTCTTAGGCAAATGGATGGATCTGGAGGATATCATTCTGAGTGAGGTAACCCAGTCACAAAAGAAGACACATGATATACACTCAGTGAGAAGTGGATATTAGCCCAGATACTTAGAATACCCAAGATACAATTTGCAAAACACATGAAATCCAAGAAAAAGAAAGACCAAAGTGTGGATACTTTGTTCCCTCTTAGATCCGGGAACAAAATACCCATGGAAACAGTTACAGAGACAAAGTTCGGAGCAGAGCCTGAAGGAATGACCAACCAGAGACTTCCCCACTTGGGGATCCACCCCATAAACAACCACCAAACCCAGACACTAGGCAGATGCCAACAAGAACCTGCTGATAGGAGCCTGATATAGCTTTCTCCTGCGAGGCTCTGCCAATGCCTGACAAATACAGAAGTGAATGCTCACGGTCATCCATTGGATGGAGCAAAGGTCCCTAATGAAGGAGCCAGAGAAATACCCAGGTAGTTGAAGGGGACTGAAGCCCCACAGAGAGAACATCAATATGAACTAACCACTACCCACAAAGCTCCTTGGAACTATACCACCAATCAAAGAAAACACATGGTGAAACCTGTGGCTCTAGCTATATTTGTAGCAGAGGATTGGCCTAGTTGGTCTTCAATGGGAGGAGAGGCCCTTGGTACTGTGAAGGATCTATGGCCCACCCCCTCCCATACAGGGGAATGTCAGGACCAGGAATTGGAATGGGTTGGTTGGAGAGCAGGGGGAAGGGGGGAGGGGATAGGGGATGTTTGGAGAGGAAACTAGGAAAGGGGATAACATTTGAAATGTAGATAAAGAAATTATCTAATAAAAAAGAATATATATAGATATATTTGTGTGCTCTTGTTTTTAGTCAGATCAATGTTAAAGCCTGAAAAGTGTAACTAAATTGTGAAGTATATTTCTTAAGGAATTTTATGACTCAGAGATATATACCACGTCTTGATTGACAGTGATGGGTTTGCCCCACTTTTAGTTATGCTAATACATATTTTAGGAACTAAGTTTGACAATACTTTTAACTCAGAGAATCCATGGAGAACACTTAACCTCTGAATACATCCTTCTAGATAAAGCCAAACAGATCAAGTTTAGACTCTTCCAATGCACATGTTTTTAGAAGCAAACTACAAAAAAGGGGTATAGTGTATATACATAAGCCAAAATAACTCTGTGGACAGGAATTCAGAAACATGTAAATTTGATGTTAAGATGGTAACCCTAAGGTGAATTAGAATTTCTGCATGGTGGAAGCATTTGGTTTTATGGCAGAAATGATTGTACCCTCAGACCCTTTGGTAGAGCAAAACAACTTCATGTGTATTTATGTATTTGGGGGAATCTTCATATTTTTGCCACTAACTTTACTTAGGTGAAGGAGTCTATACTTTGCAACAGGCTGAGCAATGTTTATTAATAAATGATACCCTCACTACCTTGCATGAGAGAGAAAAGAAATATGAACACATTCTGAAAACATGTCAGACTCTGCTAGACCACAGATTAAATAGCCTAAATTTCATTGCAGAAATGAATTAGTACAAATGTTAGAAAATAAAAGAGAGTGGACTGGTGGAATGGTTCAGTTGGTAAACAGCTTGTACCACAAGCATTAGGACTTGGGTTTTATCTCCAGCAATCATTTAAAATAATTATGGCCCGTACCTGTAATCCCATTGTTAAGGAAGTGGAGTTTGGAGGAATGCAGTGGCTTATTGGTCAGCCAGTGTATCCAACTTTGTGAGTCCTATGTTAGTGGGAAAAAATATTTCAAAGATAGCCAGTATTGACCTGTGGGTTCCACGTGCATATAACATTTATGTAACCACACAGGAACATGCATGCACAAATTATTTCAAATTAACTTTAATAATCCAACATATCAACAAATAAATGTGAATCTTCTGAATTTATAAATTCTGCCCACGAAACATTACTAAATTTGTTACTCCTACTCATCAACAATTTTATAAGCATTAAACTCTTTCCTTGTGGAGCAAAATTATGTTAAACTTTCCATATGCTCATAAGATGAAACCTTTTTATTTTCATCTTTCACTAAATGGCATCTGCTCCATCTCCATGTTAATTTTTCAAAATGAGGTTACTTAAAATTGATTTCTCTTCTTGTGAAGTACGTTTGCCAAAACATTGGAAATGCATCCCAGGAGACCGGCAATTACAGGAATGTAACCACTTTACACGGGGCGTTTAGACACTTACCAGTGTATATTAAGATGATAGCTTATGCATTTACTTGTAACTCTCTGTTTTTCACTCAGTCAAATATAGGAAATGTTTAAACAATAAAAGCCATACCTTTTAGAAATCAGATTAATGACTATTTTTTAGCTGATGCTAATTTTAATAAATCTTTCATGACATCGCTCAGACTTTCTGTTTGATTAAGTGTATGCATTCTGTGAAGTTTATTTTTGTTTGTTTGTGTTTTGATTATAGGAAAAGTAAAATCTTAATTACAGATAATGGTGCTGCTGATATCTTATTTATTTATTTATTTTCCTTATTATTTTACTTATTTATTATTTCCTCATTATTTTACTTATTTATTATTTTCCTTCTCATATTATTGTATGTCGTTTACTCAGCATACATATATATGTATGTAGAACACATGTATATTGCTGCATGTATATATGTCTATCTACATGTGCATGGTATGTACACACACACACACACACACACACACACACACACACACACACACATATATATATATATATATGCATAGATATGTTCATGACATGTTCTAAATATGAGGTTTCATGATATAGATTCTGATTTAGAATATCCTGAGTTTAAATCCTGTTCTACCATAATTTGTATGTAACATCAGTGTGTTAAATATTAAATCGTGTCATTATTTTGAAAAAGTAAGATAGGTATGATACATATGCCTAGTGAGAATTTCATGGTGTAGTTACAGCTTTTTTAAACTTATGTTTATGGCTTAGTACATTTTAACAGAAAATATACTTTTAATATTAGTAAATATGTTCATTTTGTTGTATATATTTGAAAAGTTCATTTTCTACTATAATCACAAAAATGCTTTGTTGGGAAACTGCTATGCTAGCAATAGCCATACAATAAATTATGAGTATATTATAATTCTGATAAATCATAAGAAAGTCCTGTCATTAAAGATTCAGATCTCATCATTATTTGATTATCTAGTTACTATACAAACTTAGGTATGGAAAAAAAACAGTACTAACTAAAGAGATTTTTTTATTTTTATTTTTTTAAGTCTACATAAGAGAAAATAGTTTAACATGCATTTGTTATCTTATTATTAATTATATTATTTTGTTTATTGTTTAACAACATAATTGATCTAAATTAAAATCTAAATTGTATTACAGTTTTGGTGAAGTAAATTCCAGAAAGATGTGAGTTATGTCAGTTAAATAATTAGGATCCGTGGGTTTGCTACTAACTTCCACTGGTGTCCTAAATGCTTTTGTTTCCATCCCAAGAACTAAGATCTAAATGACAAATATTAGATGTCTTCACAGCTATCTTGAAGTGTACAATAGGCTAAAGATTAAACTTTTTGACTAACTCTCTGGGTGAAGAGTAGAATGCTTGTGTAGCAAATTCAAAGTCCTGGGTTCAATTCCCAACACCAGAACAAGCCACAACCTGTCAACCCATATCTGAATGAAAGACATTAATATCTTTCTCTCTTTTTAGCTATTACTCATTTTGGTTAAACTTCAGGCTACAATGTACAGAATTTAGAAATCTCTTCTTCTTTTTAAAAGTATAAATGAAATGGAGCCTGAATAGTATAAGAGAACCTATATTTAACAAAGAATGTATGACTAAAAGCAGAATAGTCTATATATCTTGGTGAACTTTAAAAAATAAACCAAGCCTTATTTTCTGTTTCAAATTATTTATTTTATATATTATAGTTGCACAAGTTGATGCTGGTTAAATACAATTGTTTCTTTAAATCTCTTCTGAAAAAAGGAACATTTATTTAAATAATTTGTAAACAACTTTCCCAGAGTAATATTCTTTGGATCCTTTGGAGACTTTAAATTTATTATGACACTTTTTATATCATATACATCAATTCAGATAAAGTTTGCCACCCACACTACCCACATACACACAAACACACAAACTCACACACACACCTTTATTAGCCAAGTGAGGAAACCCAGTACTAGTATACAAATTAAATGAAAAGTATATTTCAAAGGGTTTACTTTTTTAAATTCTTTATACAATATTTCTCTGGCAAAATACATGTACTAGTGATAAAATTACTGGTCTGCCGCTTATTCAGTGATTAAATGTTATTTTCTTCCCCAGTAAAAGGAAAGTAAGAGAAAGAAGTTACCTATCACTCAGGAAAGAAAGTGTTCAGCAAAGTTTTAAGTAAAAGCTCCCTCATTTGGTTTGCAGGTCTTTGTAAATGCACATCCAGTTTGTTATTGATTTTTGCATTACCTAGCTTCAAAAATCACACAAAACATGTTCACTCTTAGCTTGTATGGGAACCTCAAAAAAAAATAAAAGTTATATCCATATCCATCAATCTAGCAAATTTTTGACATGGATGGACCTAATAGGACCTTTTTATAGCTTTGAAAGTTAAAACTTGCACTAGATGAAGACCAGTTTGAGCACCATGCTGTACAGAGAAAGAAGGGAGCAACTATGGAGGTAAATGGCAACGACAAGCTCTTATTGAAATTTGGCAAGCAGTTTTCTTTGAACTCTAAGTAATGTGCAGTTCCATCCATGAGCAAGTTCTGTGGCAGTAGAGCTACCAGGAAAAGAGGTCAATTCTCAGTCTCCATCAAACTAAACACAGAGCCATGGTGGTCTACCCTGACTTAGTTTTTAAACTACAAGGAGTCCCACCCAAGGTTATTTTAATAAGGGAAATAGCAAGATTTTCAATCTAAAAATTTGGCCTGATAACAACCTCTACGTTTCTGTAAGAGGGTGGATTCATTTGCTCTTCTATCTTCCTTATATTCTTCAAGAGAAGCACAGAGCGTTGTATAAGGTGGCCATTACCATATTTCCCCTTTGTTAAAAAAAAATTATTTAAACCAGGAAAACTATCATTGATTCATTTTTGCAGATTAGAATATGAAAGTGGATCAAGAATTAGTGTAAGTAAATGGTCACCATAATGATGTCAGCCTTTTTAGATAGAATAGTTAGCTGAATAAAAATGGAGCCTTAACCTAGTAACTTTGAAGCATCTTCTACTTTCTAGTAATCTTCTAGCACAAAGGTATTGAAAAATGTGCCAGATTTTATGTATCCCTCCAGAAAAACCAAGGCTGAAAGAGTAGCTATTCCTGGTAGCTGGAAAGCCAGATGAAAGAGAATGCCAACTCCGAAATTGAAATGCTGAAAGCAGACGTGTAGTAGAGCCTATGCTTTTGTAATTATCTAGTAGGCTTTAGTATGCTACTTTAACTCAGCCTTATAATAACTTTCAGTAGAAGCTACTAAAAAGATTCTCATTTCCCAAAAGAGAAGACCACAGACTTTAAAATTTCTTTGTGATACTCAACTAACAAATAGCAGAAAGGGTGTCATGAGTCTAGCTTTTCCCACTTTTAATATCCCACTAGCTTGGTACTCAGAGGTAACAGAAGGTGTAGATTAGAAACAATGTGTCCATTCTCTGTTATGAGATATTTTAGGCCATGCACTATATTAAAATTAAAAAACACTTCAGTATCAGTAACAGTGCCATTAATTACAATTTTGTTTATCAAGAGAAAACACCATCATTACACCTCATGCCATCCAAGTTTTGCTGATGAAGGTTTAATGGACAGGAATTGTAACTTTTCTATAAAGTACTAGAAGCTAAGACTTATTAAAATAAAATGAAGAATAGCAATCTACTCAAGAATATCAAAATCTTTTCCAAATATAGTTAGCAATCAAGTAATAAAGAATTGAACCACCTAGCTTTAGAGTCTAGACTACAAACACCCATTTCTATGAGGTACATAAATAAAGCAAATAAAAACTTAAAGCTAAACTTATTTTTTATTTAAACACCTGCTTAGTAAAGACTCTGTGAGTTCACTTTTCACCTAAAATAATAGTAATTGTGCATATTTGTGTTTCCTATTAAAAATGAGACCAGAATATTTAAAGGTCTCTTTATTTAGAAACATATAAGACATCTTAGAAATGTGTAATTTGATATGTTCTACATATCCCCTGTGTAGAAATATAATAATGTCCATTAATAGAGTAATTGAACAAGTGTAAATGATATAATCTTTATGTTTCATAAGAGAAACCTATCAAAAACAGAACAAAGCAAAATAAGTCACTTACCTATGCTGGTCTCTGTCATGTTAATCCCTTCAGATGCAACTCCCAAGGTTTGAACAGTACTAATTGGTTAATGGTGGCTGAAGTACAAAATAAATGAGAGTGAGCATTTTCTTTCTTCTTATGCCTATTATATACTCAAAATATGTACAATGCTCAATGATTGCAATTTAAAAACATAAAGTTAAATCAAGAAAAAGTGTCATAACAAATTGTGGGACTGTAAAAGGTATGGGGTCCCCAGTTGAACTAAGGTTAGAAGCCTCAGAGACTGTGAAGGAATGGTTGCAGTTTTACCTGGTCCTGGGTACCGGGCCCCATCACTAGCTGCAGCACAGCATAGATTTGTGGCCATCAGACATGTAAGAGCAGTGCTCCAAGACCCCTAAAGGTAGAAAAGGTTGTAAACTATGGTCACTTAGGCTCAAGACAGATCTCCAATTTAATGCAGTATCTAAAGACCTGGATGGCTTAGCCAATAAGCTTTCCTTCCCAGACACTCCTCCCTGCAAAGGGTATTTAATCTCAGGCCACCCTGATATGTGAGGTATGGTTTTTCACATCCACTTTCTGCCATGACAATAAATGCCTTAAAACCATGGACTGCCTCTTTTCATAAAGATCTACCATGGGGAGCAATGGAGAAGGTCTTTGCCTATAGAGCTGCTGTCTTGTCTCCCATAGAAGGCCTCTCTGCACTTCCAGCCATGACCAAGGCAAGCCCCAAATTGTCACCACCAAGCCAAGGACTCATCCCTGCAGGACTAGCTGGTGCTCACCTCCTTTTTCCCTGTCCCCAGCTAGAGCCATTCCTCCAGCCCCCACTCTGTTCTCAGCTCTTCTGCAGCTTCCATCACCTGGATTCCAAGATCTTGAGAACCAGGCCTGGGGATCCCTGAACCAGCTCCAGCTGTCTCATGCCTCAAACTGTGCTTTCCCACCCCCTGAAGGGTGTCCCAGGGCTTTACTATGGTTTCAATACCCACCCAGGGACAGCATGGGAATGGGTAAGAGCAGTCAACTCTCCAGTACTGCCTCCCCAAGCAGCCATGCCATGTAGTGGAGCAGATACGGAACATGTAACCCTACAACAAATATCAATGACTAACATCTAGGTTTTTTTTTTTTTTGCATCAACAATACAAATGAATTAATAATGCCATTGTATGTATCTTTATAGTATTTTATTAATTCACAGGATATAAAGCATCATCTAAAGTTGTTTAACACATATAGTATGCATAAGCAAAGATCAAGGTGCTCATCTTCTACATGTGTGTGCAGAGATTAAGGTCAGCCTATGTGTGTTTCCTGGGAGGGTATATACATATGCATGTACACAAAACCAAACTTGTCCATTACTATGAGAAAAATTAAAATAGCCACCTTAATATATTGATAGAAATTCTGACAGAGATCAGCTTCATGATCATAAATAAGACATCAAAACAGCATCTCCACATCACACTACACACACACACACACACACACACACACATGCATGTACGCAGGCATGTGCATGAGCGCAAGAAAATCAGGAAAATAATTTAAGATTGCTTCTTCACATACAGATTTTGCAGTACAATTTCTTCATAAAAGTGCTAAAGTATTTGTAATTCAAGTTTCCTAAAATTATAACAACAATAACAATAATAGTAATAGTAAAAATAATATGAAGTTTCATGGCTCCTTTTAATGCAGAGTCTTACTATGAAGCTCTTGCTGGTCTAGATCACTATGTGCAATCTTGGATGGCCTTAATCTCACAGATAACTTCCTGCCTCTGCCTCCTGAATGCTGAGATTAAATGTGTACTACCATGCCGGGCTCAAAGACATTTACTTTCTATGGTATCCCATATTGTTGAATCAAGAAGGAAAAAATTATGTGACTGTTAAATTTATTTTTAAGGAGTTTTAATTTGCTCTAGAAGAAAGTAATTTTTCAGAAATAAAAAGGCACAACATAATCCATGCCCATTTTTCTCCATAGACATAAAGAGAAATGTCCAGGAGAGTGAGGATGAAAGAGCAGGGATTTCCCTGAGACAGGGGACTTCTAGGAGGAAGGTCACAGTTTTCTAGTCATGCCAAACTTTGCCTTTGGAACATAAGCTTCAGCCACTGGAATAGAGGGCAAAAATTTTATCCTCAAGATAAATATTTAAAACGGTAGACAAAATGTCTTTATCCTTAAAAAGTGCTGACTTGTTTCATGGCCCTAGTTATCAGAGATTCTTCCACTAAGGACACAGGAAAATCAATGAGAGGGCAATGATCACAATATGAAAATCAAGAACATGTTGCTTGTCTAAAAATAAGGAGAAAAAACAAGAATGCCAAACTGTACACTTTCTGTACTAGTTACCAAATTTTCTATAAACACAAGCATTGCACTGATTTCAAAAGAGGACATTTTTTTTCAATCATCTTTGAAAAAAACTACAATGAGCTAAAGCTAAGAGTATGGTAGATGTTTACATTCTTCTTGCTAGCTCATCCTAAAAATAAAGACATACTTTAAAACTTTAAATCATCATAAACATTATAGAATTGCAACTCTTGATTAGAATGTCTGAAATTCACATAAAAATGCTTTGAATGTTTTACAAAGTTTCATAAACTAAGTAATTAATGACACATACTTTTGTGTCTATACCCTTAGAAAATGTATCTACCTGCTAGTAAAATAATTGTAAAAGTATGAAGAAAATCATAAGAAATAGAAGAAGCCAAAAATGTGTCATTAAAGGAGAAAGAAGTGCCTTAGATTTGAAACAATCAGACAGAGAATTAAAGATGATTAAAATAGCTTCCATTTAAATTAATTAAGATCTTACATTCTCCAGAGAAAGATATTTAGATATAGAATATAGACTGAAGAGAATTATAAAATTGATAGAAGCTACCAGATACAATATAATGGGGACATTATAAAGGAAGTTAGTGGTGTCTTTACTTAACATGTTATAAAATGAAAATGTCACAGAACTAAAAAAGTAATAAATTTTAACATCTGTATTGAAGAACAAAATAATAAACTGTCATATTCAAAGGCAACTTATGCAAAGAGAAAGAAAATCAAGAACCATTTTTACTAATTTATCAAAAATATTATAACATTAACTAAGCAGCAAGGCTGTTTTTATCTCTCTTGCTGCATTACAATCAACTAGATAGTCTTCATCTCAACCTCTTCTCCTAACCACTTTTACACTAGAAATTAAATACATGTTCTTCAGTCATTAATATTTCTCACAATAACAATAAGAACAACAAAATCAATGATATCATCAATATGAACAATGATAAAATAAGAGACTAATCTATGCCCCAGTGCAGGAGAACAGAGGATAGAGAGGTGAGAGTGGGTGCACGGGTGGAGGTCCATCCTCATACAAACAAGGGGAGAGAGGATGAGATGGGGGTTTGGGGGGGACTGAGAAAGGGGATCGCATTTGAAATGTAAATGAAGAAAATATCCAATTTTTAAAAAGAGAGAGAGAGAGATTTCCAAAAGAAACAAGAAAAAAATCTAATCTAAATTTTCTACAGCTAAAACAACCCTGGAATATGACTCTAAAGTGCAAAAAAAGGATGGCCAGGTTCACACAAAGTGGAAAGATGTGTTTGGTATATATATATATCTTAGCACTAGTCCCACCAATCTTCAAAAATTCTTTCCAAGCACAGTACTGTACTCTGATCACAAATAGACAAATATGGTTCAAGGTAGACAAATTAAAGCCAATCACAAAAGTCTCAATGTCTGGTAAAATACAGGGTATGTGAATTGTCATCAGGAATTTCACAATCCATCTTTGTCACCCTTTACTAAGTATAGTAGTACCTGCCTCACAACAGTAGTGGGGATACATAAAGTAGTGATATATAGCAAAAATTCATAGTAAATATAAGACAATGTTTTTTACTTTCTCATTAACTTCACAGTTATCTGATAGTTCTAAGTATCTTATAGTGGAAGGCACTGGGATCAAGAGAAGAAAATGAAATCTAGGGCAACCCTCATGCAGGTAATATCCTTTAATAAACACTCCCTATAATGTTGGGTAAATGAACAATTTTAACCAAGTTTTCTCAATCAGAGTAGACACTGTACATATGTCACAACGGTACAATAAAGAATAAGCCATCAGTCTCACATGTTGTTAATTTAAGTATCTGTATTTTAGCTAAATGACTTGAAAAAGGTATATTCAATGATGAGCAATAGAAATGACATAGTAGAATAGTTTCTGCACTGCACCACAGATACTTCCACCCTCTACCCCAATGCTCTATGTTCACAGTTGCCAGAAGTAGAAGTTGCCTGAACCAAAAAAAGCTGTCCTTAAAGCAGCACTTCCATTTCTAAGATTGCTCTCTTTCAATGGCTCCTTCATATGAAAGCCAGTCCCTTACCCTGGTCCACAGGAGCTCACCAATACATCTCAGCTTCCATTAAAAGTGGCATAACCCAGGCTTTGCACTCATTGTCCTGAGCCTCTCATCTCCTATGCAAAACATTTGTTTCTTTACTGTTTCAACACATCTGTTTAAACAGTCAGGATTTGTACAGATCAACAGGGATGATTTACAAAAGATGAAATAATGTTTTCTGCATGATAACCAGTCAGTTGTGGTAGAAGTTTGCACTTTTATGATTGAAGAAATCCAGGTTTTCCACATTATAATCCATGTGGCACTATTTTTTCTTAAATCTAATCCATCAAAACATGAAAATTCTTCTATGATAATCTTTGCTAATTGCATTAAAATCCTGATGATATTTTTAAGGAATGTACTCTAGGCTGAAATTACTTTCCCTAGATAAATTTGACAAATATTTTTATAATTATAAAAAATAAGTAAACATGTCCCCACAGATTTCCAGGTTTTATTCTTTCTTGGAGAAAAGGAAATTTCAATGCCCATATATTACACTATGTTTCATTTGGGCATATAAAATATACTGGATTCATTTTGCTTTCTTTTTTATTAACTAATTTATTTACTTCAAAAGCTGTCCTCCTTCCCGTTCTCCTGACAGAGACCTTCCCAACATTCCACTCCCTTTCTCCTTGGAGAGTGTAGGCCCTTTTGCATATGATCCCACACTGGCCATTAAGTTTCTGCTAGAGTAGGCACACATCTTTCCTCACTGAGGCCCTTTGGGAATGGATACCACAGTCAGTCTACAGACACTATACTCCTCCCTTTCTGGTAGGATTGGGCGGAGTATACAACTTGTACAACCATTTTAGAAATCAATCTGATGGTTTCTCAGAAAAACTGAAAGTAGTTCTACCTGAAGACCCAGCTATACCACCCCTGGGCATATACACAAAAAATGTTCCATCATATAACAAGGACACATGTTCCATTATGCTCATAGCATCCTTTTTCTCAATAGCCAGAAACTGAAAACAACCCATTTTGGATTTTTTTTTAAGAATTTTGGAACTTAACATAGCACACCCTGATCTTTTCCTTTGCTCCTTGCCTATAAGCTGGAAGAAATTTTTCCTTAGAAAAAAAGGTAAATATGTTTCTCTTATATTTTCTCATTATCATTATACAGATACAGATACAAATACACATAAACACATACACACATATACACATACACACATATATATGACAAGTATGTACAAAACGGCCCATAAAAGAAATTATTCATATAGTATAACAGATCTAGATATCTATTGAGTAGCATTGTCCTTTACTAAAGCTAGAAGGCACAGAAGTTCTACATGAAGATTCTTCTCCTATGTAATTTATGTGATTGTTCCAAAAGGACCAGATGAGGAATGAGACCAAGCCAGGTATTTGTGCACAAAGAGGATCTCTGGTTTTCTACTAGGCTAAGCATTGTTTCAGGCAACACTTATTAGGATCATATTAATACAAGCCAGAGAGAACTCCTTTTATGCAAGAAGTTCCAAAAAGTGATAAGTTATAATTATTCTTCTATAGAAATAAGTAGAAATTATTTTTGATTTATTTATAATGCAACAAAATAGATAGAATAATAAATTACAATAGAAGATTCATATATTGATGGTTACCAAGGTTTTTCACTTTCAACTTTATAAGTTTTCTTCACCTATTCCTTAATTCTTTGTAAATACAAAGCAAATTAAGAAGTTATAATTAATTCAGTACTTTTAGAAGACATCTGTGAAAATGTTGCCCTTTAGTGACTTTAATTTTTTTTATTTAATCTTAGTTATAGAATCCAGCAGGAACAGTGTTTTACATCAAAACGAATATACAAATTGTGATTTTATTTTTTTACAAATAGAACAAAACTACTGATGGTTTTGGCTGAGTGAACACGAGATAAAATGATGCAGTGATTGTCAGAACCTGCGTGTGGGTCTTCCTCCTTTTATTATAATAACTGGCAGGTGCAGGCTTCCTCAGATGATCAGCAAAACAATATTGCTTCATAATACACACAATCTACCTGAGATCAAAGGGAAATAAAATTTAAAACACAACATAATGGAAGTAAAACAGTCATCACTGCTCATTATTTTTCATTTCTTTGTTTGCTTTTTCTTTAAATGACTGTTTTTACTGACTCGGAGAATGTGGCAGTTCTCATCTGTGTCTGTCACAGGCTCTGGCAGGTGTCATGAGAGCAAGAACACTAGGGAGGAATAACAAAAGAGTTCATAGGTTCTAATTCAGAAAGAAGAGTCTTAGTGCTTTAACCTATTATCCCAAATCCATGTATTGTGTGAATTTTTAAAACACCAATCATTGACTCATGTTTTCTCTTTGTTATTACGTTTATAGTCTACACTATGCACATCTCCGAAACACAGTGTTTACATAGCATAGCAAAGATGGGATTCTACAGTGAAGACAATGGTACAAATTCATTGAACATGGGGATGTGGGAAGAAAGTCATTTGGGTCATTTCTATTTGCCATCAGATAAAAGAACCAACAAAAATTACCCTCCATCTTTGTCCCTGGTGTATATGTTACATGTTACTCTCCTGATATTTACTAAAATTCTTTCTCTCTGTCTCTCTCTGTCTCTCTCTCTGTCTCTCTCTCTCTCTCTCTCTGTCTCTGTCTCTGTCTCTGTCTCTCTCTCTGTCTCTCTGTCTCTCTCTCTCTCTCTCTCTCTCTCTCTCTCTCACACACACACACACACACACACACACTACTCAAACTCCAACTGTAATAGCTAAAAGTATCCAGTGGTAATTGAAGTAGTTCTACATAAAATTTAAATAGCAAGATTTATCAGCCTATATTACAGTCTAACTTTTGTAATCATAAAATATAAGAAAACAATAGTTTATTATTTATAGCTTGTAAACTTTGGGAATTGAACAAACTAGACATTTTAACATTATTTGCCAGTATTAACTAGAGTTGGCTGATGAACATGGATATATCCCATACATGTTTGTGCTTAATTCTTATAAAGTAATGTTTACAGCAAAAAAAAAAGTAAATCTGGAAAATTATGTTTTTAATAAAGTTATTTTCATATAATGCATTCTGATAGATTGGGTTTTAGATATGAATTATTAGCTTTATGTTTAGAGGATATGAAAGATGATCTGCAAATCCCTGAAAATCAAACTGGCAGGAGGTACAGATAAAGAGAGATTATACCTGCTAATATGTGATTAAAAATATTTTCTATAAATCCATCAGAGGCCAAGAACATTGCCATCTTATTCATCTACACATTTATTATATACAATATTTTTGTGAAGGAAACACATGGCAATGGTTTGAATAAGAATTGTCTCCATATACTCATAGGTTTGAATACATGGCTACTAGGGATAATACTGTTATTAAAGTCATTAAAGGACATGTGGCCATTCTGGAAGCAGTGTGTCAGTGGAGGTGGGCTTTGAGGTTATGAAAAGCCAATTCCTTCCTCAGAGTCACTCTCTTCCTGCTGCCTGAGGATATGGAAGTAGAACTCTTAGCTACTTCTCAAGTAGCATGTCTGACTGTGATCTATAATGTTTCCTACCATCATAATAATAGACTAAGCCTCTCAAAATGTAAGAAATTCCTCAATTAAATGTGTTATTTTATAAGGGTTGCTTTGGTCATGGTGTATCTTCTGAGTAGTAGATCACTGATTAAGACACACATATTTTAATTTAGCATCTGCTGTGTAGTTCTAAAGATTGAAGTTGTTTCATGGAGCTAATATTTTAAAATGAATAATTCACAATTTAATTCAGCAAAAGTTCAATAATTTACTGAGGATATGTTAGGCATTTTAATACATCCATTAAATACAAAAATAATAAGTTAATGTTCTGGATTTTAGTAGCTCAAAATCTCCTATAGAAAAAAAATGAGAATAATTTTTGAAACTCTAAAAAACATGTTTTAAAAAGTAATTTATAAAGTATAGCTGATGAATGGTGACAGTTGGTGGTTGACTAATGAACTTTCTCCATATAAACTCTTCCGGGATGACTGTTCTCAGTTCAAGTAATTTTGTTGAAAACACAGACACACACACACACACACACACACACACACACACACACACACACACATACACACACACCTCTCTATCTTTGTCTCTCTCTCTCTCTCTCTACATAGATAGATAGATAGATAGATAGATAGATGGATAGATAGATAGATAACAGATATATAAATAGATCTTTTATATACTATTTCATGGATATTTACATATCATATATATTATTGTATATTCTCTGCATTTTAATTTATATATATATATAATATCTATATCTGACTCATGTATAATAATAAGATAAAACATATTACATATATAATATAGGTATTATATAACTAATATATGATATATATGGATGCTATATATCACATGGCATATGTATATATATATATATACATGTGTGTGTGTGTATATATATGTATATATGTATATATATGTCAAACAGAATATATAAAGATATAGATTGTAGATGCAATAAGCTAGGTACACAGAAATAAATTCAAATTTCACTTAAACTAAATGTGAGAAGTAGTTTAAAAAATCAGATGAGGTATTTGAAAGAATAAAGTGTATATAAGAGCAAAATTATAAAATTTACAGGGCAATACAGAAATATAGTTGAATTCTATTTCAAGGTTATAAATGCACAAACCTTTCTCATCTGTAATTTTTAGAGGATTTTATTTCTTATAGATACACTTGTTTAAAATGAAATACATTTCATTTGTCATTAATTGTTTGTAACAGCTAAAGACTGAAACCAACCTAAAATACATTAAATGGGGTTGAAATAAAATATACTATGTCCTTATTATAAAGTATATTGACTTTTTATTGTAGCTATACTAATATGCCAAATGTATAGAATATATATTATATATATTATATATTCATAAAGAAATACATTTTGCTTTATATTTTCTCTAATTTGCAGCCATTTATTCCGACCTCACTGCCAAATTTCTGTATTCCCATTAATTTTTTAACCATGCAATGCTTTAAATATTACTATGGAAGTTTACCAAAGAAATTATATTGAATTCTATTGACATACACATGAAATCTCAAGCTATAACTATTCATACTTGCTTATTCAAATATTTAACTCTTAAGCAATGCTGTGAGTCCATCTCAGGCTTTGGGGTAATGAATTATCATAGGATCTTCTTGTTGTTCCTTGTTGTCCAGTTATGAACTCAGAGTTGATGGTCCTGGAGAGAGAAAACCTGCTACTAAAAAGTCACTTCATAACTGTCAGGAGTTTGAATGATAATTTTCTTTGCATTTTATATATTCTATATAGCAGTTCCTCTGGAACATGGGAATAAATGTACCTCATGATCCAACTTTACCACTTTTGGACATATAGACAATGTATTTTCCATTCTTGCACAACCACACCAATTGCTTTTTGGTTTATTTTCATTTGTTTACAACAGCATTTCTCTGTGCTATGCTGTTTGTCATGGAACTAGTTCTGTAGGCCAGAATCAGACACTTAGATGTTGACCTGCCTCTCTGTTTACTGAGTGCTGGGAACAAATGTGTGTTTCACCCCCACCCCAGGCCTCTGCTCTATTCACAATAGTCAGAAATTGCAAACAAGGGGCGCAGAGTCGGTGGACAACCCCACAGTCCCAAGAGGACAGTCCACGTGATCTTAGGACCACCAGTCCTGTTTCAGGCCTTCATTTTCTCTGAGAAGTTAGGTTCGAACAGCAGATATCTGTGCATCATCCCTGCAAGAGGAAAGCTTGCCTGCAAAGAGTGCTCAGACCATTGAAACTCAGGAGAGAGCTAGTCTCCCAGGTCTGCTGATATATGCTAACAGAATCACAAAAGAAACAAGCTCTAACCAGAGGCAACTATAACAATTAACTCCAGAGATTACCAGATGGCAACAGGCAAACGTAAGAATCTCACTAACAGAAACCAAGACCACTCACCATCATCAGAATGCAGCACTCCAACTTCACCCAATCCTGGGCACCCCAACACACCCAAAAATCTAGACACGGATTTACAAGCATACCTCATGATGATGGTAGAGAACATCAAGAAGGACTTTAATAACACAATTAAAGAAATACAACTAAACACTGCTAAAGAATTACAAGTCCTTAAAGAAAAACAGGAAAAAACAACCAAACAGGTAGAAGTCCTTAAAGAAAAACAGGAAAGCACATCCAAAGAGGTGATAGAAATGAACAAAACCATACTAGACCAAAAAAGGAAAGTACACACAATGAAGAAAACCCAAAATGAGGCAACGCTGGAGATAGAAACCCTAGGAAAGAAATCTGGAGCGATAGATGCCAGCATCAGCAACAGAATACAAGAGATGGAAGAGAGAATCACAGGTGCAGAAGATTCCACAGAGAACATCAGCACAACAATCAAAGAAAATGCAAAATGCAAAAAGATCCTAAGGTTGTTATCATTGTAAGAATGCAAATCGATCCATTCCTATCTCCTTGTACTAAGGTCAAATCTAAGTGGATCAATGAACTACACATAAAACCAGAGACACTGAAACTTATAGAGAAGAAAGTGGGGAAAAGTCTTGAAGATATGGGCACACGGGAAAATTTCCTGAGTAGAACAGCAATGGCTTGCACTGTAAGATCCAGAATTGACAAATGAGACCTCATGAAACTGCAAAGCTTCTGCAAGGTAAAAGACACCGTCAATAAGAAAAAAAGGCCACCAACAGATTGGGAAAGGATCTTTACCTATCCTAAATCATATAGGGGACTAATATCCAATATATATAAAGAACTCAAGAAGGTGGACTCCAGAAAATCAAATAACCCCATTAAAAAATGGGGATCAGAACTGAACAAAGAATTCTCACCTGAGGAATACCGAATGGCAGAGAAGCAACTGAAAAAATGTTCAACATCCTTAATCATCAGGGAAATGCAAATCAAAACAACCTTAAGATTCCACCTCACACCAGTCAGAATGGCTAAGATAAAAAATTCAGGTGACAGCAGATGCTGGCAAGGATGTGTAGAAAGAGGAACACTCCTCCATTGTTGGTGGGATTGCAAGCTTATACAACCACTCTGGAAATCAGTCTGGCGGTTCCTTAGAAAATTGGACATAGTACTACCGGACAATCCAGCAATACCTCTCCTGGGCATATAACCAGAAGATGCCCCAACTGGTAAGAAGGACACATGCTCCACTATGTTCATGGCAGCCTTATTTATAATAGCCAGAAGCTGGAAAGAACCCAGATGCCCCTCAACAGAGGAATGGATACATAAAATGTGGTACATATACACAATGGAGTACTACTCAGCTATTAAAAAGAATGAATTTATGAAATTCCTAGGCAAATGGATGGACCTGGAGGGCATCATCCTGAGTGATGATGCCCTCCGCAATCACAAAGGAACTCACACAATATGTACTCACTGATAAGTGGATATTTGCCTAAAACTTAGGATACCCAAGATATAAGATACAATTTGCTAAACGCATGAAACTCAAGAAGAATGAAGACCAAAGTGTAGACACTGTGCTCCTTCTTAGAATTGGGAACAAAACACCCATGGAAGGAATTACAGAGACAAAGTTTGGAGCTGTGACTAAAGGATGGACCATCTAGAGACTGCCATATCCAGGGATCCACCCCATAATCAGTTTCCAAACGTGGCACCATTGCATACACTAGCAAGATTTTGCTGAAACGACCCAGATATAGCTGTCTCATGTCAGACTATGTCGGGGCCTAGCAAACACAGAAGTCGATGCTCACAGTCAGCTATTGGATGGATCACAGGGCTCCCAATGGAGGAGCTAGAGAAAGTACCCAAAGGAGCTAAAGGGATCTGCAACCCTATAGGTGGAACAACATTATGAACTAACCTGTACCCCGGAGCTCTTGACTCTAGCTGCATATGTAACAAAAGATGGCCTAGTCAGCCATCACTGGAAAGAGAGGCACATTGGACACACAAACTTTATATGCCCCAGTACAGGGGAACGCCAGGGCCAAAAACATGGGAATCGAGCGTAGGGAAGTGGGCGGGAGGGTATGGGAGACTTTTGTGGTAGCATTGGAAATGTAATTGAGGAAAATATGTAATAAAAAAAAAAAAGAAAGTAAAAAAAAAAATTCAGGAAATAATCCAGGACACAATGAGGAGACCAAAACTACAAATAATAGGAGCAGATGAGAATGAAGATTTTCAACTTAAAGGGCCAGCAAATATCTTCAACAAAATTATAGAAGAAAACTTCCCAAACCTAAAGAAAGAGATGTCCATGAACATACAAGCAGCCTACAGAACTCCAAATAGACTGGATCAGAAAAGAAATTCCTCCGAACACATAATAATCAGAACAACAAATGCACTAAATAAGGATAGAATATTAAAAGCAATAAGGGAAAAAGGTCAAGTAACATATAAAGGCAGTCCTATCAGAATTACACCAGACTTCTCACCAAAGACTATGAAAGCCAGAAGAGCCTGGACAGATGTTATACTGGCACTAAGAGAACACAAATGCCAGCCCAGGCTACTGTACCCGGCCAAACTCTCAATTACCATAGATGGAGAAACCAAAGTATTCTGCAACAAAACCAAATTCACACATTATCTTTCCACGAATCCAGCCCTTCAAAGGATAATAACAGGAAAAAAACAATAGAAGGACAGAAACCACGCCCTAGAAAAAGCAAGAAAGTAGTCCTTCAACAAATCTAAAAGAAGACAGCCACATGAACAGAATGCCAACTCTAACAACAAAAATAATAGGAAGCAATAATTACTTTTCCTTAATATCTCTTAATATAATGGACTCAATACCCCAATAAAAAGACATAGACTAACAGACTGGCTACACAAATAGGACCCAATAATTTGTTGCTTATAGGAAACCCATCTCAGGGAAAAAGACAGACACTACCTCAGAATGAAAGGCTGGAAAACAATATTCCAAGCAAATGGTCTGAAGAAACAAGCTGGAGTAGCCATTCTAATATCGGATAAAATTGACTTCCAACCCAAAGTTATCAAAAAAGACAAGGAGGGACACTTCATACTCAAAAAAGGTAAAATCCTCCGAGAGGAACTCTCAATTCTGAATATCTACGCTCCAAATGCAAGGGCAGACACATTAATTAAAGAAACTTTAGAAAAGCTCAAAGCACACATTGCACCTCACACAATAAGTGTGAGTTCAACACAACATTTTCATCAATGGACAGATCATGGAAACAGAAACTAAACAGGGACACAATGAAACAAGCAGAAGTTATGAAACAAATGGATCTAACATATATTTATAGAACATTTTATCCTAAAATAAAAGGATATACCTTCTTAGCACCTCATGGTATCTTATCCAAAATTGACCATATAATTGGTCACAAAACAGGCTTCAATAGATACAAAAATAATGAAATTGTCCCATGCATCCTATCAGATCACCATGGACTAAGGCTGATCTTCAATAAAACATAAATAATAGAAAGCCAACATTCTGGGGAAACTGAACAACACTCTTCTCAATGATTCCTTGATCAAGGAAGGAGTAAAGAGGAAAATATGTAATAAAAATATTTAAAAAAAGAAAGAAATTAAATACTTTTTATAGTTTAATGAAAATGAAGCCACAACATACCCAAACTTATGGAACACAATGAAAGAATTTCTAAGGGGAAATCTCATAGCCCTGGGTGCCTCCAAAAAGAAACTAGAGAGAGCACACACTAGCAGCTTGACAAAACACCTAAATGCTCTAGAACAAAAAGAAGCAAACTCACCCAAGAGGAGCTGAAGGCAGAAAATAATCAAACTAAGGAGCAAAATCAACCAACTGGAAATAAGAACTATTCAGAGAATCAACCAATCGAGGAGCTGGTTCTTTGAGAAAATCAACAAGATAAATAAACCCTTAGCCAGACTCACTAGAGGGCACAGGGACAGCATCCTAATTAACAAAATCAGAAATGAAAAGGGAGACATAACAACAGATCCTGAAGAAATCCAAAACAGCATCAGGTCCTGCTACAAAAGGCTATACTCAAAAAAACTGGAAAACCTGGATGAAATGAACAAATTTCTAGATAGATACCAGGTACCAAAGTTAAATCAGGATCAGGTTAATGATCTAACAGTCCTATATCCCCTAAAGAAATAGAAGCAGTAATTAATAGTGTCCCAACCAAAAAAAGCCCAGGACCAGACAGGTTTGTTGCAGAATTCTATCAGACCTTCAAAGAAGATCTAATTCCAGTTCTGCACAAACAATTCCACAAAATAGAACCAGAAAATACTCTACCCAATTCATTCTATGAAGCCATAATTACTCTGATACCTAAATCACAGAAAGACCCAACAAAAATAGAAAACTTCAGACCAATTTCCCTTATGAATATCTATGCAAAAATTCTCAATAAAATTCTCGCTAACTGAATCCAAGAACACATCAAAACAATCATCCATACTGACCAAGTAGGTTTCATTGCAGGGGTGCACGGATGGTTGAAAATATGGAAATCCATCAACGGAATCCACTATATAAATAAAATCAAAGACAAAAACCACATGATATTCTCATTAGATGCGTAGAAAGCATTTGACAAAATCCAACACCCAATTTTGATTAAAGTTTTGGAAAGATCAGGAATTTAATGCCCATACCTACATGATAAAAGCAATCTACAGCAAACCAGTAGCCAATGTAAATGGTGAGAAGCTGGAAGCATTCCCACTGACATCAGGGACTAGACAAGGCTGCCCACTTTCTCCCTACCTATTCAACATTGTACTTAAAGTCCTAGCCAGAGCAATTCGACAACAAAAGGAGATCAAGGGGATACAAATTAGAAAGGAAGAAGTCAAAATATCACTTTTTGCAGATGATATGATAGTATATATGTGACCCTAAAAATTCCACAAGAAAACACCTAAATCTGATAAACAGCTTCAGTGAAGTAGCTGGATATAAAATTAACTCAAATAAGTCAATGGCCTTTCTCTATACAGAGGATAAACAGGATGAGAAAGAAATTAGAGAAACAACATCCTTCTTAATAGTCACAAATAATATAAAATACCTTGGAATGACTCTATCTAAGGATGTGAAAGATCTGTATGATAAGAACTTCAAGTCTCACAAATTGTATCTTATATCTTGGGTATTCTAAGTTTCTGGGCGAATATCCACTTATTAGTGAGGACATATCATTTGAGTTCTTTTGTGATTGGGTTACCTCACTCAGGCTGACACCCTCCACATCCAACCATTTGCCTAGGAATTTCATAAATTCATTCTTTTCAATAGCTGAGTAGTACTCCATTGTGTAAATTACCATATTTTCTGTATCCATTCCTCTGTTGAGGGGCATCTGGGTTCTTTCCAGCTTCTGGCTATTATAAATAAGTCTGCTATGAACATTGTGGAGCATGTGTCCTTCTTACTGATTAGAACATCTTCTGGATATATGCCCAAGAGAGGTATTGCGGAATCTTCTGGCTTCCCAAAGCTGACACCATTGCAAACACTAGCAAGATTTTGCTAAAAGGACCCTGATATAGCTGTTTCTTGTGAGACTATTCCAGGGCCTAGCAAAAACAGAAGTGGATGCTCACAGTCAGCTATTGGATGGATCACAGGGCCCCCAATGGAGGAGCTAGAGAAAGTACCCAAGGAGCTAAAGTGATCTGCAACCCTGTAGGTAGAACAACATAATGAACTAACCAGTACCCAGGAGCACTTGACTCTAGCTGCATATGTATCAAAAGATGGCCTTGACGGCCATCACTGGAAAGAGAGGCCCATTAGACATGCAAACTTTATATGCCCCAGTACAGGGGAACACCAGGGACAAAAAGTAGGAGTGAGTGGGTAGGGGAGTGGGGTGGAAGGATATGGGGGACTTTGGGGATAGCATTGGAAATGTAAATTAGGAAAATACTTAATAAAAAGTATTTTTAAAAATCAATATTTAAAAAAAAGAACTTCAAGTCTCTGAAGAAAGAAATTAAAGAAGAACTCAGAAGATGGCAAGATCTTCCATGCGCGTGGATTGGCAGGATCAATATAGTAAAATTTTCTATCTTGCCAAAAACAACCTACAGGATTAATGCAATCCCCATCAAAATTCCTACTCAATTCTTCAATGAATTAGAAAGGGCAATCTGCAAATTCATTTGAAATAACAAAAAAGACCTAGGATAGCAAAAACTCTTCTCAAGGATAAAAAGACCTCCGGTGGAATCACCATGCCTGACCTAAAGCTGTACTACAGAGCAATTGTGATGAAAAAAAAAAAAACTGCCTGGTATTAGTGTAGCGACAGACAAGTAGACCAATGGAATATTATTGAAGACCCAGAGATGAACCCACATACCTACGGTCACTTGATCTTTGACAAGGGAGCTAAAACCATCCAGTGGAAAAAAGACAGCATTTTCAACAAATGGTGCTGGCACAACTGGCAGTTATCATGTAGAAGAATTCGAATTGATCCATTCCTATCTCTTTGTACTAAGGTCAAATCTACATGGATTAAGGAACTCCACATAAAACCAGAGACACTGAAACTTATAGAGGAGAAAGTAGGGAAGACCTTCGAAGATATGTGTACAGGGGAAAGATTCCTGAAGAGAACAGCAATGGCTTGTGTTGTAAGATAGAGAATCAATAAATGGGACCTCATAAAGTTGCAAAGCTTCTGCAAGGCAAAAGACACCGTCAATAAGAAAAAAAGACCACCAACACATTGGGAAAGGATCTTTACCTATCCTAAATCATATAGGGGACTAATATCCAATATATATAAAGAACTCAAGAAGGTGGACTCCAGAAAATCAAATAACCCCATTAAAAATGGGGCTCAGAGCTAAACAAAGAATTCTCACCTGAGGAAAACCGAAGGGAGGAGAAGCACCTGAAAAAAATGTTCAATATCCTTAATCATCAGGAAAATGCAAATCAAAACATTTCTGAGATTCCACCTCACATCAGTCAGAATGGCTAAGATCAAAAATTCATATGACAGCAGACACTGGCGAGGATGTGGAGAAAGAGGAGCACTCTTCCATTGTTGGTGGGATTGCAAGTTTGTGCAACCACTCTGGAAATCAGTCTGGTGGTTACTCAGAAAATTGGACATAGTACTACCAGAGGATTCCACAATACCTCTCCTGGGGATATATCCAGAAGATGTTCCAACCAGTAAGAAGGACACATTCTCCACTATGTTTATAGCAGCCTTATTTATAATAGCCAGAAGCTGGAAAGAACCCAGATTCCCCTCAACAGAGTAATGGATACAGAAAATGTGGTACATTTACACAATGGAGTACTACTCAGCTATTAAAAGAATGAATTTATGAAATTTCTAGGCAAATGGATGGACCTGGAGAGCATCATCCTGAGTTAGATAACCCAATCACAAAGGAACTCACTCAATATGTACTCACTGATAAGTGTATATTAGCCCAAAAACTTAGTATACCCAAGATATAAGATACAATTTGCTAAACGCATGAAACTCAAGAAAATGAAGACCAAAGTGTGGACACTTTGCCCCTTCTTAGAATTGGGAACAAAACACCCATGGAAGAAGTTACAGAGACAAAGTTTGGAGCTGTGACGAAAGGATGGAACATCTAGAGACTGCCATATCCAGGGATCCATCCCATAATCAGCTTCCAAACACTGACCCCCATTGCATACACCAGCAAGATTTTGCTGAAAGGACCCAGATAGAGCTGTCTCTTGTTAGACTATGCTGGGGCCTGGCAAATACAGAAGTGGATGCTCACAGTCAGCTATTGGATGGATCACAGGGCCCCCAATGGAGGAGCTAGAGAAAGTAACCAAGGAGCTAAAGCAATCTGCAATCCTATAGGTGGAACAACAATATGAACTAACCAGTACCCCCTGGGACTCATGTCTCTAGTTGCATATGAATCAGAAAATGGCCTAGTAGGCCACCAGTGGAAAGAGAGGCCTATTAGTCATGCAAACTTTATATGCCTCAGTACAGGGGAAAGATAGGGCCAAGAAGTGGGAGTGGGTGGTTGGGGGAGTGGGTGGGGAAGTGTGTGGGGGACTTCTGGGATAGCATTGGAAATGTAAATGAAATAAATATCCAATTAAAAGAAATGAAAAAAAAAAAGAAAGTGGGGGAAAGACTCGAAGATATGGACACAGGAGAAACATTCCTGAATAGAATAACAATGGCTTGTGCTGTAAAATCTAGAATTGAGAAATGGGACCTCATAAAATTGCAAAGCTTCAGTAAGGCAAAAGATACCTTCAATAAGACAAAAAGGCCACTATTAGATTGGGAAAGGATCTTTACCTATTCTAAATCAGATAGGGGACTAATATCCAATATATATAAAGAACTCAAGAAGGTTGCTGATTTGTCTTATTGATTACGTCCTTTGCCTTATAGAAGCTTTCCAGTTTCATGAGGTCCCATTTATCAATTATTGAGCATGAGCCGTTGCCATTGGAGTTCTGTTTAGGAAATTTCCCCCTGTACCAATGTGTTCAAGGCTCTTTCCCAATTTCTCTTCTATTAGATTCATAGTATCTGGTTTTATGTTGAGGTCCTTGATCCACTTGTACTTAAGCTTTGTGCAAGGTGTAAAATATGGGTCAATTTTCATTTTTCTACATACAGACAGCCAGTTAGGTGAGCACCATTTATTGAAAATGTGTTCTTTTTACCATTGTATATTTTTGGCTCAGAAAATTGGAAATAGATTTACCTGAAGATCCAGCTATACCAGTCTTGGGAATATTACCAAAAGAGGCCCACCATGCTACAAAAGCACGTGTTCCACTATGCTCATAGCAGCCTTGTTTGTGATAGCCAGAAGCTGGAAACAACCCAGATGATCTACAACAGAAGAATGGATACAGAAAATGTGGTTCATTTACACAGTAGACTACTACTCAGCTATTAAAAATGAGGACATCTTGAATTTTGTAGGCAAATGAATGGAACTAGAACATAATCATCCTGAGTTGGGTAACTCAGACCCAATAGGGTATGCATGGTATGTACTCAATAATACGTGGATATTAGCCAGAACACCCAAAAAAGTGTTGAAAACCCAAGATACAGCCCATAAAACTCGGAAGTAAAAAAGCTGAAGAGCCCAGGTAAGGATGCCTTAGTTCCTCTTGAGAGGGAGAAGAAAGCAACTAAAGGAGGGATGGAGGGACCAGGGAAGGAAAGGGGACAGGGGGTGGAGAGGGTAACATGATTGGGTATTGGGTGGGGGAAAAGAACTGAAATCCCTGATAGCTAGCAGAAAGAATGGAAACATGCGACCTTGGGAGGTAGGAGGTGGGGAGGACCCTTCAGAATGCGCCAGAGAACTGGGAGATAAGAGACTCTTGGGACCCAAACAGAGGGACCTTAGATGTAAAGCCCCATATTGGGGAGATGGGACTTGTAGAGCCCACCTTCAGCAGAAAGACAGGGCATCAAGTGAGTGATGGGTTTGCCATCCCACAGTCAAAACCCTTACCCATAATTGTTCCTGTTTGAAAGAACTGCAGAGATAAAAATGGAAAGGAGCCCAAGGAAAAGAAGGTCCACCAACAGGCCCAAAGTGGGATCCAGCTCAAGGGGAGGCCCCAAAACCTGACACTATTACTGAAGCTATAGAGCACTTACAAAAAGGGACCTAGCATGACTGCCCTCCAAAAGACACAAGCAGCTGTAAGAGTCAGAGGTAGGTATTTGTACACAATCAATGGATAGAAGCTGCTGACCCCTGTGGTTGAATTAGGGGGATGCTAAAAGAAACTTAGGAGCAGGGCAACCCTGTAGGAGGACCAGCAGTCTCAATAAACCTGGACACCGGAGATCTCTCAGATACTGGAACACCAACCAGGCAGCATACAACAGCTTTATAAGGACTCCAGCACACATACAGTAAAGGACTGTCAGGTCTGGGTTTAATCAGAGAAGACGCACCTAACCTTCAAATAGTCTGGAGGCCCCAGGGAGTTTAGAGGTATGGTGGTATGGGGGTTTTGGGGGGACATCCTCAAGGAGAGTGGGGTTTAGAGAGGAGGAATGGGATGTGGTATGGCAGTGGACCAGTAGAGGAGTGAAATCTGGAGTTTAAAATAAAAAAAAATTAAAAAAAAATAAAAAGAATAAAACTGTCATGAATACAGGGCACCAAATTTCCTTGTAGTGTGGTAGAGAATTTTTGGGTATAGCTTTTGGGTATAGAGTCCAGAAGTAGTGTAGCTGAGTCATGAAGTAGCATTATTCCCAATTCTCTGAAAAACCATCTATTGATTTTCATAATGGTTTTACAAGTTTTTATTCCCCTAACAAGGGAATTGTGTTCCTCTTGGGCCACATCCTTGCCTGCATGTGCCATAGCTTGAATTTTCCCTATTAGTCATTCTGATGGGTGTGAGGTAGAATCTCAGAGTCATTTTGATTTGCATTTCCATGATGATCAAGGATGTTCAACATATCTTTAATAGCCTCTTGGCCATTGGAGATTCCTCTATTGAGAATTCTCTGTAAACCTCTGCATCACTTTTTAATTGGAATATTTAGTTTGTTAGTGATTTACTTCTTGAGTGCTTTATAAAATTTAGATATTAGCCTATTTTGGATGTATGGTTTGTGAAGATCGTTTCCGTTTTGTAGGCAGTGTCCTTGGCCTTACAGAAGGTTTTCAGTTTGATGATATTACACTTATAAATTGTTGCTCTTAGTGCCAGAACTTTTGGTGTTCTCTTCAGGATATTGTCTCCTGTTCCTTCAAGACTATTTCCCATTTCCTCTTTTTCTCAGATTTAGTTTATCTGGCTTTGTGTAAATGTCTTTGATCCTTTTCGAAGTAAGTTTTGGGGAGGGTGATAAATATTGCTGTATTTTAATTTTTCTACAGGCAGGCAACCAGTTAGACCAGCACTGTGTGCTAAAGATACTTACTTTTTTTTCCCATTGTATATTTTTTGGCATTTTAGTTAAAAAATTATGACCTTAATATGTGGATTTATTTCTGGATATTCAATTCCTTGGATCAACCTATATGTTTCTATGCCAATACCATGCTACTTTTATTGTGATTATTCCATATTACAGTTTGAATTAGGGGTGAGGAGACCTCCCAAAGTTTGCATGGTACAGGACTATTTTAGAAATCCTATTTGTTTGTTTGTCTTGTATTTGTATTTGTTTTCGTTTGTTCGTTTGTTTGTTTTGCTTTGTTTTTATATATGAAGTTGAGAATTGTTCTCTCAAGGTCTGTAAGAATTGTGTTTGAATACTGATGTTAATTGCATTGAATCTCTAGATTGGTTTTGGTAAAATGGCCATTGTTAATTCTACCAATCCATGAGCATGGGAGATCGTTCCATATTCTGATATCTTCTTCAATTTCTTTCTTCGGTGATTTTAAGTTCTTGTGATAGAGGTTTTTCACTTTCTTGTTTAGAGTTACATCAAGATATTGTTTATATTATTTGTGGCTATTGTGAATAGTAGTGCTTCCCTGTTTTCTTTCTCGACCCATTTATCATTTGTATAAAGAGGGGCAATTGATACTTTTGAGTTAATTTTTATCCAGGCACATTGATGAAGGTGTTTATTAGCTGTAGGAGATCAATGGTAGGATTTTTGATATTATTTATATATATATATACTATCATATCATCTGCTAATAGCATTACTGTGATTTCTTCTTTTCAAATTTGGATCCACTTGATCTACTTTAGTTGTCTTATTGCTCTAGCTAAAACTTCAAATACTATATTGAAAAGACAAGAAAAGAGTGGACATCCTTGCTATGTCCCTACTTTTAGTGGAATTGATTCCAGTTTCTCTCCATTTTGTTTGACATTGGCTTGCTGTATATTGTTTTCATTGTGCTTAGGTATGGGCCTTGTGTCACTGACCTCTCTAAAACTTTTTTTTTCCATTTTTTATTAGGTATTTAGCTCATTTACATTTCCAATGCTATACCAAAAGTCCCCCATACCCACCCACCCCCACTCCCCTACCCACCCACTCCCCCTTTTTGGCCCTGGCGTTCCCCTGTACTGGGGCATATAAAGTTTGCGTGTCCAATGGGCCTCTCTTTCCAGTGATGGCCGACTAGACCATCTTTTGATACATATGCAGCTAGAGTCAAGAGCTCCGGGTTAGTTCATTATGTTGTTCCGCCTATAGGGTTGCAGATCCCTTTAGCTCCTTGGGTACTTTCTCTAGCTCCTCCATTGGGAGCCCTGTGATCCATCCATTAGCTGACTGTGAGCATCCACTTCTGTGTTTGCTAGGCCCCGGCATAGTCTCACAAGAGACAGCTACATCTGGGTCCTTTCGATAAAATCTTGCTAGTGTATGCAGTGGTGTCAGTGTTTGGATGCTGATTATGGGGTGGATCACTGGATATGGAAGTCTCTACATGGACCATCCTTTCATCTCAGCTCCAAACTTTGTCTCTGTAACTCCTTCCAAGGGTGTTTTGTTCCCACTTCTAAGGAGGGGCATAGTGCCCACACTTCAGTCTTCATATAGATTTTCTCAAAGGTTTTTCCAGCATCTAATGAGAAATTCATGGAAAAAATCATGTGTTTTTTGTTTCTTTGTTTGTTTCAGTTTGTTTATATGATGGATTACATTGATGGATTTTTTTTTTTGTTTTTGTTTTTTGTATACTGACTCGTGCCTGAATCCTTGATATGAAGTACACTTGATTATGGTAGATAATGTTTTCAATGTGGCTTTTGGATTCAGTTTGTGATTATTGAGTATTTCTGTGTCAGTGTTCATAAAGGAAACTGGTCTGAAATTTTGCTGTGTTTTTGTGTGGTTCAGGTATTAGTGTGACAAGCATCATTGAATGAGTTTGGCAATGTTCCTTTTGTTTCTATTTTGTATAATACTTTGAGGAATATTGATATTAGGTTTTCCTTGAAAGTCTGGTAGAATTCTGAGTTCTCTGCTTAAACTATCTGTGCCTGGGCTTGTGTGTGTGTGTGTGTGTGTGTGTGTGTGTGTGTGTGTGTGTGTATGTGTCTGTGTGTGACTGGTTCTATTTCCTTATGTTTTACAAGTTTATCTGATATTGGTTTAATTTTGTCAGTGGTATCTATCTAGAAAATCATCCATAACATTTAGGTTTTCTAATTTTGTGGAGGATAGGCTTTTGAAGTAAGACCTAAGGATTTCTTTAAATTTCCTCATTGTCTATTGTTATGTCTACCTTTTGTTTCTGATTTTATTAATTTGGCTAATGTTGTTCTGCTTTTTAGTTAGTTTGGTTAAGGGTTTGTCTCAGTTTGGGTTTTTCTCAAAGAAACAGCTCTTGTTTTTTTTTTTTTTTTTTTTTTTTTTTTGATTCCTTGTATTGTTCTCTTTGTTTTTAATTTATTGATTTCAACCCTCTGTTCATGTTCTCCCATCTACTCCTCCTGGGTGTGTTTGCTTCTTTTTCTTCCAGAGCTTTTGGATATGCAGGTAAGTTGCTACTAGGAGATTTCTCTAATTTCTTTATGAATGCCTTTATTCATATAAATGTTCCTCTTAGCACTGCTTTAATCATATGCCATATTTGTGTATGTTGTGGTTTTGTTTTCCATGAGTTATAGAAGATCGTTAATTTTTTGATAAAGTAACATAAATACATCCCAAATGCAATTTGTAATTTATGTAAAGACAAACTCACATTATCAGAATAAATATTTTATTATTATACAGCCATCCTAAAGAAAAGCTGGGAGGCCAAAATCAGTTCAAAATTTTCTCAGAATTAACTATAAGATTTGTCTAATACTAATTGGGAATCAAGAAGAAAGTTTTAGCAAGGTACAAAACTCAATGCATTTGTTAATTATAAGTAGAAAACCAATGCAAATGATCATATCTAAAAGTTCTTTTGCCTTCAACTGTATCCAAACAAAATGCAGTAAGAAGTAAAACAACTCACATACATAAATTTGAAATTTTTGTCATACTGTATGAGCAAAGGATAACAGACTATACAAAAATATTATGATATGGTTTGCTTCTCACAGGACAGTAAATTAGAAATTCTAACTGCTTTCTGTACATGTAAGGGTGGAATAAAAGAGTAAAATTACTGAAGACTGAGATACATATTTTTCTTATGGAAGAAAGAATTTTCTAGTCAAAAAAGCTATAAATTAATGCAATAATGATGGAAAGTTAATTGATGTACTGGCATCACAGGGAACCTGTATTCATTTTAAATGTAAATATCGAAATATATCTACATACTAACAGAGAAAACAAACACACATTACCAAATATTAGTATTATATGTGTTTGCCTAACAAAAGAATCTATATGCAAATCTATATGCATATGTGTGTGAATGAGTGTACTTGACATTTGGATATCGGTGTCTAAATAGTAATATATTCCAAAAGAATATGGTATCCATGAAGACACCATATATCCTCTGAAACATTTTTCACTTCAGAAGATAAAGAAGTACTCAAATTTTACTTATACAGACATGTTATTGTAACAAGACTAAATATTTCCCAATAATTAAACTTAAAAATAAATAAAAATAATTTTAAAATTAAAAATATTACTAGTTTGGGAATCATAAGTCAACAAATCAGGATAGAGAACTGAGTCTACATTAATCTTGCATTCTGCTTTAGACATAATATAAATTAAAATATTTTTATTTCAAGTGTTTGGAAATTAAGTTTTGTATTGACTAACAGTACTAAAATAGTGCAATATTTAAAATTTGACTATTATGTTACAATTATGCATTAAAAGAAACTGGGTGATATTTGTGAACTATCTCTACTTATTTAGAAATTTTACTGAAACTCTATGATTAAGATGTTAATAGAATATTTGTGAACACTGTAATATCATACTAGTGTTACTTTAAATGTTGGACACATAATTTATAAGACAGCTAATAAGTACACTTAGAGTAAGTTTGCTAATCTTTAAAATATGTATATCCAAAGGGACTGGAGAAATGGCTCAGCAGTAAAAGCACTGACTTCAATTCCCAGCAACCACATGGTTGCTTACAACCACCAGTAATGGATTCCAAGCCTTCTCCTGGTCTTTCTGAAGACAGTGACAGTATACTCACATATGTAAAATAAATAAATAAATGAATAAATAAATAAATAAATAAATATTTTCTTAAAAAATAACAACGGGGGAATGTACAAGCACATGTTCATAAAGTGCTAAGAGGTACACATCTCAATCGATTTGGAGGGTGAATGGTGAATGGTATCATAAAAAATACTGGGTGTTTATTCAAAACTGCACATAGTGATGAAGATGAAGGGTTGGTGGACTGAGAGCAAAGAAGGAGGCTAGAGATAGGAATATTGAGTGCAATTGCAAGTAGATAACAATGAGACTGCAAGAACAATGTTAACATTGAATGAGGAGACAGGGTAGATTTAAAAGTCTACCTTTAGAAAAATCAAAATGAAAGCAACTATTCTTAGAAAATTCTAGAGAAAAAAATGTGAATTTGTAGATATGATTTCTAATTCTCATGTCAGAAAGATACAGGCAATAGGAAACTCTATCAAAATAGAGATTTGGGGAATATTAAAATTTATTAGTGGCTAGTAATCAACACCTTCAAGATCATCATGAATTATATTTATATCATTATTTTTAAGAAGCATTTTCTTCAATTCCAAAATAATAGCTTGAATGAGTTATTATCTTCATTTATAAAACAAGATAGACTTTTGCAATGATATGCTTATCATCTTGCAGCCACTTGGCAAAAATTTGAATGTAAGAATATACCCTTCAAGTCTCCTTTTCAAACTCTTCCTCATCATATGCTTATGCTTGCTTTAAATAATAACATTTAAGAACCAACCATACCTTTACAAAACAAATGCAAAAACTGGCATGTTATTTTCGTTGAACTTAGAAGCTAATTAAATACTGTAGAGGACAGTTAGTCTGTCTCCAAAATGTTACTGCTCAGAGTAAAGCCCAACCTTAGAGATGCAATTAGCAATCATTATTGGTGAACAGATCTAGTTTTTAGCTTTAGGCTTATTTTACAATGCCAAAGGATGTAATTATCAGAATGCTGATAAAAAGAGAATCCTGGCCATAAAACCAAGGCACTTCATTAATGAATCTATCCAGAATGGTCTCAGTGTGGAAGAACAAAATCACTATAAAATTATAAGCATATTTACTTTCAATAGGTAACTATTCATATTAAATTATTGTAGTTAAGATCAAAGGTTCAAGGGATAGTACATGCTGGTGAGGATGTGGAGCAAGGGGAACACTTCATTGCTGATGGTCTTTCAAACCTATACAGCCACTTTGGAAAATAATTTGGCTGTTTCTCAGAAAAAAGGGAATGGTTCTATCTCAAGACTCAACTATACCACTCCTGGTCATATACCCAAAAGATGCTCCAACATCCAACAAAGACACTTGTTCACCTACATGTATAACAGCTTTATTCATAATAGCCAGAAACTGGTGCCAATTTAGATTTCTCTCAACTGGAATGAATAAAGAAAATGTGATACATCTATACAAGGGAATACTATTCATCTATGAAAAACAAAGACATCATGAATATTTGCAGGCAACTAGATGGGACATGAGAATATCATACTGAGTTTCCCCAGTCCCCAAAGGACATGCATGGTATGCACTTACATATATGTGGATGTTAGCCATAAACTACAGGTACCATGATTTACTCCATAGACCCAAAGAAGCTAAGTAATAAGGAAGGCCCAAGCAAGCAATCTTGAATCTCACATAGAAGGAAGAATAAAATAGTCATAAGAGGCAGATGGAGGGAGAAAACTGGGAGGGAAGGAGATGGGGAGGGGAATGGGGGTTTCAGGATCAGGTATGAGAAAGAACAGGAGAGATAGCTAAATGTCCACGAAAATAAATGTAAATCTGTAACTGACAGGGATGAGGAGCATCTGCAGGAAAAGAAAGAGACCTAGGATAAGGGAAGCACCAACATAAATTGAGGTGACCTTAGCAGTGACTCACTACATTAGTGATAAGGAAGCTGAAGAGGCCACCTCTTGTAGCCACATAGAAAACCGGGTGGAACCATAGAAACACTAACACGACCACAAAAATTTCAGTGGGGATGGAGCAGAGATTGAGGGAATGGCCAACCAATAATCAGCTCAAATTGAGACCCAGCCCATGGGCAAGCACAAATCCCTAACACTATTAATGAAACTTTGTTAGACCTGCAGACAGGAAAGGTTCCACCTAGCAGCTGACTCAGAAAGACACAGACACCCACAGACAAACAGTGGGTGGAACGTGGGGACCCTGATGGAAGAATAGGAGGAAGGATTGCAGGCTCTGACGGGAATAGGAACTCCACGGGAAGACCAACAGCGTCAACTAACCTGGACCCTTAGGCTCTCAGAGTCTGAACTACCAACCAAAGAACATGCACAGGCTGGACCTAGGCCTCCTCACAAATATGTATCAAATAAGAAGCCTGCTCTTCATGTGGGTCCTAAACAACTGGGACAGGAGCTATCTCAAAGGTATTACCTATACTGTGATATGTTCTTCTAGCTGGGATGCCTTGTCTGGCCTGACTGGGAGAGCCTTGCATAGACTTGAATGGCCAGGGTGGGAAAATACAAAGGAGGATCCCCATTTGCTCAAAGGAGAATGAGATGGCAGATGGAGGAAGGATTATGTGTGGATGTCACTGGGAGGAAGAAAGTGGTTGGAGTATACAGTGAATAAGTAAAACAATTAAATTATATTAAAATTTAAATTATATTAAAATTATTATAGGCTACATCACTTTCTAAATCCACAAATGCCTAGTTTAATACCTTACCAATGCAAGCTGTATGTCTCATGGTATAATTTTCCAAATTTCAAAAGGATTTTACAGAAGAGGCAACATACACTGCAGAATTAAGCAACCAGAGCTGTCACTGCAAGAGTCTCCCCAGCATCACTCAATCAAGAAAGTTCAATGCGTTTCCCTTTTATTAATCAGAAGAGAGGTCAGAACAAACTCTGTCACAGGACAGCTTTAAATTGTCCACAGAATGCAGAATCAGTAGAAATTCTGACAGGGAAAGAAGAGCTTGGCATAGAACTTGAAGCCTGTCTCAAGGACAGAGTGACTTTTGGACTGTTGAACTACAAACTGTAAATGGGGAAGGATATCTCTGCAAACACAATATGAAAAGTGGTCTGACTTCCCTCTCATTCTCTTTCTTTACATCTGTCCCCTTACTGTCTCTAACTTGCACTCTGCTTTCACCCCTCACTATTACAACAATCCTTGAATAGTTATCATGAGTACCATTTGGGATACTGTTAAGGGAGCTGTCTCTCTAATCCCTACAATAACCTTCACAGTACCCTCATCTAATTCCTACTGATCAGACACTTGCAAATCACCACATTAACAATGATAAGCAAATATCTCCCTAAAAACAAGATGAACTCATGCAGTTTTTCTCTCAAAATATAATTATATTTTGAAAGTTTAACAGTTTCTCTGAGGGTAAAATGCAGAATGCATAAGGAAACTAAGACAAATTTAAGAGTGCTGCGTGTTTGATCACCATATCTACATGTTTTTGCATGATCTGGAAGATGTGTAAGACACAAATATGTAATTTACATATATGCTTGTCAATTTTCATCTAAGAATATCCACTGATATAGCAAATCTCCTTTAATACTTATGATTCAAATACAATCACAAAATAATTTTAACTATATTACTCAGACAAAAAGGGATAAGAGCTTCTCTGAAGATCCTGTTATAACGCCTTAGGAGAACCATAATGGAATGACAACAAAGAAAAAATATGACATGTATTTCTTGGTTTATTTTTCTAAACATTAATTTTCAAAGCAAAAGCAAGGTATAACAGCAACATCCCCTTTAGAAAAGCCTTGCAACCAAGAGTTACCTATAATTCAGATATTAAAATACAGTTAAGTATACCATATTTTATATTAGTAAAAATTATTGGTACAGAAACCTATGGAAGGCACAGGGTACAGACTACAAGTAGCTACGAACTTCCGTGGAATCTTTTGAGTCCAAATGGCCTTCTGTAACTTGTTAAATGCAAAGCAATGGCTGGCCACCTTTGCACCTGCTTCCTGTTTTAGAACAGTAGTTTCAAAACAACAAGAAAAAAAAAGCACTTGGTGAGTTTATACTGCTTTCTCTTTAACCCTTAGAAAACAAATACACTTTTCTAAAGATTTATTACTAAAGACAAAATTGTTATGCAAAATAGCAATAATATATTACAAGATAGAAAAGAAAACCATATTTACCCCATTATTTTCTGAAACTTCATATATACCAGCTCTCAAACTTGCATAAATATTTTTCTAGATGTAAAATTGTAACTGGAAGAAAATGATAAATATCATTTATTCATCCCACTATATTAGTTATTCTATAGCTTCAGGGAAAACATCCAGCTATAATCTTCAAGATTTTCCTCTTCTTTTTCATTCTCTCTTGATTATTAAAACACAAACAGAAGCAGAAATATAACTTGAATTATATCTATACTCTACAGATGATCTGAATTCCTGTGTTAAAGCAAATCTTTGTCTAAAATCCTAAGAACAAGAAAAAGCATATTAATGTGGGATTTGCTTCATTTATATTTCATTGTTCTTTCCTTCTGCATAAAGTAGTTATTTGTGAATATTTTTTTAAAACTTAAAAGAGAAAAAGGACTTAAATTTTCATAGTATTTAAGCACAAACATCAATGATCTTTTTGGATAAATTTACATAATCCACTGGAAAGCACCTACAGTTTTATCAAGTATTTCATTTTTTATTAATCAGAATAATTTGAATAGTAGCTATCTCAATCCATCTTATTTAACAACCAGTTATGATACCTAGTAAAAGTAATAAATATCTCAATCATCTTATCTCATACAAACAATGATATCTACTAAATTATAACTTGAATATTGTTAGCATAAAATATTTATCTTTTGGTTTCTAAATAATGATATAGTTCTCTATTAAACCAATTAGGCAGTGATCCTGCCTTTAATAGCTGCAGAACAGACAAAAATTCTAATGCTGAGCACATACTACTGAACATTCATTACCTTAAAGATCAGGACTACAGGACCCTGCAAGAAAACAAGATATGTTCATTTGTGTGGTTATCAGTTGTGTACTCAAGTGGTTTCACACAGGCTCTTTAAGTCCCTGAGGCTACCTCAAAGAGACCACAAATACTGGAGATGCAACTACTCGTAGAGAAACTTATAGGCATTCTTAATATTCATCACAACATAAAATTCCTTGCTGTGAACAATTATTTCCTAAAAATACACCGATCAAAGTACTCAGAGTTGCTACCTACCTGAAAAATATTTAGTAATACCTGCTTCTAGAGATGCATGAAGCTTGATTTGAATAAGCACTGCTCAGTGTATTCTAGTATTGAAATATCACATGATTATGCCCAACTATGTATGATTGTATGTTTCAAGTAAAAACAAATTTATTTTTAACAACTCAATGATGTCCCTCAATAATCATAATCTAGCCAAATCTTTAGAATTCTTCACAAGTTTTGGAATTTTTTTTTTTGGTATATCTTGAAAGAACTCCTGAGATGATTTTGATCACCATTCAATTCTCTAATCAAATTCTATTCGAATTTCATCACTCTGAATTGATTCCTCAGACCATTTCACCCCAATAGTACCCACAATTTTTACTGATTATATAATTTAATTACAATATCTTTATTTTTTAATAGGGCTTACCTCTATGATGATGGAATCTGTTCAATCACTTCATTATGTTTTCATTCTTCTACTTCTAAGAATGTGTTTTGTCACTAAACGTACCAAGTCCAACCACAGAACCTGAAGGTGATTGTAACTATACTTTGAAATTGAAAACCTCCTTGCATTAAAAAAAAAAAAAAAAAACCAATTACTTGCTTACACAAACAAGATGGCCTAGTCGGCCATCAGTGGAAAGAGAGGCTCATTGGTCTTGCAAACTTTATCTGCCTCAGTAGAGGGGAACACCAGGGCCAAGAAATGGGAGTGGATGGGTGGGGCAGTGGGTGGGCGAGCATGTGGGGGACTTTTGGGATAGCATTGGAAATGTAAATGAAATAAATACCTAATAAACAAATAATTAATAAATAAATAAATAAATAGATAGATAGATAGATAGATAGATAGATAGATAGATAGATAGATAGAATATACTTTCATCTTTTCATGAGAATTAAATGGTCTTAAAGTCCTGGTGAGTGAGAACCTTGTGTTAACCTTGATACTGCAGTACTTCAAAAATTTAAAGAGGATTTCTGCTTTTCCAGATTAAAAAGACTCTAGATGGTCCATCCTTTCTTCTCAGCTCTAAACTTTGTCTCTGTAACTCCTTCCATGGGTGTTTTATTCCCAATTTTAAGAAGGGGCAAAGGGTCCACACTTTGGTCTTTGTTCTTCTTGAGTTTCATGTGTTTTTCAAATTGTATCTTGTATCTTGGGTATTCTAAGTTTCTGGGCTAATATCCACTTATCAGTGAGTACATATCATGTGAGTTCCTTTGTGATTGGGTTACCTCACTCAGGATGGTGCCCTCCAGGTCCATTCATTTGCCTAAGAATTTCATAAATTCATTCTTTTTAATAGCTGAGTAGTACTCCATAGTGTAAATATACCATATTTTCTTTATCCATTCCTCTGTTGAGGGGCATCTAGGTTCTTTCCAGCTCCTGGCTATTATAAATAAGGCTGCTATGAACATAGTGGAGCATGTGTCCTTCTTACCAGTTGGAAAATTTTCTGGATATATGCCCAGGAAAGGTATTGCGGGATCCTCCGGTAGTACTATATCCAATTTTCTGAGTAACCACCAGACTTATTTCCAGAGTGGTTGTACAATCCTACCAACAATGGAGGAGTGTTCCTCTTTATCCACATCCTCCATCCCATAATCACCCTCCAAACGCTGACAGTATTGCATACACCAGCAAGATTTTGCTGAAAGGACCCTGATATAGGTGTCTCTTGTGAGGATATGCTGGGGCCTGGCAAACACAGAAGTGGATGCTCACAGTCAGGTGTTGGATGGAACACAGGGTCCCCAATGGAGGAGCTAGAGAAAGTACCCAAGGAGGTAAAGGGGTCTGCAACCCTATAGGGGGAACAACAATATGAACTAACCAGTACCCTCGGAGCTCGTGTCTCCAGCTGCATATGTATCAGAAGATGGCCTAGTCGGCCATCATTGGGAAGAGAGGCCCCTTGGTCTTGCAAACTTTATATGACCCAGTACAGGGGAACGCCAGGGTCAAGAAGTGAGAGGGGGGGCTAGGGGAGTGGGGGGAGGAGGGTCTGTGGGACTTTTGGGATAGTACTGGAAATGTAAATGAAGAAAATACCTAATTAAAAAATTAAAAAATGACTCACTTTCAGTTTACCTTTCTTAATAGTTTTAACTGAATGATCTTTTTTATTGGAGAAAATAAATGACTAGCACAACTTGGAATGGAGGTAATTTGTAGTTATTTGAACCCTATTTATAATGCCTGTGCTAATATCAAAAGCCACAGGCCACAAGACAATTTGGAGACTCAAAATCACACTTTGGAGCATTTTTAAAAGAGAAGTCAAAGATATTCCATTGGTAAATTATCTTATTTAAAATTTGTGTGATTGTTGACAACCTTGACATATACACAATACACTTTAATACAATATTCACAGCATTAAAACAGCATAATTGGCCACACCGCCAAGGTATCATTGCTGCTATGGGGTTGGGACACTCGGAAGTAAAGAGAACCATTATGCTCCTAGGGATGTGTCTCCAACCTTAGCCTTCATCCATTTTCTGAACGTCATCCTCAAGTAAAGTCATTGAAATGTTTTTGCTTTCAGTAAACTGGCTACTGAAAATGTGCACTAACCAAACAAACTAGAGCTCATCAGAGCGTGCATCCAAACTGGTCATCCTAATGTACTGGTAATTAGCAAATAGAATTTCAAAAGGCACAATAAATTTGTCCTCGTTATTAAGATTGTGGGAAGGTGGGCAGTGGTAGCACACACCTTTAATCCTAGCACTTGGGAGGCAGAGGCAGGTGAATTTTTTAGAACAAGGCCAGCCTGGTCTACAGAGTGAGGTCCAGGACAGCCAGGCAACACAGAGAAACTCTGTCTCAAAAAAAAAAAATTAAGATTCTGGTAGTATTCATTCTGTAAAATAGATATGAGCTTGATTTTGGAGGACTGAATCACTACCAATGATTATAGATATTTTGCATAGACATGAAGGTGCTTTTGACAATCAGTTTTACTAGATAGTAAGATGATGCACAAATGAATTTCGTTTTCTTTTACTTTTCTTTTTTCTCTATATTTAACCCATCCTTCCTTCCTTTCTTTCTATTTATCTTTTTCTCTCTTTCTTTCTTTATATATATTGGGTAAGACATAAGATTTCAATTTGATTCTTCCGGACAGAGAAATATCTGTCATCTTTAAAAATTCTTCAGAGTTAACTAGTCTGTCTCCATCAATAACCACTTCTCTGGCCATTTCATCAACTTCTCCATCTATTAGTTTTCCTTTTAAGTGCATCAGGATGTGACATAGTTCTGCTACACTGATGTAACACTTCCATTCTTGTTGAAGATTCAAAATCCTTCTCAGACTTCTTCATCCCTATCTGCATCTTTCATTTTCTTTGCCATTTTAGTTAAAAAATGTGGAAAGTCAATGGTGCCAGCTATATCAGTATCCACTCTGTTGATCATATACTGCAATTCAGCTTGTTTGGTGTTCTGACCAAGTGACCACATGACAGTTCAAAGTTGCTTTGCAGTGATAGTACCACCATCATATTTATTAAATAGAGAAAAACCTTCCTTGAATGCAGTAGTCAGTTCTTTACTCAGCTGATAAATCACAGTGCTATCAAAGGGAGGAAGAAAGGAGCAGGCACTTGGAGGACTGTGACTGCTGGGGTGTCATTGCTTCTGTTGCAGTGACCTTTCTGCTTCTTCTATAGCCTGAATCTTAGCTCTCATCATGCTGTGAATAACACGTAAGCAGACAGTACACAGGAGATACCCAGCACCACTGCCAATTTATATTTTGTAAGTGGATCATTTTGCTGCACACTTAATGGAAATATATTCTGTCTGTTATTGGAAATGTGAATACCCAGTGAAGTTCTGGTATGATTTCTCTTCTGATGTCACTACTTTATTATGAACATCTAGGATTCTTATTTTCATATTGATCACTTCTTGACAATATGGTTGGCCTTGGACATATCATTGATCAATTTCTACATTCAACAAAGAAAGGTCATGTATTTCATGCAAATAGTGAAATTAAAACTTACATTTCAAAAAATGCCTTTGCTTCCCTCTAATGATATGCAGAGATCTTTTGTGACATATTTAAGAATCTAAGAAAGAAGGAGAGGGAAAGAAAAGAAGAAAAAAAGAAGATGGATATTGTTTGAGTATTCCAGAGTATAAGTCATCCTTAGTTCAATTTTCCACATTGAATACATTCAAGCTTCAATTTTTCTCTCCCTGAATCCATGAAATTAGATATGTTCACTTATCCCGTCCCGCGGGATTCGGTTATTCATGGGTGCGAGGAGGACCACGAACCTGGAAGGAAATGGGAGTAAAAGAAAGAAAGTCGGAGGACCAAGTAGATATCAACCTATCAAGGTCTCGTTTATTAGGCTGAGGTGCCTTCTTTTTAAAGCATACATCGTGGGGAATATGGGAGGGGTCGAGGGAGAATTATACAAAGAACAAAGAAGTGGGCATCTGCTGACATGGGGGCCGAAGTCAGGCGCCAGGCAGCGGGCACTCTGGATCTTATCTCTGAAACATCGATCCTCCTTGACAGCCTTAGGGGGTCAGGCTCTGCTCAGGCGTAACTCATGTCCTTGGATGGCATGGGAACTCAGGAAGAGATAGGGAAGAGGGGACTATAATTCAGCTTTTACAGCCTCAGGTGCCAAGAAAGGAATAGGGAGGAAGGAGGGTGATAACCAGCTCTTAGTACAAGGCCATTTGGCCTGTTAGGGAGATTGTGAAGGGCTCACTTTCTCACGGGATGGTCTCTGGCATTCACTATTATAACCTTTAGTATATTTTGGTTACATCTAGTCCCCAAGTCTGTTAAGCATGTGTAAATAGATACTTTATATGGATTTATTGTTTAAATTTTGCAATTTATTTTATATTCATTTTATACCCTGCTCACTACCCTCCTCCTGGTCACCCCTTCCCAATCCTTCCTCCATTCTCCCTCTCCTTTTCCACTCTGGTAAGGTCCCCCTGGGTATTATCCCCCCTGGCATTTAGGTGATTCCTCTCCCACTGAGACCAGACAAGGCAGCTCTGCTAGAAGAGGCAACAGCTTTTGGGATAGTTCCGTTCTTGTTATTCGGGACCCATATGAAGACCAAGCTGTACATTTTACACATATATATGACAGCCCTAGGTCCATCCTGTGTATGCTCTTTGGTTGGTGATTCATTTTGGAACCGCACCAAAGTTTCAGGATAGTTGACTCTGTTGGTTTTCCTATGGAATTCCTATCTCCTTAGGGGCTGCAACCATTTCTCCTATTCCTCCATAATAGTCTCCTAGCCCCATCCACTCTTTGGCTGTGGGTGTGTGCATCTGGGTGAGTCAGTTGATGAATGGAGGTGTCTATGGGTGTAACAGAGTATCATAAATAGTTTCAGGGATTAGTACTTGTCTATGGGGTGGAACACAAGTTGGGCAAATTATTGGTTGTCCTTTCCCTCAGTCTCTCTTCCATACCAAATCCCTGCATTTCTTGAAGATAGGATACCTTTTGGGTCAGAAGTTTTTTAAGTGGGTTGGTGTCCCTATTGCTTTATTATTTGGAACTAACATAGATCTCACACAACAAAAATGGCATTGAATTAGTTGAGATTTTTTATAAATTCAAGTACTAGAAATACATGTTTAACACATTTTCAATGATAAATCACTACCTCCTACTTCCCTTAAAACGAAATTCAAAAATGCCATCATTTATTATAGTGACAAGACTCAGATAGGATTGAAAAGGAAAAAAGGAGGTTTCCTCCCAAGTAAAATCTCTTGAATTTTTTAGCAGTTAATTTGCTGCCATACTTAAAGCATGTGGAAATGATGTAGTAGTACATACTAGCAACATCCCTTGCTAATTCTAAATAAGCTAAATTCTCTAAACAAATTGGCAGCTTACTTACAGGGCCTATTAAATATGACAAGAAGCAGTTTTATTGCAAAAGGACACTGTTTAAACAATATTGCAAATTAGAGTTGTGTGTAAATACAATACAGACCACATTTGATTTCCTTCTAGTTCTTTTTCAGGGTCATGTCTATTTAATGATCAGAACAGAGAGTCATGAAAATGCTACCAAGTATATTGCATTTTCTCTAAAACAAGCATATGTGTCGGGAAATGTGAAAATTCTAAGTCAATATTTCCTCCTCTTTAATCTGTACCTGATACAGTAATATTAATTTCAATGAAAATTAGGATATAATTTCTCATTGATAAGTCAAGAGGAATGTTTTCCACACACTGATTGTTTTGTAAATAAATACAAATAAAACTAACATTCTAGTCCTCCTGCTTTCACAGAGGCCATGGCCAGTGCCATGGACCACAAGTCAGTCCCTGCTCTAGGTCCTAACCCAGCCAAATTCCCTTCAAGCCCATCAAATAGCCACAAATTCCATTCCAGCCACAATTCTGCCTGTTTTCCTAGAGGTGAAGCCAACACTAAGGATGCCAGATAAAATCCTTCCCTATGCCCTATGCCAACCACCTGCCCTTGAATTTTACAACATATGGTGGTTTCCTTATTCTAGACAACAACTTCAGTAGAAGACCTCTGTAGTCTCAGAGGCAACTCTAATTCTAAGTACCCAAGAAACAATGCTAGCACCCAAAAGCCCAGAGGTCACACAGGACAGCATGACCCTAGTGGAAAAATAGTGTTGGACCTGAAGACTCATAGGGCACCAAAACCCAAAATCACTCATAATAGAAGAATATAGGAGAAAAACAAACCACGGAAAAATATCCAAAATACATCCATCCAAAAAAGATAAACTCAGAAATCATCACCTAAACCTATAATAACTATAAAACTAGATGACTAGAGGAGAGAATAAGAACACAATCAACAACACCCAGGCCAATATGATCCCACTGGAGCCAAAAAATTCCTGTTATAACAAACCTCAGATATTTCAAACTAAGCAAAGTACAAGAAAATGACTTTAAATCCAAACTTTTAAATATGATAGAGGTCTTTAAATATGAAGCAAATAAATTACTTAAATACATACAGGAAAATACAAATTAACAGACAAAGGAAATTAATAAAAATTTCAACACCTGAAAATGGAAATAGAAACAATAAAGAAAGTAAACCAAGAGAATTCTAAAAGTGGAAAATCTAGATAAGAGAACAGAAGCTACAGCTATAAGCATCACGACCAGAATACAAGCACTAGAAGAGTGCCATGCAAAGAAGGTCCAATGGGAAAAAAAAATGGATACATCAGTCAAAGAAAATGTTTCAGTTGAAAAGGCTCCTGATACAAATCATTCAGGAAAATTAAGACACTATGAAAAGAACAAACTTCAGAATAATAGGATAAAATGTGAAGATTCCTAGCTCAAATACCCAGAAAATATTTACCAAAAAAAAAAAAAGAAAAATTACATTAAATTCAAGGAAGAAATGCCTATACATGTATAAGAAGCTAACAGAAAACCAAATAGATTGCACGAACATAAAATAAATATTCTTTTTTCTCGGCACCTAAAGGAACCTTCTCCAAAAGTGACCATATATACTGTCACAAACCAAATCTCAACAAATGCAAGAAAAAATGAAATAACCCCATTTAACTTATCAGAACACAATGGTTTAGAACTGGACTTTATTTGAGTTTTTGGTTTGCATTGGTATGAAGTAGAATCTCCGGGTCATTTCGATTTGCATTTTCCTGATGACTGAGGGTGTTCAAAATTTCTTTAATGCTTCTTGCCAATTCGAGATTCTTCTGTTCAGAATTCCCTGTTTAGCTCTGTACCCATTTTAAAATTATGTTATTTGCATTTTCTGGAGTCTAACATCTTGAGTTCTTTATATATTTTGAATATTAGCACCTTTTGCGAATAGGGTTAGTGAAGATCCTTTCCCAATCTGTAGGTTTCTGCTTTGTCAAAAATTTAAGTACAACAAATGCTGGCAAGGGTGTGGAGAAAGAGGAACACTACTCAACTACTGGAGAAATTTCAAACTGGTACAATCACTTGGGAAATCAATCTGGTGGTTCCTCAGAAATTTGAAAATAGTTCTACCTGAAGACCCAGCTGTACCTCTCCTAGAATTATATCCAAGAGATGTTCAACCTTACCAAATGAACACATGCTCCATCATGTTCATAGCAGCCTTATTAATAATAGCCAGAACCTGGAAGCAACCCAGATACTCCCCAACTGAAGGATAGGCACAAAACCCCCCCCCCCAAAAACAAAACAAAACAAAACAAAACAAAAACATTCATTTACACAATGGAATAGTGTTCAGCTTTTAAAAATGAGGGCATCATGAATTTTGCAGTCAAATGGATGGGAATGGAAAATATCATCTTGAGTATAGTAACACAGTCCCTAAAGGACATGCATGGTATAAACTCACTGGTAAGTAGATATTAGTCAAAATTACAGAATACACATGGTAGCACCCACAGACTGTAAGGTTTTTAACAAGAAGGAAAGCCTAAGTGAAGATGCTTCAATGCCACATAGAGGGTGGAACAAAATAAATATGGGAGGCAGAGGGAGAGGTGGATATGGCTGCAAGAGTAGAGAGGGACTGAGAAGGAAGGCCAGAAGCAGGCATATAGGTTAGCAGGAGAGAAACCCAGAGGGCCAGGAGAATGAAAGGAAATATGTGGCTGCTGGGGTTAGGGAGTTGGGGAACTTCTAGAAAGTCCCACAGACCTCAAATGTGAGAGGTTTCCAGGACTCAATGAGGATGAAAAATTATAACTAGTATGAGAAAGAAATTAAAGAAATGATACACTTTACAATAGCCATAAATAATATAAATTACCTTCAGGTAATTCTAACCAAGTAAGTTTTGAATGAAGCAATTTAAGAAGATAGCAGAAGATAAACAGATCTTTCATGTTCATGATTCAATAAGATTAATACAGTAAAAATAGCCTTCTTTAAAAAAAAAAACAATCTACATATTCCACACAATTCCCAACAAATTTCCAAGCAATTCTTTAGAGAATTTGAAAGAATAGTATTCTGCTTCATATGGGAAAAAATCTAGGATAGCTAAAATAATCCTGTATAATATAAGAACGTTTTCATGTATAACTATCCCTAATTCCAAGCTGTACTACAAAGAAATAGTAATAAAAATCTAATGGTATTGGCATAAAAAACAGACAAGTTAATTAGTGGAATCAGATTGAATGGAAGTAAATCTATACACCCATTAACAGTAGGTTATTGGAGAAAGAGCCAAAACTATACAATGAAAAAATAAAAATAAAAAAGGATCTTCTCCAAGTAGTGCTGGTGTAACTCGATGCCTACAGGTATATGAACCCAAATAGATCAAATATCTATTACCCTACACAAAATTCAAGTCTATGTGGATCAAAGAAAGATGTCAACATAAAACTAGATGTACTAATCCTAATAACAGAAAAAGAGAGCAATAGCCTAGACTGCATAGTCTAGCAATAGCCTAGACTACAGGGAGACAACTTCCTGAACAAAACACTAACAGCTTAAGCTCTAAGATCAACAATTGATAAATGAGACCTCATTAAACTGAAAAGCCTCTCTAAGGCAAAAGACCTTGTCAAAACACTGACAAAAACAGCGGCCTAAAAAATAGAAAAATATTTTTACCAATCCTACATTTAAGAGAGAGATGATATAAAAATATATACAAAGAAATCAAGAAACTATACATCAACTAAACAATCTAATCAAAAAATGGGATACAGATCTAAACAGATATTTCTCAACAAAGGCAGAGGTTGAGAAGTACTTAAAGAGAGGTTTAGCATCCTTAGCCATCAGGGATATGTTAATAAAAATGATTCTAATTTCACCTTATACCAATCAGAATGACTAGGATCAAAAATTCAAGGAACAGGTCATGCTTACAAGGATATGGAACAAGCAGAATACACCTCCATTGCTGGGAGGAGTGCAAACTTGTACAGTCATTTTGGAAATTAATTTGGTGTTTTCTCAGAAAATTGAGAATAGATCTACTGCAAAACTCTGCTATACCACTCCTGGGCATATACCCAAAACACATTCTACCATAGTACAAGAATACTTGGTCGACTTTGTCCAAAGATATTTTTTTATAATATTGAGAAACTGAAAACAGCGTAGGTGAACATCAACTGAGGAATGAACAGATAAAATTTATAAAATGGAATATTATTTGGATATTAAAAATAATGACATCATATAAGTTTCAGGCAAACAGATGGATCTAGAAAAGAATATCATGAATGAGGTTACCAAGACAAATATACATAAACATGGTTTATATTGGTGGACATTATTGATAAAGTAAAAGATAACCATTTTACAATTCACAGACCCAAAGAAGGGAAGTAACAATGAGGGCTCAAGGAGGGGACATGTGAATCTCAATGAGATTTGGACATAGAATAGATACTATGAGGGAATGGGAAGGCAACTGGATGGTGGTGGGGTAGGAATGGGAACAGGAGGGATCAGGTGGGAGATAGACTTGAGGGAGCGAATACTAGGGAGTGACAACTGGAATCATGGAAGGTAAGGTGAAGTATCTCTGGGAACCCAAGCACCCAGGACAATGGAAATACCATGGAATCTATGAGGATGACTGTATTTGCTTTGACTCCAAGCATGAGAACATGGAGCCTAAACCGGCTATCTCCTATAACCAGATAAGAGTTTCAATGGAAGGACTGTGACATCCACACAACCATAAGAACTTCCAACTACAGTTTATCCTGACTAAAAGATATTCAGAGAATAATGATGGAGCAGAAACTGATGAGGTGGCTAATCAATGACTTGTCCAGCTTGCCATGAAATGAGCTCACCCTTAACACTGTTAATGATACTCTGCTATACTTGCAGATAGGAGGCTAGCATAACTGTCATCAGAGAGGCTTCACCAAGCAACTTCAGCAAGCAAAATTAGGCAGGACTTCGAGAATCCTGTGGAAGAAGGGGATAAAGAATTGTAGGAGCCTGAGGAGTTAAGGAAACCACAAGAAATCCCACAGAATCAACAAACCTGGGCTCATAGGGGCTCACAGAAACAAACTGCCAACCACGAAGCATGTATGGGACTGACATAGGTCCTCTGCACATATGTAACAGTTGTGTAGCTTGGTCTTCATGTGAGGCTCCTAAAAGAAGGAGCAGGGGCTGTCTCTGTTGCCTGTGGTTTGAATCCCTTTGCCCTAACTGGGATGCCTTGTCTGGCCTCAGAAGATGAGAGCCTGACTTACTTCAACATAAGAAGCCAAACAAGGATGGTTCATAGCCATAAAATGGATGGAAGTAAGGTGGGAGGAAAGACTGAAAGCATAGGAGGGAGTGGAACCTGTGGTCGGGATGGAAAGTATATAAATTATAATTGAAAATATACTTTTAATATTTAAAAATTAATAAATATTAAAACTAAAACATTTAAAAATAAATAACATTGTTAAGGAGAGTTTCATTTCTTAGAATAAGAAAATACTCTGTAAAATAAATGACCTCTCAAACTAAAAGAGAAGAAAGTCAATCTACAAAATACTTTTTTTTCCCTTTAAAACCATCAGAAAATTTTCACAGCCCTATTTCAAGATATAAACATTCCCTGAGGGGGAGAAGAAGATTCTTTTTAGACTATGTGGCAGTAACAAAAAAAAAAAAACCTACATCACCATGAATGTTAATAAGATAAAGTCATCTTTAATCTTCATTTCAATTCTTGAATACTAAGTGTAGGTTTTGCATATTAGTTTGGAATAGCTGAGAGCCCTAGAATCAAAGGCAGTTTGCTATTGATGTCTGAATATTTCCCACAATTCCACTCAAGATACCTAGCACAACTATTATGAGTAGGAGTGGTCTGGAGAAATTACTCCTTGTCCTAACCATGGAGGGTATGAGCAGATGCTTCTAGAGTTTGGGGGTAAAGCTTGAACTACTTCCTTGGATTCTGCTCACAGTGAGTAAAAAGAAAGTGCTGAATTAATGGCAAATCATTTAATCCTTAATATAAACTATCATTTTGGCATAGAAATATGAACAAGATTACTTTGCTTCTCAGACATGAGAAATCTATAGTAGAGTCACTAGCTTCAGCTCCTGAGGAAGAGTAAAGCAATGTTTATACTTGAACCAAGAATATGTCAATAATCAGCTATTGGTTGCTAGTTAAATAGAGCATCTCACCTATCTCCATCTACCAATCACAGGTAGAAGACAGAACTTGACCATGATGAAGAAATAGAATAGGATTACAAACGAGTCACTAGCTAAAGCTTGCCCTAAAACTTAATCTGATCCAGTATATTAAAAACCCTTGGTGACATACCTGGATCCATGAAGGAGGTGAAACCTGTCTGTCACCTGGAATCCCTGATGCAATTTTTTCCATCCTGTGAATTTTCCATAATGAGATGATCTTAGAGTGATGCAATTATTGGGTATCACCCCTAATTCTAAACCAAATTAAACCAGGGACGGAGGGAGATGATGAACAACACATAGGGGTGTTCTTCTAGGCTCTCCAGGGAATGTCTAGGGAAAGCTAGGTAATATCTATTGGAAGTATGTAAATCCTAGATATCTGTAACTCTTAAAACCTGTGTTTATTCTTATTATTTCTAATTATGCTTTATGTGCATTTGTTTTGTGGAAATCCATTTTAAATGAGTGCAAGACACTGAAGATGCCACATGTATCAAATCTTTTAGAAAGTGAGAGATGAGTGTGAGCTGCCTGACATGCACTTCAGTTCACTTGAAGAAGAGTGCACTCTCAACTGCTGAGCCATCCCTGAATCCCCCTAGCTTTAATAGCAAGGTAAAAATAAGGAAATTAGCAAACTGGGAGAGAAAAGCACAAGTCTTATACAGAGACATGATTGGCTTTTCTAAGGATCTCTCCCTTTCCAAGGAGAAAGGGTACCAACAAAAGATGACGAGAGCCATGGTTAAAACAGATAGACTTAGAAAATCTACTCCATAACTTTGAAAATGGACAGTTGAAAAGGCAGAAGCACAGGGAAAAGTCAGGCCAAAGGTCTACAGCATTATCACTGGCAGCACGGAGAGATGCCAGGGAAACCCTCATTTCTCAGCACTGAACAATGAGAGAAGCTACTGCTTGGATACCATTTGAAAAAGACCCCACTGAGTCAACAGTTTAGCTGCCAGAGACGCTCTGTGAACCAAGCTCTTGGGAAATTCACAGGAAGTATTTTGGGATTCTGTGCTGAATCCTGGCCAGCAGAATACTGTTAGCCTGTGAAAGTGAAATTTAGAAACAGAATTCTGTTTATTCTGGGAGGTAGTGAGCTCACCAAAGCCAGAGTATCTCTAAGGGAATGTAAGTTCAACCTACAAGCAGTACAGTGGACATCTGCAAGAAATAGCCCAGAGGGAACAATCCAAAACGACCCTTGAAAATTGGATATCCACATGTGGAAAAATGAAACTAGACCCTTGTTTCTCAATGTGCATAGAAGTCAACTCTACATGGATCAAATACCTTAGTGCACAACATGAAACTCAGACTATCTAGAGTAAACAAAGAAATCAAGCAAAAAATGAAGGAGATAATAAAATGACTAGACAGTTCTTAAAGATGAGGTACAGGTGAAAAATAAATATATTTAAAAACTTCGTCCTTACTGTCAGAGAAAGCAAATCAAATCTACATAAAGATTCCATGTGATTCTATTCAAAATGATAGTCATCCACAAACAACCAATGTTGCTGAGGATATGAAAAGGCAATGTTGTATATACTGTTTGTGAGACTGTGAACCAGGCCAGCCACCATGAAAGTTACTATGTGCCGTTCTGGAAAAAAAAATGTGAATTAAAAATAAGCCTATTGGGCTGGTGAGATGGCTCAGTGGGTAAGAGCACCCGACTGCTCTTCCGAAGGTCCGAAGTTCAAATCCCAGCAACCACATGGTGGCTCACAACCACCCATAATGAGATCTGATGCCCTCTTCTGGAGTGTCTGAAGACAGCTACAGTGTACTTACATATAATAAATAAATAAATCTTTAAAAAAAAATAAGCCTATTATGTGACACAGTTGTAACACCCCTGTGTATTTACCCAAGGATTCCAATTCAAATTACCACAGAGATATTAGCAAACTGATGCTTACTGCACCAGTATTCACAAAAGGTAAACTATAGAATCAACACGGGTCCAAAAACCTAAGGGGTGAATAAAGAAAATGTGCTGTGTTATACAGACATACATGCATACACACATGTGTACATATGCATACATACACATGTGCATATACTTGCATACGTATATATATGTTTCAATGATTTTGTCAGGAATGAATAAGAACAAATTTACATCATTTGTAGGAAAATAAATGTTCAATTGGAGATAAACATCCTAAATTAAGTAAGACAGTCTCAGAAAAATAAAATTATACATCTTTTATCATTTGCAGTTCCTAAATATATATATGCACTAATATCATTTCTGTTTATGTTACCTGAAAGTTAAAAAAGGTTGTAAGAATATAGAAGAGACTAACAATACAAGTGAAGATACAACAAAAATAAAACCAAACAAAAATAACAACAACTAGTCAAATAAAGCCACAGGGTAATATATGGAAAACATGCTCAACATTTAAGATATATTTGTGAAAAGCATATGTAAATAAATTTTAACTAATAAAGAACTAAATCTAATAAAAGAAAAAAGAGAAACGGAGGAAATCAATGGGAGGAGATTATTGGGGCAAGATTGGAAAAATGAGGCACTCATTTCATTGAAATACATGCATATATAAAAACATTAGTATTAAATGACTTACTACACATAATTAACAAATGCTGAAATGATTTTAACAAAGGAAAGACAAGTACTACAAAACTAAGTCTATAAACAAATAGAGTGCCAACTATTTAGAGTTGACAAGGTTTGTAAAATTATATAAAAACTGAAGTTATCATGCTATTTGATTCAGCATTACATCTGATGAAGGAACTCATTCACATTCAAGGACCACCAGAAACCATGGAAGATGATGCATCTTTGCAAGATGACAGACCAGCTTTAAGCTAGCTGACTTTTCTGTGCAGTTTCAGACAGCCTGTCTAGAGACAGTGTCACTCACAGTAAGCTGTGCCCTACCGCATCATTAAGAAATAAGTCAATCCTTGAAAAAAAAAGTCTACTGGCTGGCCAATATGATATAGACAATGCCTCACCTGAGGTTCTCTCTAAATGTCTGGGGACTGTGTACTGATGGCAGTTAAGAGAAACTAGCAGACATATAGAACTATGATTCACTGTGTTCTTTCTCTTATTTGCATTGTGACTGTTACTCAACTAAAACAAAACCGTACCATATAAAATTATTTCTAAGAAAACCATACTATTTCAAATGAAATGATTTTTAAAACTAGATTTAAATGCAGATACTTAATAAATTACAGGAACTATAAAGTAATTATGATTAATACAGTAAAGACTGAATTGAAAAAGTAGGCAGCATACATGAAAAGGAGATTCAGTAGAAACTCTCCCCAGATTCTAAAGAAATGCTTTGTGTGTTTGACATATAATAGACAGGTCCATGTATTTAAAACATGGTTCCCAGTGTCGTTGGACTCAAGAATTGTTTAGGCACAACTGATAAAACAAAAAGGAACTTGGAGTTATAACAAACCAAAGCACTCAATGCAAAACATATAAATCTACTCTTAAAGATCAAAGGATTGGGCTGGAGAGATGGCTCAGTGCTTAAGATCACTGACTGCTCTTCCAGAGGTCCTGAGTTCAATTCCCAGCAACCACATGGTGGCTCACAACGATCTGTAATGGGATTGTATGCCCTCTTCTGGTGTGTCTGAAGACAGCAACAGTGTACTCACATACATTAAATAAATAAATATTTTTTTAAAAAAATGATCAAAGGATTGAGAGACAATAAAGAATTCCTGTCATGTATTGTTTTAGTTTGATTTCTATTGTTGTCGTAACATTTAACCCAAAGCAACCAGAAGAGAAAACATTTTAATTTACCCTACACCTTATAGTTCACGATTAAGGAAAGCTAAAAGAACTAGAGGCAGGGAAGGAGAGGTAAGACATGAATCAGAGATATGAAGGAATACTGTTTACTTGTTGCTCAGCCTGCTATATTTGTATTAATCAGGCCTATGTGCCCAGTGATGACATTATCCATAGTGTTCTCGGCCTTCCCAAAAGCCATTAACCAAGAAAATGCCCCCATAAAATTGCCTTCTGGCCAACTTAATGGAAACATTTTCTCTTTTGAAGTTTCCTCTGACTAGGTGACTCAGGCTAATGTCAGGTTGACAAAAATATAACCAGTATATGTATAATTTAGATTTAACAAAGATAAGAGAAGTAAAAGAAGGTTTAATAAATATTTGATGGGATTCTTGTCATGAACTCAACCAAATTAATAGAAATAAAACCCAGATACAAGAAAGTAGAGGACTCCAAGCAGGAAAATGATGCATGACAAATATAAAATAAAACATTGATATATATATAAGAGAACACAAAAATGGCTTGTTGTATCTTTCCTCATTTTGTCTAATGAATGCCACATATTTAACATTTCAATATATGCACCTTCTCTGAGCCAGGTAACTGTATTAATGCCAATTCTTCACGCAGCATGTTTTCACACATCATGTGTTCATTCTATGTCCCTTCCTCACATTTGGGTAGATGCCACAACATTAAACCTTTTTGTCTTACAAAAACTGTGGTACTCTGTGATTGGCAGTCTTCAATATCAACATTGTAATTGAGGGCAACATAAACCCTGACCACACTAAGTGGGAAATATATCAATATTACATATGTTCTAACTATGTCATCCAATAGTGTCTTTTTCACACTCTTTGGCCCTACAACTGTACGACAGATATGTCTACATATGTCTAATGTGTGACAGAGATACAACATTATCAAATTTAGACCATTTACTATCCTACAATGACCACCAATTGTTCAAGTAAAAGTATCAGTTTGTATTTCTTCATTTAAATAGAAACTTAGAAAGTATTGTTTGTTCTTAAAAAATATATACCTAAACCAATAACACACTAACAGTCAATCCTTTCAACCAACTATGCTTGATATATACTCGCACTTTCCTCTCCCCCCCCTCTTTCTCTCTCTCTCTCTCTCTCTCTCTCTCTCTCTCTCTCTCTCTCTCTCTCTCACACACACACACACACACACACACACACACACACACACACACACACACACAATTCAACTTTTACTTGTCCTGTTTATATACTTTATGTGTTAGAAGCCATACACTGAAGCTTTTTTTTTTATACTATTAGGAGCTAAACCCTTTAAGAAATCTGACTCTCTCTTGCCAGAAGCTATCAACAATCCATAGCACCTTAGCTAAGAGTGGAATTCATGACTAGCCCTACCTTAGTCAGGCAACCACAACTGCTGCCATTTTTCTTAATTTTTCTAAACATGAGTAAACTCCCATTGTGCATACATAACAATTTTCATTGTCTGTTGTGTTATTGGGCATCTATCATGATAATATTGGATAGTATGAATATTACAGCAATAAACACATGTGGCAGTGTTTTTGTGATAATAAATATGATCCTATGGATTTATGCCTAGAAAATGCCATAGATAAGACATAGAATAGTTCTGCTTATTTTTTTAAAAGAAATTCCATATTGATTTCCATAATGAGTGTTGCAGTTTAAAATTTAATTTGTAGACGACAGGGGCTTCACTTTCCTTACAGCCTTGCTAAGTATTTATTATCATTTGTTATACTGATCACAGACATTCTGACTAGAGTGAAATCACATCACCAAATAGCTTTTATTTACATTTTACTGAGTGGTAAAAATATTGAACATTTTTAAACTAATGTATTGGGCACTTGTGATTCTTCTTTTGAGAATCATTAGTTCATTTAATGAGTTCATTTTTAATTGTCAGTTTTAACAGTTTTGGTGGTTAGTTTTTGCAGTTCTTTACATAAATATCAAATATTAAACCTTTCTCTTAGACATATATAGTAAAGGTTTTTTCCATTCTGTATGTTATCTGCTTTTCAATCATTTTCTTTCTGTTAGAATGATGTATTTCACCTGGGCATTCTGGCCCATACCTTTATTCATAACATCCATGAGGTACATGTAGGTAAATATCTGAGTTTGAGGTCATACAAGTATACAGAGTGAGTTCCACAGCAGCCAGGGCTATACAGAGAAATCCTGTCTTAAAAAAACACAAAAAGATAAATATATTTATAATACTTTTGCAATATGACTCCAATGGCACATTTTAAAATTTTTACGTCTCTATTATTTTCTCTTTTTAATAAATTTGTCAGTGTAAATTTTCTTTTGGAGGGTGTTTGTTTTTGTTTTTGTTTTTTCTAAAGAGCACTAGAAATGCTCTTTTCTGTTCTCATGTTTCACCATGGAAGTATTTGTTCCTTAGTTGACAGGCCTTTTTAACAACCTGTTTATAAAAAAAAATACTTTATTTCTAATTGTAAGAAATTTTTAAAAATGATATGACCTTGGTATACCTTTCTTAGTGTTTTTTGTTGTTGTCTTTGCTTGTTTGTTTGACGGACATTGAAGTTTTCTATTTTATGTTCACAAATTTCATCTAATTCAGAAAAATTGAAGTCAGTTTTTAATTATCTGATCCTTACTTTCCTCAAGTTGTATTTAAATTAGACTACTTCAAATTTTATCATAGTTTCTCTTGTCCTATGAACTTCTTTCAGTAAAATTATATTTTCCAGATTTGTTTGTTAATTCTTTTGTAATATTTGATTCTGACCATAGCCTGCAACACAATACTTTAAAATATTTTAGGATGTATGTATAAGGGTTTGTCTGCCTATATGTCTATGTACAGTTTGCGTGCCTAGTGCCCACAGAGACTACGTGATACAATTAGACCCTCTGATACTGGATTTACAAATGGTTTTGTTCCACCATTGCCATATTGAATATCAAATGCAGACCTTCCTGAAGCATATCCAGTAGTGATATATCTCAAGCTCTTTAAGTGAAAACAGCCTAACTTTATATGTTTGTGTGTGTGTATATGTATATGTATATATGTATATATATCAAGCTGCTGCAGCTTGTCTATATAATCCAGTATATTTGGTATATATGTTCCTTTTACACTAATGAGTACAGCTTCAACATCCCAAATAATTTTGCATGCTAATTCCATGAGCCCTGGTTACTGTGTATTCCTTTCATTTGATTGTTTAGTGATGTGCTTGCATAATATTACAAACTGTAGTGAATTTTGTTTGTATGTGGTAAATTTTTATATTTTATATCTTGAGTTTCAGTGCTGATGAAACTGGGTTTCTAAAAATAATAGTTTGAAGCAACATTGAAAAGTTGTTAGGTGACGCTGGGTGTTGTTCCCATTAAGACTAGTATTATCTTCCAATAAGACACTGAATTTCTGTTCACTTATTTTTGTTGTTGTTGTTGACGTTGTTTTGGGTTTCCTTCTTCAGTTCTCTGAAAACGCAAGTTTCTTGTTTTTACTTGCAACACACTCTGTTCCTGAAGTTGTATGGGACTGCTACTGTCAATTCTAAGTGTCTCTTTTCTCAGCCTCGGGGACCGTCCTCACATCAGTGAGGTCCACAGTTGTTTAAGTGTGAGTAGCATTTTTCTGTAGGTCGCTCACATTCTCTTCCAGCTGTGTTCTGCTTTGCTCTCTGCTTTTCAAACTTAGGACATCTTGTGTCTTCTTAGAAACAAGTCTGTATTTTCAGATTTTTTTTTTTAAGGATCTCTGTCCTCTGCAGGCTGACTTGAAGACATACCTGATGGAATTTGGGGATTTGCTGCAAACTATCCTGGTATAGGCTTCTTCATTTTATTTTATTTTATTTTATTTTATTTTATTTTATTTTATCCTTTATATCCTACAGTGAGAGTACTGTTCTTCATTAATTAATGTCTTTGAAAATAATTTATTTGTGGTTATTTATTGTGTTTCTTATGGTGGAAAGGAGACTCATTTCTATAATACTTGGAATGTGGAGAGCCTAAGAAAATACTAATTAATTTTACTTATAAGAAATGTCTCATTGCATTTGATACAATGAAATATATTTCATATTGAACCAATATATTAAAAAGAGAAGGATCTGATATCCATTTAAATTTCAAATATATTGAAATGAATTTTGATAACATTTTATTGGATTGAAGGTATCTTAATATTCCAATAAGGTAAAAAGGCTTTGCTCATAGCCGTCATTTATGATTTTAATAGGTCATGTCATAATATAATCAATGAATAGTAATCACACATATCAACAAGTCTTGCTGTGACATTTCCATGAAAAATATAAAGATAGAAATATATGCTTCTTGTTAGATCTTTGCTATATTTTCCTATACATTTTTTTCACAATTTGCATGTTATTTTTAAATGCCATTAAAGTAATGTCAGCATTAGTTTGGAGACTCAACCTTGATGTTAATGTCTAGATTACAGCAGCAGTTGGTAGGAATAATAAAACAAGAATCATCAAAACAACATCATGTTGTCATTGCTTAATAACTGATGGGACCGTGACAGCATCACAGGCATGAGATAGCATGAATATTCATTCAGATCACAGAGTGACATCAGAGAGAAGCTCCAAGGGCATGTCCTTTGCAAACTTTTGACATCAGAGTAGATAGTCATGTCAAAACATTGCCATGTTTTGATAGAAAGCTCATCCACCCTTTCTTCCCTTTGAAAAGGCTATCAAGCTTTGGAGTGGGATGTAGTGTTCATATTTGAGCTTACAATGGCTGAACTTGTGAACAGTATACTAGTAAACAAGATGAGAAATCAATCAACAGCAAGCAAGCTCTCAAAGTACAATTCTGCATTACTTTAAGCAACTGTGCTTTTCTCAGGAAAACTTTTAAACTAGAAAATTAAAACTAGAATATTTAAACTAGAATATTAAAACTATTCTAAGAGTTCTCTTTAGATGAGTAACAACTTATTTTCATGAAGAAACACAAAGGTTTGACCTCTACTCTATAAATATCTTAGTCCAGTTCAGAATTTTTTTTTATTTTGTTATACAATTTTAAAAGATTATTACTTCTATCGGACATCAAACAAGAAAATAGCTAACTAAACTGAAATTATATTTTATTAGACTCCTTTCTTGTTGCCACAACATGTATAACTTTCTTAATCAGAGAGAACAATGGTTCACCCCTCAAAATATGTATTATAATCCCTTTATTCTGTGAGTATGTCATCTCTATGACTAAATAGAATTAGCTGATAAAATCAAGAGCACTTTCAGTCAGAAATAGCGATTATTCTGGGTTAATTGTGTGAGTCTAAGATTATCACAAAGCCTCTTAAAAACATATGTAGTTAAGAAGGTCAGGACCAGAGACAGAGGGATTCAATGACAGCAGTGGCTGGAGCTGAAATCGGCAACAAGAGCAGAAATATGAGAATCTCCTGAAAGTTCCATTGGAAAGAGATGAAAAAAAAAAAAAGAAAACCCTCTCAAGTTAGTTCAAATAGACTCCACATTTGAAACAATTTGATAGTTTTAATTTCTAAAACTTCATCATGAAAAAACAAAACAAAACTTGTTTTGGATCCCTTAGTTGTGAAAAATTATTATAAAGGTGAAAACAAGCAAACAATTCTTTAATGAGGATCCTATTTTATTCAAATTTCAGTTGTTTTGCTGGTTTTTCATTAAAGGCTGACCATATTTTGTGCTATATTTGTCTAACCCATAGGCATGGTGCTGTATAAATGGAACTTTTTAATATATGTGTTTTATTATAATAATTAACCTCATTAAAATCAGTCTATATTAAAAGATCTCCTATTAATAATAGCACTAAGTATATGATAAGGGAAAATTAAATGTCAAGTCAATATATTCAATATAAAGTTTTAAATTTCCCAGAATTTTCGTATTTCATCCTTCCAACACCTTAGCTCTATTTTGGACCTGTTTTCAAAACTAAAACACCCTGGAAAGGTTATTTGTCTCTTCTATGATATCACTACTGAATTGCTAAAGATAGCAAGAAAGCACAAGCATGAAGGCTTTCATCCATATAGTTGTAATATAATTACAAAGTCAACAATAAGCTTCAAAGTTGAGAGATTTCTGACTCCCAACTTTACAAGTAATAATGATCTTGATTCACATTATAAAATCACAGTGTATTTGTTCCAAGTAACTGGGTTTTCTTTTTGATGAGTAGAAATGCCATGGTGTGGTTAGGAGGCTGAAGATAGTAGGAACCTAGGAAGGATTTATCTCACTAAAGAACTTCCAATGTTGTAAAATAGTATCAAAATAGATGATAAATTGTGTGAGGAGCGGATGTGGCCGCGGCCCCAAGATGGCGCCCGGGACTGCTGCCAAGTCTTATGACTGGCACCTGACTTCCTCATATCCCTCAAGATAACCACGTACCTTGAGCTGCATTGCACAGATGCACCATGACTTAAGATCGGATGATGTGCCTAATGTAGTCCTGAGCCAATGAACTGTGCCTACGTGGAATGGGGTGATGGGGAGTGGACGAGAGGGGATAAAGTAGGATGGCCGAGAGAGGTCAGGGCATTCTTTTTCCTGCACATTGTGAAGTTCCTGAATAAACTGCCTCGAGAAGGACATTGGTTTCGTTGCTTCTTTTCTGCTGGTCGGAGACAGTAGCAACAAAATTGCATATTGAAATGAGCAACCAATTCAAGAAACAGAAACTGAATTCTAAGCTACTTAGAGTAATGGCATCGTTCACCTTTGAGCTAAGAGATCATATATTTTTTTTTTTTAACAAAGATTCTAATTTATTTATTCCTTTTTTTTTTTACTATTTTTTAATTAGGTATTTATTTCATTTACATTTCCAATGCTATCCCAAATGCCCCCCATCCGCTCCCCCACCCACCCACTCCCACTTCTTGGCCCTGGCCTTCTCCTGTACTGGGGCATATAAAGTTTGCAAGACCAATGGGCCTCTCTTCCCAAGACTAGGCCAACTTCTGATACATTTGCAGCTAGAGACAGGAGCTCTGGGGTTACTGGTTAGTTCATATTGTTGTTCCACCTATAGGGTTGCAGATCCCTTTAGCTCCTTGGTTACTTTCTCTAGCTCCTCCATTGGGGGCCCTGTGATCCATCTAATAGCTGACTGTGACCATCCAATTCTGTGTTTGCTAGACCCCGGCATAGTCTCACAAGAAACAGCTATATCTGGGTCCTTTCAGCAAAATCTTGCTAGTGTATGCAATGGTGTCAGCGTTTGGAGGCTGATTATGGGATGGATGCCCGGATATGGCAGTCTCTAGATGGTCCATCCTTTCATCTCAGCTCCAAACTGTGTCTCTGTAACTCCTTCCATGGGTGTTTTGTTCCCAATTCTAAGAAGGGGCAAAGTGTCCACACTTTGGTCTTTGTTCTTCTTGAGTTTCATGTGTTTAGCAAATTGTATCTTATATCTTGAGTATTCTAAGTTTCTGGGCTAATATCCACTTATCAGTGAGGACATATCATGTGAGTTCTTTTGTGATTGGGTTACCTCACTCAGGATGATGCCCTCCAGGTCCATCCATTTGCCTAGGAATTTCATAAATTCATTTTTTTAATAGCTGAGTAGTAAAGAGATCATATATTAAGTGAATACTCTTGAAGTGAAAACAGCCTAGCGCACGCGCACGCGCGCGCGCGCACACACACACACACACACACACACACACACACACACACACACACACACACACATATATATATATATATATATATATATATATATATATATATATATATATATAACTTCAGAGCCTATATATTGAACTGAGAATTTTAAAGCAACTGTTTTATTTTCTTATTGTTAAATTAAGGATTCTCATCTTTATCTATTTCATATGAATTTATAATATCATGAGTATGTTCTATTGACCCAAATTTTGAAGCTCTGGAACCTGGCTCAAATTTTTTGAAAATATGCTACCCAGATCATATCCATGAGCATCACTATGGGTGTATATTCATGTGTTTGTACATGTGTATGTGAAAATGTATGAGTGTTTATGTGTGATTTTATGTGTGTGCACATAGTATATGCTTGCATGTGTGTGCATTCTTGAGTGTGTTTGTGTGTAAATATTCATGCATGTGTGCAATATATGTTTGTATGTGTGTGTATATATGTATTCTTATTATGTATATGGGCATGCATAGAAATGTTTGGGTACATGTGTGTGCATTTGTGCATTTGTGTGTATGCAATATGTGTGTGAGTGAAATGTATGTCAGGGTGTGTATGTGTGAGATACACGTACCTTTGTGGATGTGTACATTTATAATAAAACTGTATGTAGTATAGCAAAGTTTTTGGTCTAATCATCTTCAGTTGATGCCTAAACACCCTCCCTTTCTGATTGTTACAAGTCTTGCCTCCTTAAAAAAATTATTCTGGATGAGTTTTATCAGCAGAATTTATTAGACATAGGTTTGCTAAGAAAAATGGGTTAGCAAGAAGAAATTATCAGCTCGCCAGCTCTGTCAAAACAAACAGTAGTCTTCACACTTAAATTCCTTTAAAGTTTTAAAGCTGTCTCTGATAATACTGTCATCACTTTGTATTTTTAGGTTTGCAAGTTCAGCTCTTAAAATGTTGATTTGAGTTTCATAGCTTTTTTTTTTTTTTTACTTTGTTTACCCCATCTGTAATGTATACTTTTCCAAGAAAACTGTATTGCTGACTTGTTAGTGTGATATCAAGGGCCCAAATACTCACATTTCAGCAAGTCGTGTTATGCAGGTAATGGACATGCATACTCTTTTAAAATACACCCCTGAATTTCCCTTTATATTTGCAAATGAAATTTAAAAGATGGAGCTTATGCAATAGGAAGAAAAGTGTTTGATTCTGAATTTAGTATTCTTCTTAATCTAGTCAATGTTTTTGGCCTTGAAAGCTTATATAAAATATTAATACAAAATATAAAATGCTTACAATTAAATATTATTCTCTATATAGCCATCCTGTTACAAAATCTTCAATGATTATTAATTTATTACTTTAGTTGGTCATGTAGTAAATTCTGTGTGTGCTAAAATTGTGACATTGAAAGTTGCACTATTTGTTGTCTAGTTGCAGAACAATTTTTTAAAGAAAGAAACACCTAAGTACACATCTACAGTTACGTGTCTTCAATATGAAATTCTTTGGTATCTTTTCTTTGTAAATCCAATACTCTTTTTATATAAACAGATAGACATGTCTTTATGTCTGGTTAAAAATATCCATTTCCAAAACCAGAAAATAATGTTACAAAAATCATTTACACAAGTTCCCATCTACATTTAAACATCTGCTTTTCAGAAGAGGGTGGTTAGCACATAGACTCACAACTGGCCAAGGTACAGAGAATAAAAGCGTGCCAAATGTTCAGTCTTAAATGGAACATTTAAAGAACACACCTTATCTAACTCCTAAGACTCAGGGATCTATGTGGAAGAAGGTCCCAAAGAGTATAAGAGTCAGAACTGGTGGCTGGCTACCAATGAACAGTATTTTCTGAACACACCAGGGAAGTTGCACATAGGACCTTCCAGTGCCTGTGGTAGCATGAACAAACAGTGTACAAGCCCTCTCAGTCAGACTATAATCCAGTACAGAGATGGGAGTTGTCCTTGAAATATTCCAAGACAGATGCAGCTTCTGACAATTTATAGTTCCTAGGAGGTGGAGAGTCAGTTTTCCCCAAGACGGTATCACTGATAAATCAATCATGACTCAATGGGAGATCATATGCCCATGCACGTTTGGACAGTACAATTGGTCTGGTAGATTTTTTTAAAGGACAGAAAACAGCAAAAGTGTTTGCAAACAGTTAGTGGAAGAGAAGTGAATATAAACAAGACAAAAAGCACAGAACTCTCAAAAAATAAAAGTTAAATGTAATTAATTAAAAAGTAAATAAATGCAGCTTCAGATATTTAGAAGTTAATACTGTGATCCACAGTTACAAAGAACATAGATTTATACCTTAGTTCAATCACAGATTTTGCACTGTTTCTTCTGGCCAAAAGCATGCAATCATGTCACATTTCTGCAGCACATAGTGTGACAATTTTTATTTTCATGATATCACCATGATATCATCTATGGTGACCTATCCTTGGTGACAACATCCCTCCACATATCCCAGGCTGGCCTAGAACGCCTCTTGATCCCATCTCACGAACTGACACACATTCTCCCCTCTTTTGCCTTCTCTTCTTATTTATCATTGTTTGACATCAAATTGTACTTGTACAAGCATCATGAGGCTCACCCATGTAAAATGGTGAAATCAACAAGTAAATATTGTTCTTGTTCTCAGGCTTCACTCACCAGCTCTTCCCCTGTCTTTTTTTTTTCCCTGTAGGACACCATGTTCCCTAAGACACACAGGCTATGACTTCTAAACTCATTTCAATTTGCCTTAAGAATTATTTTTTTCAAGTAAATGGTTATATTTTATTACTAGGTATTTACTTCATTTACATTTCCAATGCTATCCTAAAAGTCCCCCACACCCTCCCACACCCACTCCCCCACCCACCCACTCCCACCTCTTGGCCCTGGCATTCCCCTGTACTGAGGCATATAAGGTCTGCACGACCAATGGGCCTCTCTTTCCACTGATGGTGGACCAGGCCATTTTCTGATACATATGCCACTAGAGACAGGAGTTCTGGGGGCCGGGAAGGGGGGGGGTACTGATTAGTTCATATTGTTGTTCCACCTATAGGGTTGCAGATTCCCCCCAACTCCTTGGGTACTTTCTCTAGCTCCTCCATTGGGGGCCCTGTGATCCATCCAATAGCTGACTGTGAGCATCCACTTCTGTGTTTGCTAGGCCCTTGCCTTAAGAATTATAGAAGGTATTAGAAAAACCCACATGTACAGGAAACAGAGCCCTTCCTCTTATCTAGAAGATAAAGTTTCAAAACTTCTACTTCTTCCTGACACTATGCAAGTGGCTTGTCCTGGTGTCAAAAACCAAACAAATAAACAAACAAAAAAAAAGTGATTTGGCGGCAAGATCTTTATATTTATGTGAATTCTCAACAGGTATCTGTGAAATTATTTGACTGTTCTTCTTTTTTCTGTCATCTTGCTGCCAACTCTTTTCTTTTATCTTATCCGCCCCCATCCTTTACCTATTTCTCCATTAATTTTACAAAATATGTTTTGAATTTTAAATATTAGGAAAAACAAAACTATATCTTTAATATGATCGATTCAATTATCAGCAAGCATTCAAAAGGTAAGCCGGGCTATATCCTAGATGAAAATTACTTTGAGCAAACCTCAGAATACAAAGTGTTATGAAATAATATTGGAATTTGTAAACACATGGTAAGAGGCCATGCATGCAGTCATAACAGAGGTGCTGATGAAATGATTCGTTTTGCACAACGGGCTTCTCTTTACGATTTGTAGTACTTCAGCAATGATTTATATCCAAATAAGGAAAGACTTCAAGGAAGATAGAAAGAAGGTCTTGTTAACTTAAATCAATTCAGGATATTTTGGGCAAAGCCTTATTTAATAATTCTGACCATAAAACTGAATCAAAGCTTACCCCCCCCCATTTTAAAAGGAGGCTTAGGAAGGGTCCAAGTGAGGATGCTTCAATGTCACTTTGGAGGGACATAGAGGGGGATGAGAAAGGGGGAACATCACCAAGTATTGAGTGTGGGAAGAGGAGAGAAGCCCTGAATACCAGCAGAAAGAATGGAAATCTGAAACCTCAGTGGTAAAGAGATGAGGGGACCCTCTAGAATGGATCAGAGACCTGGGAGGTGAGAAACTATCAGGACTCAAAGGGAGGGGCCTTAGATGAAATGCGTTACAGTGAGGAGAGAGATTTTGTAGAGTTCACCTCCTGTAGCAAGACAAGGCATCAAGTGAAAGGATGGGATTGTCAAAATCTCTGGCCCAGAAATGTTTCTGTCTGAAAAAACCTGAAGAGACAAAAATGGAGAAAAGCCTGAGGGAAAGGAGGTCTGGTGACTGACCCAAATTAGGATCCATCTCAAGAGGAGGCTCCAAGGCCTGAAACTATTACTGATGCTATGGTGTACTTGCAGACAGAAGCCTAGCATGGCTGTCCTCTGAGAGGCCCAACAAAGAGCTGACTAAGACATATGCAGATACTTACACCGATGAATGGACTATAAATTTGGGGACCCCTGTGGTTGAAGTAGGGAAAGGCTGGAAGAAGATATAAAGCAGGTAGTATGCACTAGCTGGCCCAAGGCCGCAGACACATATATAGCAGAGGACTTCTGGTTCTGACCTCAGTGAGAGAAGATAACCTAACCATCAAGAGACTGGAGGCCCCAGGGAGTAGGGAGACCTGGGGGAGTGGCTGAAGAAGGGACATCCTCTAGGAGACAGAAGGAGGAGCAATGGGATGTGGAACTGTAGGAGAGCAGAGTGGGATGGTGGTAATGACTGGACTGTAAAAATATAAATGTAATAAAATAGAGACTTGGAAAAAACTTTTTACTGTTTTGTCCCATTTTGTAATTCTCATGATAGTCAAAATCCTGTTGTTAAGTCTTAGGAAGACACTAGAAACTAGAATTTTATAGATGTCTCAGTCACATGTCTTCCCACAGAAATTTATAAGAAACACTACCACTTATAACAGCAAATTTTCCTGAGTAAGAAACCTGTATCATCCTCATAAGCATCCCAAAAATGATCACACACTAGGCCCTCAGTGGGGATTCAACCCCATTTCAGCAGTTCACCACTGTGCAAAGCAGGGAAACTGCACTATAAAAAAGGCAGGCATCAGGAAATCAGAGAGTTATTCTCAAGAGCTTCACTAGTGAATCAAACATTGAAACCAATTATCAACTTTTGGGTTACAGAACAAAGAATATTGTTTTTATAGGAAAGGAAATTGCACAAGACCTTGAGAATCGGAATCCGTCTATCATTTTCTTAGAAATTGTAAGATTCAACTAAAGTATTCCTGTGTGATCCCCTGTCTAAGTCACAAAAACCTTCACCTTTTCCAATGATCTTTTCTACATGTTTCAATGATTGACATTCTGAATCTCTTCTCATAAATAATTTTTAGTAGAATATGTAGCCAATTCCCTTACTAAAATCAGAGTCTTATAAATAATAGGATAGTCAATGTTTCCATGGAAACAGAGTTTTCAAAATGAGTTCTGATTATGATTTGGCTTACTAACAAGTCCACTGGACTTTTTAAAGTGTTCTCCCAGTTCTAATGGTATTCAGAGAATCAGAAAATTGTCAAGTACATGTGTGCATTGGTATTATTCTATAGCTTTGGTCTGTGAGGTCAAGAAAAACATAAATTGTACATGTGAATGATTTCAAAGGAAAAGGCTAAATCAGTATTCACTTATTTTTGTATCTCATTATAGCCGGAAATATGGGTTGAAATTTGATTTAAAATATCAGGAACCCAATGTGATGGGTGAGATCATCTGTCTGGTTTTCATGTCAGAATTGCAAAATACTCGATCCTTTGGTAAGTTCCTTTTAATCTCTTCACTCATTGTCAAGGAGGATTTTAGAATGTACTCCATAAAATGGATAAATAGACAAAATGAGGCAGTTATATTATAACACATAGTTAGAATCTATGTGTTTCCAAATTAACTGGATATTCATTGAATACATGTTTCACACATTGAGAAATGTGTGTCTATCTTCTTTATGGTTTCACTTACAGTGAGTACTGTAAATTGAGGCAAACATTTTAAAGTTCCATTCTCTTTTTCTTTGTTCACACAGCACACCAACTCAGTTACTTCTCCTTCCTCTAGATATAGTGTCAACTCTGTGATGAAGTCTGTGTGGACACATAGTGCAAAGTCCACTGTCAACATTTGTGGCACAATAAATATACTATGAAATATAGGGACAGGATGGCCAATTATGACTGTACTTGGTTTGTAATTTGACACATCTAAAGTGACTGTGGAGAACTGCAAGAATTAGGATGGATAGAAAAGGGAGGTGACTATGGCTATAAAATCAACCTCAACAATGTGATGCTTTCAACTCCTGAGGGGGCAAAAAGGCTCAAAAATTAAATTAAGACTTTTGTTATGGGATCATTGGTATAAATACGAGTCATGTACAAAAGTATTAAAAAGCATCATTCCTTTGAAATGAAACATCTTTTGAATCTGCTATTCAATGTCTACTCTATACATACATAATTTTAGTGGTGAACAGAAGCACTGGGCAAATAAGGCATGGTTAGACTACAAATACAGGGCTGAATAACAACAAGAACAAAATAAAAAAAACAAACAAAACAAGCAAACAAAAAACCCAAACCAAACAAACAAACAAACACCTCAGGTCAGTCTATGACCAAAGAGTTTAAGATCAGCACCTGAAGGAAGGGATAAAATCATGGAAGGATCACCATGAGTTTAAGATCAACCTGCCTTATATAGCAGAATTCTGTATCAGAAAACAAAACAATGAGACAAATTAGGCAAATACATTGGTAACAAGGCATCTTGATATAAACAAGTCTCTGAAGTAGAAGACAGATAACAGCATTTGGAGAAATATCTGAAAATTGATTGAAAATCCAGCTGTTACATGTGACCCCGGTTTTCTTAACAAAACTAAAAAAGAGAACTGAATATTGTTTTATATTCCTGATATCCTAAACTACCTCCAATTTTACAAAACTGAAGAAGCTACTGCTATATGACTTAATGCTAATTTGAAATGTACTCTTCATGTAAAATTTAACACTGGAAAATTGTCCAGTTTGCTAGTTACTGATAAGTTTGTATGGTTTCAGACTTGTAAAGACCATGAACATGCATAAGATAGATACATTTTCCTGTCATCCCATATATGAAATGATGACCATACTCATCTGGGACATATTGAGATGCACCATAGATCTTTACTAGAAAATATTAATTTTATTTTAAATACGTTTGACAGAAGTTACAGATACTTCGTTTTGCAAAATACAGAGTATCTGGGAAAGGGATGTTTCTGCTTAAGTGTGTGGACAATTCCTCCATCTACGCTCAGGCTATTTTAGCAATTGCCAACCAAGGACAATATAATTGCTAATGGGCATATAAGAATGTTTACATTTCAAATCATATATTCTAACCATAAAATTAATGCAAACCTATCTTTTCCATTTTAAAAGGAAAATATATCTTAATCCTATTTTGGTAAAGTTTGGTAAATTTGTCCTTAAGTGTGAAGAGGAGACTAGAAACCAAGATTTGATATGTCTCAGCCATGTCAACCAACAGAAATTTCTAAGAACTATCAATACATGTTTCTCAGTAAACACAATGTTACTTGTAAGTCTATATTTTCAGGGTTGGCAATTTGCTGTTGAATAACAAATGGCGTTTGCTCTGTGGAAGATACTTCTCTTGCCATAACTATCACTCAGTTGTTCATAGTTCTTTGTCTATGGCCTGTGACTTTTTCCCTTTGAGTGTTATCACTATAGATATTGTTGTTATTCAGGTCATACATAGGCAGCCATGTTAACGATACTTCATGTAGCTTCTCTAACATTTGTAGAAGAAACAATTGCATAATAACATAACTGTTCCTCTGACTCTAACAGCCTTTTTCCCCTTCTTCTTTGAAGATCATTCATATTACTTATTTTAGCAGAGTCCGCATGACCCTTTCAGGGTCATGTTTAAGGCATGACTAAATTAACTAAAAATGGGGTAGTATTGATACTGATGAAAATTTTTGACTAACCTCTTGCCTTAGTCAGAACCTAAAATAGTTACATCTACATTTTTCAGAGACAAACAAAATTGCAAGAAAAAGCTAGAGTTAGAAAGCAAAAATTCAACTCCTGACAATCTTAATATAATGTGATCTGTGATGTAGAAAATGTTGTCAATGCAATCAGCTTTGTTTATTAAAAATTTGAGTCAAAATTGAAATTAAAATATAAGCATTTTCAATTGAGAAGCTAGGATTAAATATAGGATGGGGTCTGCTTTTAAATATGTGTAGGTGAAATATCCCCCACTGACTCACAATCTGTAGTACTTATTGCAATCATGACTTCAGAAATGTGGAGGCAGAGATGAGAATGTGAGTATAATGAGAATCCAAATTCTATGCCATTCTCCATATATAACGCTCACAATTTCTCATATACAGACTTATCCCTATTTTTCCATTGAGACACAGAGAAAATGGATTAATCTGAGTTCAATTTTTATTTTCTTGTTCATAATTCTATATTTAGTGTGTACTTTATGAAATTTGGAAAGACAGCCTGTCATTGGTAGTAGGAATACCTGAACAATGCTGGGTAGTTTTAATCATATAACCTTCACCAACATCATCGTTCAGTTCCTGAATGAAGATGTTTCTTAAAGGAAACTTCTATAATTATGTAATAAGCAGAAAAAATGGAGTCTGAGCGACTTATTTTGAATATTTGAGGTTGCTATTCAAGATTTACTGAGTATCAGGGCGTGGTAAAGCAAGGACTGATGGAGAGAAATAGGCCATGGTTCAGAATTGGGAAACATAAACACATGAAAGTTCTAACACCTTTGGTGAGTGAACATCTTAGATACCTAGAGATTTTTGGGGAAAAATTCTCTTTGCATGTGGAACTGAGGCTTTTGAAGGTAAGAAGGACACATGCTCCACTATGTTCATAGCAGCCTTATTTATAATAGCCAGAAGCTGGAAAGAACCCAGATGCCCCTCAGCAGAGGAATGGATACAGAAAATGTGGTACATTTACACAATGGAGTACTACTCAGCTTTTAAAAAGAATGAATTTATGAAATTGCTAGCCAAATGGATGGACCTGGAGGGCATCATCCTGAGTGAGGTAACCCAATCACAAAGGAACTCGCACAATATGTACTCACTGATAAGTGGATATTAGCCCAGAAACTTAGGATAGCCAAGATATAATATGTAATTTGCTAAAAACATTAAACTCAAGAGAACGAAGACCAAAATGTGGACACTTTGCCCCTTCTTAGAATAGGAAACAAAACACCCATGGAAGGAGTTACAGAGACAAAATTTGGAAGTGTGACGAAAGGATGGACCATCTAGTGATTGCCATATCCAGAGATCCATCCCATGATCAGCTTCCAAATGCTGACACCACTGCATACACTAGCAAGATTTTGCTGAAAGGACCCAGATAGAGCTGTCTCTTGTGAGACTATGCCGGGGCCTAGCAAACACATAAGTGGATGCTCACAGTCAACTATTGGATGGATCATAGGGTCCCCAATGGAGGAGCTAGAGAAAGTACCCAAGGGGCTAAAGAGATCTGCAACCCTGTATGTACAACAACATAATGAATTAACCAGTACCCCGGAGCTCTTGTCTCTAGCTGCATATGTATCAAAAGATGGCCTAGTCGGCCATCACTGCAAAGAGAGGCCCATTGGACTTGCAAACTTTATATGCCCCAGTACAGGGGAATGCCAGGGCCAAAAAGGGGGAGTGGGTGGGTAGGGGAGTGGGGGTGGGTGGGTATGGGGGACTTTTGGTATAGCATTGGAAATGTAAATGAGCTAAATACCTAATAAAAAATGGAAAAAAAAAAGAATGGCTGAAGTTGGCAATTTGTTTTGGTGTTATGGCCTCCATATCTAAAATACAAAAACAGAAGTCCAGTGGATATGACTGGCTCTGAAGTATTTTGCTGTAGCTGATGCACTCAGTGGCAGACCCTGCTTGACAGTTTTAAACATTACTGCCTTTACAGGTATCAGAGTTCAGATAACTGAATGGTGAAATAATACCCATAGACGTCCTCAGTTGTTGTAATGTAAAATACAGACTCATTATTGTATGCCTTTGTCTTGGCAATCATGTATTATGTCATATATCATAATCATTATGCAAACACTAACAGAATTTGCCCATGTATTTATCAAAATCAAAGCAAATATGACAATGCATGGTGATAAAGTCTGACTGCACAGTTTCTGGAAAGAAATATGATAGAATGTGCTTTCCTTGTGGGCAGAAGCTATTTTCTGGCTAATGCTGATTGTGTGTTCTATGAACTATAAAGAAGGTCAGTCACTGCTGAAATTGACCTTGATACTTAGAGTCTTATTTGTTCTAGCTAAAATATACTATAAGGAGACAAATTGAGGTTTGAGGCCAACCTATACTAGTTCTGAAATGCATCAGATGAGAAAGTAGCACAATCATGTCAAGATTTTGAAGTATAGAGCACAATTTCAGAGTAGAGAGTAGATTACTTAGAAAATGGTCTGCTGTGAGGCTTCCTGCCTTGCAAGACTTTGAAGGTGTTTTCTGGGTGGGATGAAAAATGAAGTCCTAGATACTGGAGAGAAGATTCCTTTGGAAAGGTTGCTAAAACATATAGGCCTGTGTTCTTGATCCCCAAGACCCATGTAAAAGTTAGGTAAAAATGAAATCATTTGTAACCCAAATTCTACCAGGAAGATGCAGACAGATGGATTCCTGGAGCTAATTGACTGGTAAATCTAGCTGTGTAAGTTAGAGATTCAGCTAGAGACAATGCCCCAAAAAGCACCATGTATATTAATTATCAATATTTTATACCTCTATACAGGCTTTTGAGCACATGTAACTGAACTGTATATGTACAGTTTATGTATATCAACATTTTACATCTATATACACACTTTTGAGCACATGTAACTGAACTGTATATGTAAATCTAACACACACACACACACACACACACACACACACACACACACACACGGGACTGGGGGAATCTCAACTCACTGAATGGATTTGGGTCCTTTCTGAACAAACAATTTTGAGTGGTACTACACACTCATTTATCACACATAATTGGCAAATTTGCATTTGCTTACCGTAAAAGCAATAAGTCTCCATCCTCACTGGTTCTCTGAGGTAACAAAACACATAAAGTGTGGAGGCACTTAAGAAGAGTCCCTGACATCCCCACTGTATTAGGAGGAAATAAGAAGCAACATAAACTAAGGAAGGGCTCTTCTCTAGGGCTCTGCTGACTGATTTTTGGAGTCTCTTTTAATTTTATTAATTTTTTTTCAAAGCTTCATACAAAAATAAAAGATAACACTTCGTAAGTAGAATATAATAGTAGATGCTTTATGGCTCTCAATAACAACAAAAGTATCATGACTGACAAATTCAACATTGAAAGAAAGTTCCTGTCATTTCTACCTGCAATTATGACTTTCGGAAAATAAATTTCTGTACCTGCCATTGCTTTGCTTTTTATTTCTGTAATTTACATGAATCCTTAATTACTCCTTACTAAATGTGTTATACATAAAAAATAACCAAGAAGAATTTCTGAATTTGACTTACCCTGATGCTTGGAATACTTTCAGAAACAATTGTGCCTGAAAGATAAGAACAAAGTTTCTCAACTGATAGAATTTGTAAACTCTTTTTTATCAGCTTATCCTTAGCCACACATTTCCTAGTAACCAACAAGTATTGACATTTAGAAAAGATTATCTCCAAGATTAGCAGAATATTTTCCAGATAAATACTGATGAAAACACAGTAATTTGCCCATGCATATTGAATTTAGTCCTAGAGATTCATCACTAATGAAAATGCGTTTCTAGTTAGTGGATTATAGGCACACTGGCTCTTTTCCCCATTAGATAATTAGTAGATGGACAGAGAACTGTGGATGATAAGGAAAATGACTCAATTTCTTTTTGACCACGTAAACTTGGATATTTGTATACATTTTGTCACAAAAGCACTTCTACCTGGGAACCCACATGCCCATCAATGTTGAGGTTTAGTCCTTTGCTATTGTATGCTAAGTGTGGGCTGCAACATCTAGTTGCCCCAGAGACTAGAGAGACTAGAAGTAAATTCAAGTGACACTATGTGATCTTGCCCCAAAGTTATTTCTGATTGGCAAGTAAAGAAGCTGAGAGACAAAAGCTGAGCAGAAGAGACACAGGTGAGGTTTAGGATTCCTAGACTGGAGGTTAGAGGCGAACCATGAGGGGGTAGAAGAAGGTGAAGAAAGAAGAGAGAGATGCCATGGATTAGGAATCTAGAGAACCTGGCTCTAAGTGCTGGCCAATTGAAGTTAAAAACAACCCAGATGAAATATAGTAAGTAATAACTTGGAGTTATAGATAAGAAAGTAAATTCTAACCACATAGAGGGTAGATACATGCCTGGTTCTTTTGCTGTATAAAGCTTATTGTAAATAATAAAAGTTGTGTGTCTTTTACCTGGGAACTGGATGGTCAATGGTGTTAGAAAGCCTGGGTTAGGATTAAAAATTGCAAAATCACATCCATTTATGTAGAGTAGTCTAAAATCTGGAATGTTTTTCACTTAAGATATGCTATTATTGCTTCCATTTAGTAAATAAGGACAAAAAAAAAAACCCTCATATTAGCATTCTAAAGAAGATACTGGAATTCCCCAGACTAGAGAAGGCATACCTTTTACATAATTTTTTTGTCATTATTTCACAGAAAAGAAAGGCAAATTACACTCTGGAAATCAGTCTGGCAGTTCCTCAGAAAATTTGAATAGTACTACTGGAAGATCCAGCAATTCCTCTCGTGGGCATATACCCAGAAGATGTTCCAACTGGTAATAAGGAGACATGCTCCACTATGTTCATAGCAGCCTTATTTTTAATAGACAGAGCTGGAAAGAACTCATATGTCCCTCAACAGAGGAATGGATACAGAAAATGTGGTACATTTACACAATGGAGTACTACTCAGCAATTAAAAACTATGAATTTATGAAATTCTTAGGCAAATGGATGGATGTGGAGGCTATCCTCACCATTATTGACTCTAGCCCTAAGAAACATGACTAATACACTTCTGTTTGATGATAGAATAATACTATGGCTACACAACTTTACGATATGGTGTGTAAAGTCACTAGCATTGGAAAGAACATTTTAATTTGAATGGAACTTAGTGGACTGTGATTAACTGAAATCTCACTAAGTGACAGTACTGGGAAAGAGGATTTTAGCCTGTATTTTGGGAATTATAGCTTGGTAAGACTGTAGTTGTGTGAATTTTATGAATACAAAAACCCACAGTCAAACCTCACACATGAAAATCTACCACTCAAGAATGTCTGTAACCCAGGGATACACATTACTTATAAATAACTGTATTTACACATTTAATCCTCCATCAATAAATTTTATTTTAACTTTTCCCATTTATTATATCTTTTCTATTCATATTATAGGAGGTAGTTTATTTAAAATTTCTGGAGGTAGACATTTGTACACGTGAGTAAATGATATAGTAACATAGAAGAAGCAAAAGTGTGATATTATAAATTTCATGGGTTATTGACAATAGTTATTAGATCCCAGTTGCAATACCACAAAATTTAAAATGTGATAACCTGTCTCATAAAAACCACCACCCATAAATACAATCATTTGCTATTGAGAAAAAATATACCTGGTTTTCACGGTTGATTGGGGTCCTTATCTACATTGATATTTCAATTAAAGAATAAATATTTTGGGAAGTATTTCTGTAATTCACAATTGTGGGGATGAAATAATATATATATATATATATATATATATATATATATATATATATATCTCCCAAGATTTTTTAAAAAATGCATCATTACTTATTCAGATACAAGGGTGTGTTTTTAACAAAAAAAGTAGTAAGCAAGGCAAGACTTCATGTAAAGTTATCATCTTGAGTACCAAAAATTAGAAAATAAAATAATATATTCATATATAACTATCATTCACTCAATAAATATTCATAAGTTTTGAATGTATTCTAGCTATGGTGCTAAATTTTGGACTATGACCAGGAGGAAAAAGCTAGAACCCCTACTCTCGTAGTTTGTGTATCTTGAAGACTGCGACAGCTGATAAGCATGGAAATCTAAAATATACAGCATAAATTCTGTTCATAATTGATGTGTTATAAAAGAAGGAAATGGGGTCTAAAGTAAAGCAATTTACACCAAGTGCATTAAATATATCGAGTTTCCTTCAGGCGTTTTACAGCTCTACATGCCATTACACTGAGATCTTAAGGCATTTTAAAATAAATACATAATATGGGCATTATATTTCAAATTTATGTCAGGGAAATTGAGGCATGGAGATTTATTAGTATCTCTAGAACCATTCAAATATTTATAAGAATAGTCAAGAATCCAATTTAGTTTTTTCTTGCATCAATAAGAATGCTTTGTCAAATTTCACAGCACATCTTTATAGTAGTGAATGCTGTGTGCAGTCATACTGTTCTTAAGGAATTTTCCTAGACTGAAAGGATTTACTATCTTTTCTAATTCCTCCTGTTCCAGTTGCAATAAGTCAGTAGTGTTTATTATAATACATGTCTGTGTTTGCTTTTGTAACTATGCCATATTTTTATCATAATTTTTTAATATGCATTCACTCAATCTTCATAATAACATATATTTTGCATAAATGGAAACTACTGGAATTTGGTAAGAATATTAAAATGCCATATTAGTCATATACTTTAAAAGTGCCTACGTCTTACCCTTGACTATCCAAGCATAAATACCCAATAAAATATCTGATAAAAATATACACAGAGAAGACTAAAGTAAAAAGGAGTATGTGGGGAGGGAGTTATTCTTTACTGTATAAGAACTGATTGTGGCCATCCTTTCAAGGAGAAATCTCTTATACCCCCACAAACGTATAAATGAAGCACATGATATATGGATCAGAAAAGGGTTATTAGTTGGAAAGGTTTTGAAGCTTGGTCTTTTCCTTGTATTGTAATGCTAAATACTGGCTCCCAAGACCTGGTTGTTCCCAGGGACAGGAAATCCACATGTAGAATCAAGTGATGCTGTGTGACCTTGCACCACAAGTTATCTCTGATTGGTGAATAAAGATGCCTACTAGGTACAGTTGAGGTAGGTGAGGTTTGAGAATCACGAGCTTGCAATCTGAGGAGAACCAAGAGGAGGGGAGGAGAGATTGAGGGAAGAGGAGAAGACACCCTAGGTTAGGTGAAATATAAAAATATGGCCAGGAGGTATTAAAGTATTAAGAGCTGTCCAGAAGGGGAATTTCTACTAATAATGTGGAGTTATTGGTAGAAAGGTAGATTCTAATAGCTTTATGGTAGATTCTTGCCCAGCTCTAGTGTTGATTAAAGCATATTATAAGTATAAAGAATGGGTGTCTCTTATCCAGGAACTACATGATCAAAGGCAGGGTAGAAACCCCCATCTGAGATTAAATATCAACTACAACTTAAAGACTCCAGAGGCCTACAGTAATCAGCAGATCATGGGGCAGGGGAGATGAACTATAGAAATGCTGAAGGTAAGACTTGTAAGAAAATAAACATATACAATCACTTCAAGGCTCATGAAGGAAGAGGAGGAGGCTTACTCTAAATTTCCAAAGCAAAGACAACCAAAACAAACTCTTTAAAGATCCACAAGCCCCTTGAAGCAGAGATCACTTGGGTCTCGGCATCCCATTTCACATCTAAAATGCTTTGACAGGGAAGACCCAGAGAGACACTTTGCTGGGAAGCAGACTGAAAAGAGAAAATTTTTTTTTTTTAACTTAAACAAAAAGGGGAATTTATTGGTTCACATAACTGAAAAGTCCAGGTGATGTACTATTAGCTTCAGGCACAGTTGGATACAGGGGCATAAATGTGATCATCAGAACTCAAGTCTCTTCCTCTTTTGGCTCCATTTCCCTCTGTACTGGCTTCATTTTCTGCCTGGCTCATTCAACATAGTAGGTAGGCCTGGTTGGTTTGAGTTTTCTCCTACAATCATTCAACATAGTAGGTAGGCCCTGTTGGTTTAAGTTTTCTCCTACAAAGCTAAAGCATCTAAGAGAACTTCTCCACAACTGAGAAAACACCTAGGGTTGATTATCATTGGACAAACTTGAATCATGCATCCATTCCTGAACTAATCACTAAAGTCAAGATGGACTTTGCTGTGATTGATGAGGTTGCAACAAAATGTCCAGCATGAAAAGACTGTCTAAATCACCAGGACTGAAAATTGGAAGAGATGGTTCCAAAAAACATCAGGAAGTTAAGCGTGAGATGGAAATGGTCACTGGGCAATAAAAAACTAGCATCCAGGATACGACCAGATATAGAGAGCTTAATCTTTGCCCATGAAGTTGACTGTTAGCAGCTGGTATTTCTTCCTTGGTAATCAAGTTCTAAAAATCACCAGGAGTGATGTCTGTTCTGTCCTCAGGAAATCTATAATCCACTTGAGTATTTTGAAAAGAGAAAATTTGCCAAAACTTCTATCAACCTTCCACCTACAAACAGAACCAACCTCTGAGAACCATAAAACCGCATGCACACCCTCACCACAAGAACAGATTGACCTGGAGTCACCTCACAGTACTCAAGACCAGAGACACTGACACACACACACACACACACACACACACACACACACACACAACCTGAAGACAGGTACAATGAATTTAACTGCTGAAAGGTTGACTAAAAACATGAGCTTCACCACATTGGAGGCAAAGATTCAAGTTCATGCAGGGGGAGTATGACCATTGAGCACATGAGGAAAGCAATAAGAAGCAGGACAAAGCCCAGCATTAGAGTCCACAATAAGGTAGGAAACCTCCTAAGGGAAGGCCTGCTCTATTAATGTCTGGGTAGCTTTCAATCTGACAAATAACCCTTTTATACTCCACTCCGACACTGTAGACTGAGCAATATGCTTTAACAGGTTAGATCTAAACACAGGAAAAGGAGGCATTCCTTAAGGACAGCTTGCTCATTTCAAGTATATTTCAAGTATTTCAACATTTCAAGTATAAAAGAGCCAACCCTAACTCAGGAAGGAGTAGTGAGTGTTGCTGTAATATTTTATTACATCTCTGTCACTTTTGCTTTCCTAAAATATTCACTCACTCTAAAATGTGTCTTAATCCTTCTATTTTACTTCTTGTACTGTTTGGTTAGGTTTTGTGATACATATCTTGATTGGTTACTTATTTAATTGGATTATCTCCACTTTTTGACCAAACACTCCTGTGATTTACTTACATTCCTAAGTTATTTTACTTTTTATTCTCACCCAGTCTTGTTTCATTTTTTCCATGCATTTCTGTAGTTTACTGATATCTGAACTCTGTCTACCCTGCCTCTATCACAAGTGCCATTTCTCATTTATTCTTTCTCCTCCACATTTCCTTTTGTTCTCACACTTACATCTGTTATAACTTGACTCCTTTCCTTCCATTTCTTAACTTAATAACTAATATCTAAGACAAACTTTATACACTGTTTTTTCCTCAAAAGTTATTGAAGTGGTAAGATGAATCATTGTTAAAGGAACTACAGTAATTTTATATGCATATTCAGCCTACCTAGAAGCTATGAGTGGAGTTAGCATTCCACTTCCAGAGTGTAACCAAGTCCATGCCCAGTACATCTTAAATGCCTTAAGCTCATGAGAGACACCTTCATTCTCGAAAAGGGAGATGATGCCCCCTCCCTACTCCATTCCTGGAAATTTTTGAATGATTAATATCATTTCAACCTAATCAAAAAGAAATTTAAAAATGAAATTCAACCAATAAATTGATCCTATAAGTCACATTCTAATATTGAGAGTCTTTGCTATCAAGGAAATACACATTGAAATAGAATGGAGATTCTAGCTCACGTCACTTAGGAAAAAAATAGCCATTGCTAAGAAAACAAAGGGGAAATTATGATGAAAAACCTCAGCACATAGGAAACATCGGTACATTGCTTATACAATTGTCAGTTGTGATGCCCACAATGGAGATAAATATGGACTTTCCTCAAACAAAAAACTCACCTACATGACCTATCTATATGACTCCTCGGTATTCATCTGAAGGCCACCAAATGCACATGGATGGCATAGGGAATCTTTGCATCAGTATCCATTGCAACACTGTTTACAGTATCCAAGCTATCTAATTGGCCTGGGTTTCAGGTTAGAGAATATAGTATTATATTATATTTATTGCATTATTTCTCCTTTTAATATTATACAAACATATGTAATGACACTTTAGTCACCGAAAAAAAGAACAAAATTATATAATTCATGGAAGAATATATATAATCAGAGATTATCCTGTTAAGCAATATTATTCAGACACAGAAAGATAAATATCAAGTGCTTCCTCTCATTGGGGTTGCTTATTTTATGTAGGACATAAAGTCTCTAATGTAGGCGGTATGAAAGAAGAATCAAGCTGTGTTGGAATGAAGGAGCTTAGATGGTTGCAATACAAACCTTAAGAATACATTGTACAGGCTAAATATGAAAAAATTATATGATATGATTGTATGAAAATCTCTTTTTAAAACTAATAAGGTACAATGAATATATATTAACACCCATTTCATGAAAATGAATCTTCATTATTCACCTAATGCTAAAGACTAAATGAAAATATTAAATTATATACATATAGTGTTGTAAATCCTCATAGTAGAATGTAACCCAGCCATATAAAGAAATTAGATATGTATCACAACAATACTGTGAACAAACATTATGTTATGGTCAAGAAATCAGTTACAAAATAGTCACAGATTATATTATTCCAATATCCACAATCAAGTAATACATAGAGTGTGCAATCATTATATGTTTGAGGTTAGAAGAAAAGACTAAGAATGACAGATGATAGATGTGGATTTTTTTTGAGATTTTGAAATACTTTAAGTGGGGTATAAGCAAGGGATATACAACTTGTTGAGTTAGCTTAAAACATTTGAAGAGTGGATTTAATAAAATTCTAATTAAATAAAGAATTCACATGACGCACACTCACACACCCAATTACTGACCACTTGTTATTTTTTAAACTGTCACTTAAGAGAATCAAGGTGAAAAAAAAACTGTACCTAAGTAGTAAAACGCAATTATTTATTCCTCCTTGAACTTAGATATAGCATTGAAGGAGGTCCTTGAGATGTTTCCAGGTTTCCCATGTAGGATAAGAACTCAGTTCAAAGAGAAAAGAGAAAAGGATAGGTTTTGTACATGGGATAACCTTAGTACAGATTTACATTTGCCTTTCAGGTATATAACTTCAAAATTCACACCACACACACACACACACACACACATACACACACACATACATACGCGCGCGCTTAATTCGCTTAAATATATATATGACACATATATGCTGATCCTCTATTAGTGTGCTTCTGTACAGAAAAAAAAATATAACAATGACTACCATAATGCCGTGCCTATATATTAAATGTAATAGTTTACTTTGGGTAACATTTCATTTTAAGATCTATGCTTTTGGTAATTATTCTTATCTTTTTCTTGCAATATGTAGCACAGTCTTAGTGGCATAATTGTTTGGCAAAACAGTAACTTTTCCTCCTTATTTGCATCTCATTGGAACTGCAAATTCAACAATACTTATTTCTGTGTTTCCTAAAACAAGTTTTACAACTGCTTCACAATTAATTTTACTAACATTTCTTTAATCTCTTTCCAGCCATGGATGTTGTTTCCCCATTTGACATATGTATACACATTATTTATCTCCTTCAATTACCAATTAGTACCTCTGAAAGAATGCTTCCTGCACTGTATGATCATTAATAAGTGTAAAGATGAAGCTGGATAAAGTCATGACCATTAGAGCAAAATGAAACATGGGGTATGGATGAACCTTGAATTTCCTGAAGAGGGCTAAAACTGAGGACTCAAAAATAAAAAGAATAATATTTTTTCCTAATTATAAATGCATTAAAGATCTGTCCATTAACAAATGCAGCTACACTCTTGGAAGCAGATTAGTTATATATTATTTGCACAATCTTAACAATCACAAAACACATAATGGGTAGATATTATACAGTAATATGAAGTTTTTACTTATATCAAGACCTTTACTTCCTGAATTCTTATGAGTTTTATTCACACTTATTACTTGCTTAACAAATTTTCATGCTGTTTCTCATCTCTCATTTTAAATTAACAATTAGGCCCTCATTGATTCAATAGGTATGTTTTTTAAATGCTGCACAACTGTGCACAATTTATGTTGATAAAACCAGCAAAAATATTTATTACTTTTCTTTCAGTATATTTTTGTTCCCAAGGAAATTAAATATTTGCCATGTGTAATGTACAGACTAGGAAAATACTATATTTTGTTAAGTTCTACAGTAATACATGGAAAAAAAAAGTAATTCATATGACTATGTAGTAGAATTTTCCCTATTCTACTCATAGATCCCTAACAGGAAACAAAGTAATACATCTTCATAGGTAATGAGACATGAGAAGAGTTTGTGGGGACAGGAGGCATTGTCATACCAAACTGATAGCAGCTTGGTAGCATAGTTAATATGTATTTAGCATACATGTACATGTCCAGAAGTAAGAAGTCTGAAGTGGATATCAGAAGGTTCAGGTGAAGGGTTCAAAGGGTTTGACTTCTATGAGCTTCAGTAGCAAATCTGTGACCTTGGCAGGCCCAATTTCTGGACATCTGCAGCCCTTGTCTTGTGCCCACATTCTTCATTTTCAAAATCAGAAAATGTTTTAATGTTTTGGTTTTGACACGCTCTTGTCTTTTTTAAAAAAAAAAAAATTGATTATTTTGTTTATTTACATTTCGAATGTTAACCCCCTTCCTGGTTTCTTCTTTGAGAGCCCACCATCTCACCTCTTCCCCCTGCCACCACGAGGGAGCTCCCTCACCCGCATACCCACTCCCACCCAATCTCCATAGCATTCCCCTAAACTGGGGCATCAAGAAGTCACAGGACCAAGGGCCCCCCATCATTTTGATGCCAGACAAGACCATCCTCTCCTACATATGCAACTGAAGACATGGGTCCCTCCATGTGTATTCTTTGGTTGGTGGTGTGGTCCCTGGGAGCTCAGGCGTGTGTGTTAGGGTGCAGATCAAAAGGGCTTGGTTGATACTGTTGTTCTTCCTATGGGATTGCAAACCTCTTCAGCTCCTGTTGGCCCCTGGTAGCCAGGTCCCTGTCTGTCACCAATCCAGCGGGTCCCTGGGTCCCCATGTCACCCCCTCTTGACTTTGTGCCATTTTTTGTTTCTTTGCTTTTTTTGTGGGTTTTTTTTGGGGGGTGGTTGTATTTGCTTTGGTTTGGTTTTGGGTTTGGGTTTTTTTTTTCTTTTCTTTTCTTTTTTTTTTTTTTTGGAAAAGCATGTTTGTGATTGCTTTAGATCCAAATGCACCAAGCTGACTACTTGCCTTAAAAGGTTTTCAAATAGGAGTTCCATTCTTCTGGCCCATAGTTCTGCCTGAATACCTGGAGGCCTGCCAGTAACAGAGAGAACCAACCCAGAACCATAACTACAGTCCCACAGGCCTGCAAACACAAAAGAATGTAGTTCTCAGCATCTCAAGGAACCTTTTCCAAAATTGACCATTCACTAAGCAAGCATGAACAGATGCAAGAAAATTGAAATAACTCCTTGTATCCTATCAGAACACCAAGGGTTAAAGCTAGAATTCAAAAATAGAAACAATTCAACAGAAACAATAGAAAGCGTACAAATGCATGAAAACTGAACAACTCTCTATCCAATGATGACCGGATCAGAACAAAAAGAAAGAAAAATATTAAAGAATTTCTAGAATTGAAAAAGCAAAACAAAACAAAACAAAACAAAAATCAAATGCACAAACTCAAATGTATGGGGTGGTGCCAAAAGTCATAACGTGCCTTCATAAAGAAATTGGAGAGATTGCAAACTAGTAACTTAACTGCACACTTGAAAACTCTAGAAGAAAAAGAATCAAACACACCCAAGATGAGTAGATAACAGGAAATAATCAAACTCAGTGCTGAAATCAATAAATTAGAAAAAAGGAGAAAAATACAAGGTATCAATGAAAACAAGAGTATTTGGTGTTGTTTTGTTTGTTTGTTTATTTGTTTGTTTGAAGAAAATCACCAAGATGGACAAACACTTAGTCAAACAAACCGAAACCAAGAGAGAAAGTATCCAAATAAACAAAATCATAAATGAAAAGCAGGACATAACAACAAACTGAGGAAATCAGAAGAATCATTAGGTCTTATTTGAAAAACCTGTATTCCACAAATTGGAAAATCTACAGGAAGTGAATGATTTTCTTAATAGATACCACTTAACAAAGTTAAATTAAGATCAGATAAAAACTTTAAATAGATACTAGGAGAAAAAAGGAATAGTCTTTAAGTCTTTAAAAGTTTCCCAACTGAAAAAGAAAAAGATAAAAGATAAAAAGAAAAAGAAAAAGAGCACAGGTACAGATAGTTTTAGCATTGAATGTAACCAGTCTTTCAAAGAAAAGCTAATGACAATAATAACAATACTCCTCAAACTATTCCACAATACAGAAAATGGAGAAGCATTGCCAAACTCATTCTATGAGGCCAGAGTAACCCTGATAACCAAACCACACAGAGATTCAACAGAGAAGGAGAAATTCAGACCAATTTCCTTTATGAGCATTGATCCACTTGTACTTGTGTTTTGTGCAGGGTGATAGATATGCCCTTATTTGAATTCTTCTACATGAAGACATTTAGTTAGACCAAGCAACATTTGTTGAAGATGTTTTATTTTTTCCATTGCATAGTTTTGGCTTTTTTCTCAAAAATAAATTGTTTATATGTAGACTCAAAAGAGGATCCTTAAATCGCACTAAGAAGTGGAAATAAAATAGTTATTCATCAGAGATGGATGAAGTTAAGGAACTAGATCTAAGAGGGAATGAGGAGAGGAACAGAAGGGCTCACCTGTGCAGAGGATAGAGTGTGAGAGAAATGTGATAGGACCAGGGTTGGTGGGCAAAGGTTCTCTGGGATAAGCTAGAAACTTAAGTCAATGAAAACTCTTAACAATCTATGAAAATGACCCTAGCTAAGACTCTTACTGGGAAATATGGAGCCTAAAATGGACACCTCCTATAACCAGGTAATACTTCTAATGGAGGGATGGAGGTCACCAACCCAGTCACAAATCCTTCCACCTACAAGATATGCAGGGATAATGATGGAGAAGAAACTTAGGGAATGGATAACTAATGACTGGACTAACTTGAGACCCATGTCAAGAAAGAAAGAATGAAGGAAAGAGAGAGAGAGAGAGAGAGAGAGAGAGAGAGAGAGAGAGAGAGAGCAAGGAAGGAAGGAAGGAAGGAAGGAAGGAAGGAAGGAAGGAAGGAAGGAAGGAAGCTCACCCAACCACTAGTAATGGCGTTCTGCTCTACTTGAAGACAGTTGTCATACAAAAGACTTCACTAGAGAGCTGATGGAAACATATGCAGAGATCCAAGACAAACATTAGCAAGAGCTCAGGGAATTGTGTGAAAGATGAGGAGGAAGGAGCAAGAGAGGTCCAGGACACCACAAGGAAACCTGTAGAAGCAACTAACCTGGGTCCATAGGGCCTCATAGAGACTGAACCATCAACCTTAGAGCATGAATGGAATGAACCTAGGCCCCCTACACATATCTAACAGATATGCTGCTTGGTCTTCATGTGGGACTGCTAATAGCAGAAGCAGGGGCTATCTCTCACTCTGTTGCTGAACTGCCTTGTCTAGCCTCAGTATGAAAAGATTCACCTAGTATACTTCAATTTGATATGCCAAATTTGGTTGATATCCATGAGAGGCCTTCCCTTCTCTGAGGAGAAAGGGAAGAGAGGATGGGGAAGGAGTGGGGAAGGAGGGACTGGGAAGAAAGGAAGGAGGGAAAGTCCCCATCTGGATGTAAAGTAAATAAATTAATGAAAACAAAATAACAAAAAAAAACCAAAAGATTTGCAAATAGTTTGTAACTATTGTTCTTTCCTGTCTAGCAAAACAGCAATATCACTGATTGTGACAACATAAGGTGCCCATCTAAAGATGTAGGTTTGTCACACTTTGTAGTATTTTAACAAAGTAGCACAGCGCAAACTTTGATATTTAGACAATGACATTAATTATCCTGAGAAAACAGGCGTTTGATGCCACCAAACACTATTGTGGTTGCCAACAAGAGCTTGCTGACAAGACCCTGATATAGCTGTCTCTTGAGAGGCTCTGCCATTGCCTGGCAAATACAGAAGTGGATACTCACAGCCATCCATTGGATGGAACACAGGGTCTCCAGTGAAGGAGCTAGAGAAAAGACCCAAGGAGCTAAAGGGGTTTGCAGCCTCATAGAAGGAGGAACAATATGAACTAACCAGTACCTCCAGAGCTCCCTGGGACTAAACGAGCAGCTAAAGAAAACACATTGTGGGAATCATGGCTCTAGATGCATATGTTGTAGAGGATGGCCTAGTTGTTCATCAATGGAAGGAGAGGTCCTTGGTCTTGCGAAGTCTCTATGCCCCTGTATAGGGGAATCCCACGGCCAGGAAGTGGGAGTAGGTGGGTTGTTGAGAGGGTGTGTGTGAGTGAAGGGATAGGGGTTTTAAGAGGGGACACTAGGAAAGGGGATAACATTTGAATGTAAATAAGGAAAATATCGAAACTAATATTAATTATCCTGAGAATATAGGTGGTTGATGGGCAAGGCTACAGCAGCAGTAACACTCATGGTAGTATAAGTCAAAAGCATATGCAATTGTAAATTATTTCCATGATTGTCACATGCTAGTGCTAATCTTTCTAGTGGTTTGCTAGTGCAAATCTTTCCATTAAAAATTAGTGTTTCTCACTGCCACCAACAGCATTGCATGGCTGGCTGCTGTTCACACAATTCAATAGGTGGCAGAGAAGAGGTTATGTTTATGCACTGTGTTCTGACTTGTGAACACTTGAATGATTAGTAGCCTAACTTTCTCTAAAAACCAGCAAGCCTGATACAACCACTAGTCTGGTACCAGACAGGGAGCTAGCCTGAGATGACCCATGACTGGTGCATCTCAGACATTAAGAGACCCTGTGAGCCAGTATGAGATATAAGTGGTATGAGTAGTAGAGAAATAGAAGAGAAAAAAAAAAAAGAAAGAAAGAGAAGGATATGGGAACATTAAAGAAGGACAGAACTGCAGACACAAGGGTAGTGAGGAAGAGCCTGATATGAGTAGCAGGTGATACCACCTAGGACCATGGTGGGATTCTGGCCTGTGCTGTCACCTGGGGCGATGGCCCTGCAGCAAAAGTGGTCCTTATCACCAAAAGCAAGGTCTAAGCTACATCCCAGGGACATGTTGATGTCTGTTAGCTGTGAAGAACTGGCCCCATCCATCACCTGGCCAACATGGGAGCACAAGCACAGAATATGTAGAAGCAGAAGAGCTGACCCCACCCCTAACAAGCTGCAGTATTTAAAAAACTAAAAAAAAAAAAAATAAGTAAATAAAACAAACTAGCCTGTCACATTACCCAGGAAGCTACATAGATCTGGTCCTGGTTGTGGGAGTTTCAGGTGAGCCAGTCCTGAGAGTATGAGCATGAGAGTGCTGGCTGTGCCACTTATTCTCAGTGCAGTGGCATGGACAAGGGAGAGATGCCCTCCTCAACTCTTGTCACCTTTGGTAGGCCCAAGGATAATGAGAGTGGGAGAATTGTCCTTGGCTCTAGCCTGCTGCAGCACTTGGTATAGCATACCCTGTACCTCCCTGGGCAGCATAGTACAGGGGGGGGGCATTGATGGTGAGGGCTCAGATGAGCCAGCACCAAAGGTATGGAAGGTGTAGAGCTGGCCCTGCCCCCTTGCTTGAGGCAGCACTGGACTGGTCAACAAGGGTAGGGCAGGAGAGCTCAGCCTGATAGTGTGGATGCAGGAAAGCTGGCGGGTTAACCAGGTCAGATACCTCTCAGACCCAGATCCAGATCTTTTCTGAGTTCTCTCACCCAAACATTCATCCCATCGATGAACTGCTAGAGTGAATAAGGGGCTGGTCCTACAGACCTAAAATTACAGGATCTCCGTGACACAGGGAAACAACAGAATATCTGAGAGGAGTTTTAGTGAGGATACAGTATTGAAAGTGTAGCAGAAGCCAGAGGCCTCATATCAGACAAAGAACTGTATGCAATGAACATTTGCAATCAAAGAAAGGTGGACAAAAGGGTATACTATGGGACACACTGTAACGCACTACAGTTTCACAATGAGAGTTTTTTTTTCCTCTGTTGAGGAGAAGATTGTAAAGATGGAGAACAGATAAGAAGGGAGAGGGACATGAGTTGAATTGAGGTGCATTATATAAAAATCACACACATACACACACACACACACATACACACACACACAAAAAAAACAAATAAAAGTTTTTAAAAAACAGTGTTTCTCCTTACTCTATAAGTATGTGATCACTACGAGTTTTTATTTGTTTGTGGAAGTTTTTGTTTTTTTATTATTCAACATGACTAGAGCAAATAATGAGAATATTTGGGTAATTTATGTACACTAGAACTGAGCTTGTTTAGAAACTCCCTTTCAACCAAGAAGATAGACTAATCCATCATCAGAGACTTTATTAACCTCAACCCTTTCAGATAAGATTATAATGAAACTGTCAATTCAAAGAGAACTGTCAACTAATTAGATAATCACAAATATATGCAACCAAGCTGAACCAAACAGCACAAAACTGTTGAGTCACAAACATTTAATATGTTAAGCATTGATTTTGTGTGTGTGTGTGTGTGTGTGTGTGTCTTACATAGAAAAAATTTCTGTGTGATTAGTAGATAACAAATATAGAGTATTCTATCTAGACACATTCTGAGTTGGTCATGTGTATTTTTTTCACAACCCCCAGGATGGTTTTTATCATTTCTATTACATGTATGATAAGCTTGGAGCACATAGAGATGGAGTTATCTGTCCTGTGACATGGAAGTAGTGAGGAACAGGTGAATCTTGTAAAGAACCAGAAAACACATTCTGAAGAATCATGGTTATGGTGCTTTATTTTTAAAGAAAGTCATCAGGTATGGAAACATACGGTATACAGAAGGAGAATCGTGTTACTTTAGGCAACTTTACTCTAGTTATCTGTCTGTCTTATGCAACCTATCTCAACTAATTCATAATCTCCCTTTGTAAATAAATGAAAGCCTTTAAACACATGAACATAAATTATTATAATCATTATAAAACATATCGAGCCGGGTATGGTGGCACATGCTGTTACTTGAATTTTTGATCCCAGCCATTCTGACAGCTGTAAGATGGAATCTCAGAGTCATTTTGATTTTCATCTCCCTGATGACTAAGATGCTGAACATTTCTTTAGGTGCTTCTTGGACAGTAGAGATTCCTCTGACAAAAAGGCCACCAACAGATTGTGAAAGGATCTTTACCTATCCTAAATCAGATAGGGGATTAATATCCAATATATATAACGAACTCAAGAAGGTGGACTCCAGAAAATCAAATAACCCCATTAAAAATGGGGCTCACAGCTAAACAATTCTCACCTGAGGAATACTGAATGGCTGAGAAGCACCTGAAAAAAAAATGTTCAGCATCCTTAATCATCAGAGAAATGCAAATCAAAACAACCCTGAGATTCCATCTCACACCAGTCAGAATGGCTAAGATAAAAAATTCAGGTGACAGCAGATGCTGGTGAGGATGTGGAGAAAGAGGAAAAATCCTCCATTGTTGATGTGATTGCAAGCTTGTACAACCACTCTGGAAATCAGTCTGGTGGTTCCTCAGAAAATTGGACATAGTACTACCGGAGGATCCTGCAATACCTCTCCTGGGCATATATCCAGAAGATGTTCCAACTGGTAAGAAGGACACATGCTCCACTATGTTCATAGCAGCCTTATTTATAATAGCCAGAAGCTGGAAAGAACCCAGATGCCCCTCAACAGAGGAATGGATACAAAAAATGTGGAACATTTACACATGGAGTAATACTCAGCTATTAAAAGGAATGAATGTGGGCTTGGGGATTTAGCTCAGTGGTAGAGCGCTTGCCTAGCAAGCGCAAGGCCCTTGGTTCCGTCCTCAGCTCTGAAAAAAAAAGGAATGAATTTATGAAATTCCTTGGCAAATGGGTGGACCTGGAGGGCATCATCCTGAGTGAGGTAACACAATCACAAAAGAGCTCAAATGATATGTACTCACTGGTAAGTGGATATTAGCCCAGAAACTTAGTATAACTGAGATATAAGATACAATTTGCAAAACACATGAAACTGAAGAAGAACAAAGACCAAAGTGTGGACACTTTTCCCCTTCTTAGAATTGGAAACACTCACTTGTGGAAGGAGTTACAGAGACAAAGTTTGGAGCTGTGTCAAAAGGATGGACCATCTAGAGACTGCCATATCCAGGGATCCATCCCATAATCAGCCTCCAAACGCTGACACCATTGCATACACTAGCAAGATTTTGCTGAAAGGACCCTGATATAGCTGTCTCTTGTGAGACTAGGCCGGGGCCTAACAAACACATAAGTGGATGCTCACAGTCAACTATTGGATGGATCACAGGGCCCTCAATGGATGAGCTAGAGAAAGTATCCAAGGAGCTAAAGAGATCTGCAACCCTGTAGGTGCAACAACATTATGAACTAACCAGTACCCCGGAGTTCTTGCCTCTAGCTGCATATGTATCAAAAGATGGCCTAGTCGGCCATCACTGGAAAGAGAGGCCCATTGGACTTGCAAACTTTATATGCCCCAGAACAGGGGAACGCCAGGGCCAAAAAGGGGGAGTGGGCGGGTAGGGGAGTGGGGGTGGGTGGGTATGGGGGACTTTTGGGATAGCATTGGAAATGTAATTGAGGAAAATACGTAATAAAAAAATATTAAAAAAAAATTCTCTGTTTACGGGAGGCAGAGGCAGGTGGATTTCTGAGTTCGAGGCCATCCTGGTCTACAAAGTGAGTTCCAGGACAGCCAGAGCTATCAGAGAAAACCTGTCTCGAAACAAACAAACAAACAAAAACATATCAAGTACATGTAGTTTTATCTTAGTATTTTATTGATAAACGAATTCATAATCTGAATGACTATTATCATTTCTTACTGTCCTATTGCTTATAAATAAATCATTAGAATCAAAAAATTCCCTACAAGGAATACTGGCACATCAAGTGTCTGGGGGTTTATTTTGGATTTTTTGTTTGATTGGTTGATTGGTTGGTTGGTTGTTTTGTTTTGGTTGTTTTGGGTGGTTTTTTGTTGTTGTTTGTTTATTTTGTTTTTGTTTTTGTGGGGGTTTTGGGTTTTCTGTTATTAACTCACCTTATTTAAAAAATTGTTCTTGACTCATATGTTACATCCCAAGGATAATTTCCCCTCCCTCCTATCTTCCCTGTCCCTCCTCTACCCACATGCATTCCACATACACTTCTCTCTTTTTCTTCAGAAAAAGGCAGACCTCCCATGGATAGCAAGCATATTAAGTTACAGTAAGGGCAGGCACCTCCTGTATTATTAAAGCCGGATGAGGCACCTCACTAGAAGATAAAGTCTCAAATGCAGGCAAAAGAGTCAGGGACAGGCCTTGCTCCCATTGTTAGCAGTTCTACAAGAAGTTCAAACTATATTACCATAACATATATGCAGAGGGCCTAGGTCAAACCCATGTATATTCCCAGATGGTTGGTGCAGTCTCCATGAGTCTCTGCTCTCAGGTTAGTTGATTATGTGGGTTTCATTGTGATGGCTGTGACATTTCTGATTCCTACAATCCTTCCCCCTCTTCCCCAGGCTTCTCTGAGCTCTGCTTAATGTTTGGCTCTGGGTCTCTGCATCTCTTTCTGCCAGTTGCTTGATGAAGCCTCCCCAATGATGATGATGTTGGCGCCTGTCTATGAATAGAGCAGGATTTCTTGTAAAATGTACTGGGATAAAGATGGCAGAGGCATTGTGCTTGTGGCCAACGAATGACTGGTCCATCTTGAGACCCATACTAAGAGAGGGACACTTCCTTGAGGGCTAGAAACCACAGCCAGGATAGCCCAGAGATCAAAGTTTTAAAATGGCAGAAGTTCGCAGATGAAGTAGTAGATAAAGACATACTTACATAAAATAAGGACAAAACTTACAGCATGGATGAGAAATCGGTTCTATAGGCCCACACCTTACTGTGAAAAGATAATCATTAAAAGACAGCGAAGAGTAAGTCTTTTGCCATCTTTGTTGCATTATGATTTCTAAGTAGTAATACATTAAGTATTGCAACCAACTATTTGAGAATTTCTATCTTTTTTTCCCAGAATTATGGATATCATTGACCAATTATGTATGTATGTATGTATGTATATATATATATATATATATATATATATATATATATATATATATATATAATTTAAGGGCATGTGCAACTTTCCAGACATTTTTTTAAAATTAAGAGTAGATCATTTTATTTTGCATTTACACCTCAGGCTTACAGAACTTAGCTAGAACAGGAAGCAACATTTAATGTATGAAATCACTTATGACCTGAAAGCCATACAAGAAAGGAAAAGTTAGAAACAATCTGGGTCTTGGACACAATTCCAGCCACCTGGCTCTGCCCACTATTCTTCTCCTTTGCAGTTATTGTCTTTGTTGTACGCAGGAAATTTCAATTGTATTTAATCACACACACACACACACATGCATACCCACTGGGTAGATAGTCAGATTGATAATTTGGGCAGTGTGATGGTTTGTATATCCTTGGAGCAGAGAGTGGCACTAACTGAAGGTGTGGCCTTGTTGGAATAGGTGTGACCTGGTTGGAATGGGTGTGTCACTGTGGGTGTGGGTATAAGATCCTCACCCTAGTTGCCTGGAAGTCAGTCTTCCACTAGCAGCCTTTGGATGAAGACATAGAACTCTCAGCTCCTCCTGTGCCATGCCTGCCTGGATACTGCCATGCTCCCACCTTGATGATAATGGACTGAACCTCTGAACCTGTAAGCCAGCCCCAATTAAATGTTGTTTTTTATAAGGCTTGCCTTGGTCATGGTGTCTGTTCACAGCAGTAAAACCCTAACTAAGACAGGCAGATATTTGATTTTCTATATTTTAACTGTGTTTATATTAAAATCTATTGAGAAATTCTGAGAATGACAGAATTCTGAATATACTATGAAAACCTCCGCAAATGTTACTGAGTACTATAGTGATCTACCATGAACAGTGAGCATGGAACACTGAAGGAAGCACTGAAAATAAAAAAATAAAATAAAATAAAATAAAATAAATTAATTAAATTAAAAAAAAACCTTCACTCTAATAAGAGAAGCATAAGGTTAATTATGGCAAGACGTCCCCTTAATTATTCTCAGTTATATTTTACATACAGATTTAAATGTCTGAAGCTATAGCACCTTCATCTCTCTTTTAGGGTAATATATATAATTTCATTGTCTGCCATTTAAAACTCAGCTGAAAGCATTTTTGAGTTAATAAAATATATTTAAATATTTTAAAAAATCCTCACTCATCATAAAACAGAGTACAAATACTATTAGAGATATAGCAATAAGTATAAATAAAAATATGAAGAAATATATTTTACATTTAGGAATAAAGTATTGTGGTATAGGATGTATAGGTCAAGAAGGCCCACATAATCACCAGCTTTTATGGAATTTAATAAGGTGAGAGACTGAACCTCTGAAAATCCTGGGGTTTTAGGAGATCATTTGACTCTTATGCAGCATTATGCACAATGAACCTGAGATTCACTTCTATCTGAAAAACATGAGTATCCAATGTAGTTAGAATATAATGATGAATGATAACTATGAGTTAAAGAATTAGAGCAACAATTTAGAGCCACTTCATTACTCTCTGATAAGTCATATTATTAATGCGTCTTTGTCTGAATTCCTCCTACATGTCTTTTCCTATGTGACTATAACATCCTTGAAAGAATTAAATGGCTTTTTGAAGTATAACCATGTAGGAAGGTCTATGAAGTCATAATATCCTGTCCTGATCATTGCTGGCATGGATAGGAAATAAAGCACTTTATCACTTCTCTTCTAGCTGGTACATGCAAATGACTATCTTCATTATTCAGTCGGCTTGCTGTGAACTTAAGGAATACCAGAGAGCCCTACAGCCAGCTCATGCAGCCAAGGCTTAGATAACTCGAAGCGGTATGTCTACTGGAATCCTTGCCAAGAATATGAGAAGAGATGCTTTAATATATTTATAAATAATAAAAAAAACAATGGATGGTTATCAGAAAACATAAGCCCGTATTCTTGTATCCAACTTAGAGTTAAAATTCCACGCTATAATGCAATATGGATCAATAATTACATTTCAAAATTTAATTCTTTAGTAGTTTTACCATTTACACAGTATTAGCATACCACTCAAATAGTAAAATACCTTATATAATCTTCAATTTAAGCAATAATAAATTGCTTGAATAAATAACAAGCAAAGAAAACCTAGATAGTGCTACAGGTATAAAGATATGTCACTAAAGAATTTCCCATTTTATGTTTTAGAAATTCCACAAAATTAAGATATTTAAAATATTTTAATGACTCTTGAGTCCTACTAATTTATTTTTTTGACCATATCAGGCCTACCATGGTCATTATTAAAAGTTATACAGTTAGAAGATTGTATCTAATAGGGATTCACACTCAAGTCAGCTATAATTTTTCCTTGAATGCCTTAAATAAGTCTTACTCTTTGGGTAAGGGCGTCAAACTACATCACACCTTTTATAATTCATTGCAGGCTCTATTTTGTGTGATATACAGCTAATGACAAAAATCATTCAGGATTATGAAAAAGGAGCAAAAATGTCAAGTCAGCCCTGCTATATTAGTGTCTTTTTCTTCACTTTATGTTATGGAGTTGCCTCATCTTTTATCTGTCTGAGTTTACTCACTTATTCATTTAGTAGAGTCAGAGAAGTCTGCCATGCTTAAGTGTTTTTATTATGAAAAAATTTTTGAATATAAACCTTGAAGGTAAAAAATGTGAAACAGTCGGACTGTGGTTGGTATGGAGGATAAAATATGGAGTGTAAAAAAATTAATTAATTTTAAAACTTGTCTAAAGAGTATTTGAATTCTTAATGTTGAATTCTTCCTCTTTGCATGTATCTCAGAGGTTGCACTTTTGTAGAAATAAAAATTAGCTTCTTAATAATTTATACATACATTGTATTTTGATGTGAACAGTTTATAAGCCTAAATAAATGTGGGCTGACAGGCAAGCCTTTCTCTTCCATTCTTCATACTGATGCCTTTCTATCTTTCTACGCCCATGATCCCCATGCTTGCTCACAGTTCAGTTGTTATTCTCTTTGATAAGAGTTAAAACAGTTATAAATTTCATGATTAAATATGCCCAGTTGTACATTGAATCTGCTATTGGATATTTTCTCATAAGTGTTTTATGGGGTCAATAATCCAAGTTCATGATTATTACTTAATTTATGAGTGAATCGCTTGTAAAAATGTAATAGAGGGAATGCTTGCACACAGATGTGTCCAATAGAGATACATTTTAGTTTGTGACAATAACTGAAAACAGATTTAAGATTGCAACAACTGACTGTACAAGTGCAGATATTTTTCCTAATAATAAAATCAAAACATACTTTAAGGTTTAAAAACATATGTACAAGAGACATGACATGATGGGAAGAAAATCCTGTAAAATGCGCTGATACAAGAAGCATGTGATCATTCACATAACAGTGGCACCGTTTTAAGGTTTTCGCTGGTTTGAAATATCAGTTGAATTAACTAAAGACATTTTTATAGTTCTCCGTAAAGTCTAAAGTCATAATTAGATTTTATGAAGCATCCTGAATGCTTACAGAGAAACACATGCAAATGGGGATTAAGTAGGTATTAAAAGAAGTATTAATATGGTTATTCTGGACATAGTTTCTAGTAGCACAATTAATCCTAAGCAAAAATTATATAACTGTGAGAAAGTCCCACTAATAGCTCATGCTATTCCCAGACAGTATTTGGTTATTTAAATATAATGGCATGGATTTTTTAAGATACAAATTAGACCACAAATTTTTGACAATAATGAATTTCACAAACAAAGAAATTTCAATAATTGTTTGAATTTCCTAATCTTCATATACCATAAATGGTATGCATTTTCTATGAATGTTGCTTATAAATGTGTTTTACAGCGATCTCACTAATGTTGGAGACCATAAAAGAAATATACAGTAAATTATTTTGCTATTATAAAAGCTTATAAACTTTCCTATACAAAAATATATTTTTGTTCTATGCATTGTGGATACAAACAATATCTTAGATTAATCTGCATAGAAGCAATACATTTCTCTGAACTTTTATGCTCTTCATTTATAACTAACAGAAATAAAGTGATAAAATATGTACACTTGTTAAAAATCCTATAAAATGTGAGTGTAAGCCTTGTAAGAACATAAAATTATGATAAAACACTTCATTTGTTTTTAAGAAAATGGTGAGGTATGTCCTCATTTTATGCTCAGGCACCTAATGTTAATTGTTCATTCATTTTGCCTAAAGCACTGGGGTGGAAATTGGTATTAATGACTGGAGAAAAATAAATGGCACGATTTAACAATGCCGTTTGTTTATTAAATACTTTATGGTGGAGTTTATTTATAAGCCGTGAGCACAGTAGAACAAAGTGTTTAAAGTTCACTTTAGTCCTGATTATGATCAAGGAATGATTTCTAAGTAGAGTACGACTAAAAGCAGCTTGAGGAGAATAGTAAGTTTGGACTAACAGTTCTTGAGCTCTAAAGTCCATAATGAAAGGGGGCCGCATGGCAGCAGGAATAAGAAACTAGGTCGCCACCTTTTGTCTGCAGACAGCAAGCAGACAGGTAAGTTAGGCAAGACTATAAGCTCTCAAAGTCTGCCTTAGTGTTCATCTTCCATCACCAAGGTTACAGTACTCAAAACCTAAAGTGAATGGAACAGTACCACTAACTAGGTAACAAGTATCCAAATACATGAGCCTATGGGCCTGCTACATCTCATTCGGTCCACGCCATGATTTTGATCTTATGTTCAGTGAAAAATTGGTGTATGCTTATAATTAAGCTAAACTTAAGGTTGAAGTTATGAAAATGTTAAAGTTTAAATGCTTTATACAGACTATAGCAGAAAGTTATACAAGATAAACAAATCATTTATGCTTTTGTCACTACAAAAAAGTATTTGAGGCAACTTGTTGATTAAAATAATACGCTTTGTTATTTTAGATAATCATGTCTAAGTTTCAGTGACATCACTTTGGTACTTATTTTTTTCTATTTTTCTTTTTTTTTTAATATTTATTTTATTACACATTTTCCTCAATTACATTTCCAATGCTATCCCAAAAGTCCCCCATACCCTCCCCTCCCACACTCCCCTACTTACCCATTCCCACTTTTTGACCCTGGTGTTCCCCTGTACTGGGGCATATAAAGTTTGCGTGTCCAATGGGCCTCTCTTTCCAGTGATGGCCGACTAGGCCATCTTTTGATACATATGCAGCTAGAGTCAAGAGCTCCGGGGTACGGGTTAGTTCATAATGTTGTTGCACCTACAGGGTTGCAGATCTCTTTAGTTCCTTGGATACTTTCTCTAGCTCCTCCATTGGGGGTCCTGTGATCCATCCATTAGCTGACTGTGAGCATCCACTTATGTGTTTGCCAGGCCCAGGCCTAGTCTCACAAGCGATGACACCATTGCATACACTAGCAAGAGTTTGCTGAAAGGACACTGATATAGCAATTTTTATTATGATGGCTCTGTAGTACAGCTTGAGCTCAGGGATGGTGATTCCCCAGACTTTCTTTTATTGTTGAGAATAGTTTTACTATCCTGGGTTTTTTGTTATTCCAAATGAATGTGCAAATGGCTGTTTGTAATTCTATGAAAAATTGATTTGGAATTTTGATGGGGATTGCTTTAACTCTGTTGGCCATTTTTACTATATTAATCTTACAAATCCATGAGCATGGGAGATCTTTCCATCATCTGAGATCGTCTTCAGTTTCTTTGTTCAGAGACTGCCTGATATAGCTGTTTCCTGAGATGCTCAGCCAGTGCCTGACAAATACAGAAATGGCTTCCAGCCATCCATTGAACTGAGCACAAGGTCCCCAATGGAGGAGCGAGAGAAAGGACCCAAGGAGCTGAAGGGGTTTGCAGCCCCATAGGAGGAACAACTATATGAACCAACCAGTACCTCCAGAGCTCCCAGAGACTAAACCAACCAAATAGTACACATAGAGGGACTCAAGGCTCCAGGGGCATATGTAGCAGAGGATGACCTTGTGGGACATCAATGAGAGAAGAGGCCCTTGATCCCGTGAAGAGGCCCTTGGCCCCAGCATAGGAAAATGCTAGAACAGGAAAGTGTAAGTGGTGGGTTAGTGAGCAGGGGGAGGGGGGATGGGATGAGGGGTTTTAGGAGGGGAAATGAGGAAACGGGATAAAATTTGAAATGTAAATAAAGAAAATATCTAATAATTTTTTAAAAAAGAAGAAAAGAGGAAGGGTAAAACACAAGAAACACACTCACTAATGCTAGGGGTGCAAACTGGTGCAGCCACTCTGAAGATCATTGTGGAGAATCTCCTAAAAGCTAAAAATAAACATGCCATACTACAGAAACACACATGACAATAAGCATGTTGTTAACAGCCATGACAAAATATTTCCACTATTTCTCCAGGTCATTTTGTTTCAGGAAGCAAGTGAAGTCATGGTTAACAAGTAAGTCATACAACCAGTGCTTTCAGTAAATCACCAAATAAAAGAACAAGCTGGTATCGAGAGAGGGGGCCGTGGAGGGGAAGGGAGGAAGGAGGGAGGGAAGGATAGAAGAGAGAGAAAGAGAGGGAGGGAGGGAGGGAGGGAGGGAGGGAGGGAGGGAGGAAGGAAGGAAGGAAGGAAGGAAGGAAGGAAGGAAGGAAGGAAGGAAGGAAGGAAGGAAGGAAGGAAGGAAGGAAGCTACTTTGAACATAGTTGGGCAGGTGTCCCTGTGGTATGGTGGAGCTTATTTTGGGTATATGAGTCATATAGCTGGGTCTTGAGGTAGATCTATTCCCAATTTTCAGAAAAACCAGAAAATTGATTTCCACCGTGCTTGTGCAAGTTCACACTCCCACCAGCAATGGAGGCGTATTCCCTTTGCTCCACATTCTTTACAGCACATGCTGTTACTTGAATTTTTGATCCCAGCCATTCTGACAGCTGTAAGATGGAATCTCAGAGTCATTTTGATTTTCATCTCCCTGATGACTAAGATGCTGAACATTTCTTTAGGTGCTTCTTGGATGGTAGAGATTCCTCTGTTAAGAATGGATGGATCACAGGGCTCCCAATGGAAGAGCTAGAGAAAGTACCCAAGGAGCTAAAGGGATCTGCAACCCTATAGGTGGAACAACATTATGAACTAACCAGTACCCCGGAGCTCTTGACTCTAGCTGCATATGTATCAAAAGATGGCCTAGTCGGCCATCACTGGAAAGAGAGGCCCATTGGACACGCAAACTTTATATGCCCCAGTACAGGGTAACACCAGGGCCAAAAAGGGGGAGTGGGTGGGTAGGGGAGTGGGGGTGGGTGGATATGGGGGACTTTTGGTATAGCATTGGAAATGTAAATGAGCTAAATACCTAATAAAAAATGAAAAAAAAAATTCTCTGTTTACAGGAGGCTGAAGCAGGCAGATTTCTGAGTTCGAGGCCAGCCTGGTCTACAAAGTGAGTTCCAGGACAGCCAGGTCTATACAGAGAAACCCTGTCTCAACCCCCCCCCCCCCGCAAAAGAATTCTCTGTTCAGAGCTGTACCTCGCTTTTTAATTGGATTATTTGTTTCCTTGAGGTGTAGTACCTGGAGTTCATTATATATTTTGAATGTCATCACTCTGTCAGATGTGGAGTTGGTGAAAATCTTTTTCCATTCTATAGACTGATGTTTTGTTTGTCCAATTGACAGTGTCTTTTGCCTTACAAAAGCTTTTCAATTTCATGAGGTCCCACTTATTTATTGTTGATCTTAGAGCCTGAGCTATGGGTGTTCAGTTCAGGAAGTTGTCTCATGCGCCAATGCATCTAATGATATTTCCCACTCTCTCTTCTACCAGGTTTAGTTTTATATTGAGGTCTTTGATCCACTTGAACTTGAATTTTGAACAAGGTGATAGATATGGATCTATTTGCTTTCTTTTACATGCAATTATATCTAGTTAGATCAGCACCATTTGTTGAAGATGATCTTCTCTTTTTTCTGTTTTTTTTTTTTTTTTTTCATTGTGAAGTTTTTGGCTTATTTGTCAAAAAAAAATCAAATGTCAACAGGTGTGAATTTACTTCTGGTTCTTTGATTTGATTCCATTGAACACACTGTCTTGCATTAGGCCAGTACTCTGAGGTATTGTTGTTATTGTTGTTTGTTTGTTTGTTTGTCTTATTATCTGTAATACAGCTTGAAATCAAGGATAGTGATACTCCAGAAGGTTTTTTATTGTACAGTATTGCTTTCGCTACTCTGTATTTTTGTTTGTTTGCTTGGTCTTGTGCATGTGTTTGTGTGTGTGTGTGTGTGTCCCTGTCTGTCTGTCTGTCTGTCTGTGTTGATTTTTCAAAGTCTGTAAAAACTCTGTTAGAATTTTTATGGGAATTGGGTTGAATCAATAGATTGCTTTGAGATTATGGACATTCTCGCTATGTTAATCTTACCAATCTATGAAAAATGGGAGATCTTTTTGCATTTTGATATCCTCTTGATTTTCTTTCTTCAAAGACTTGAAGTTATTGTTGTAACATATCTTTCACTTTCTTTGTTAGAATTACACCAAGATCTGCAGACAAATGGATGGAAGTAGAGAAGATCATCCTGAGTGGGGAAACCCACACCTAGAAACACAAAAATGCTATGTACTTTATTACAAGTGGATATTAGTCATTAAATACAGGATAATCATGCTGCAGAGCATAGACCAAAAGAAGCTAAATAACAAGAAGGGTTCAAGTGGGAACACTTGAATGTCACTGAGAAACAGAAGTAGATTAGACGTTGGAGGAGTTTGGAAGCAGGGGACTGGGTAAGGGGCAGGGAGTGAGGGTGGAACTGGAGAGCTGATGGGGGAGGGGGGATAGAGGACGGAGGGAGAGAGTAGTAACAGAGACAATTGGATTGAGGAGGACCAAGATAGAAACCTCCGGAAATGGAAATGCCCAGGAATCTATGAGGGTGACCCTAGCTAAGACTTCTAGCATTTGGGGCCATGGAGGTTGAACTGGCCATCTTCTGCAACCCGGCAAGACTTCCAATGGAGGGAATTCGGCACCAACCCGGCCACAAAACCTTAGACCCACAATTTTTCTTGCATGCAAAATGTGCAGGGGTAAAAGATAGAGCTTAATTTGAGGGAAGGGCCCACCAATGACTGGCCCAGTTTGAGAGCCCTGCCATGAGAGGGAGCCCAGCCTGACATTATTAATGATATTCTGCTATAAAGATTGAAGGCCTAGCATAACTGTTACCTGAGAGGCTTCACCCAGTAACTAATAAAAATTGGTACACTGCCAAACATTAAGAGGAGCTTGGGAAATCCTGGAGAAGGGGGACGACAGATTGAAGGAGCCAGAGAGGTCATGGATACCACAAGAAAACCTACAGAATCAAATGTCCTTGGACCAGAGGGACTCATAGAGGCTGAACTGCCAAGTAAAGAGCATGAATGGAGTAAACCTAGGCCCTATGCACATATGTAACAATTGTGTAGCTGTGTCTTCATGTGGGAACCCTAACAGTAATAGCAGCAGAGAGTGTTTCTGACTCTGTTGCCTGACTTTAATTAATATTAATAATTAATATTAATATTTCAGAACAAATCTGCAGAATTTGAAATCAATATTGAAAATATGCATAAAAAACATACAAAGAAAGTAGCCCATGGAATATTGTCCCTTGTAGTATTCAAGGTATAGGATAAAATATAAATAAATTTCAAATACACAGTAATAAATACCAGTTAAGTTACACTAGACAAGCAAGTGTTTTCTAAATAAATCCCATTCTAAATTTATTTTGTTATTCCTTAAATCTATTTTCTGGATATTGAAAAAAAACAATAACATATTAAAACAAAAAAAAATCATATTAGTCTGTAACCTCCCCCAAGACTGAAGCTGGCTGAGCAAGACCTCGACTTTGCTGCCACTAAGATTACCTAGGGTGGAGCCTGCCTTCCTAGATCACTGTATTGTTCAGCCACCTTCACTGTTTCTCTTCAAGATACTGCTACCTGCTGGGAGGCCACCAAGTTATTCCTGAGACTACACCCTATCCTGCACGTGGTCACCTGCAGCTGGGCTCCAAGGATGAACTGGTGGGAATGCCCCACCCCCACCCCCACCCCCACCCTCTTTATATGTGCATTCACCATTAAACATTTGAGCCTTGATCAGAACCTTTTCTTGACTCCATTTCTCTCTCGTCCACCTAGTTCCTCTCTCTTTTCAGCCCGGGTTTCCAACATTAGTCCACTGAAAAAGAATTGTTTAAAGAAGCTGAATGAAAACTAGCAAAGATTCAGAGCAAGGGACTACCTACATTTCATAAAGATATATTATACATGTCTGGCTCACAGTCTTCTCCTTCCATATTCTCTACACAAGCCTGGAGTCCAGCACAAATCCTATTTGAAACCAGGATTTGAATTCAGAGAATAAACTTATTGAAAAATCTCAACATTTATATATTTTCTGCCTTTCATTTATTGGCAAGATTATTTCTTCTCTTCACTGTGAACTTCTCACTTTTTTCTGGTACCATTTTCTATTATTTTATATTGCAACTATTGCACTTTAAAACACATTAGATACTAAACTAATAACATATTTCCCAAAATAAAAGTATGTACACCCTATCATTCAGCACATTTCTGTGTAAGGAACAGTTATCTCAGTATAATCTTCATATGTTAATCCAGTATTTATTATGGCTCTAATTAGTATCCATTGATAATATCTTCACGTATTTTGGGCAAAGGATTATAGCATATATTTGACATGTCTTGAATCTGCATACCAAAATTAGTAAATATTTTACAGCATAAATTTAGTAACTTTCATATCATATTTGAAGGTTACTAGAAAGTAATATTTGCTCTTCTGTCCCCGTATTTCTCAACTTTGGTGGTGTTCCCTTTCATTCTATTACCCTTCCCTGTGCCTTTTTTATGTCTCTCATTGAAAAATAGGCTTCTACAGGATAAGAATAAAATAAAATACAATATGATAAAACAAAAACTAACACATCAGAAGTGAACAAACTAAACAAACAGATGCAGGGAAAGCCCTAGAGAAGCCACAGGAATTAGAGGCCCACTAGTTCATATACTTATGATTGTCATGGAGAACAATAAACTGGAAGCATGATATAAACACAAAGGACCTAGTACGGACCTATGCAGGCCTATGCGTGCTACTTCAGCCTGCATGAGTTCATATTGCGTTGATCATGTCGATGTAAAGGTTCTTGCTTTTCTTGGTATCACCCATCGTCTCTTCTTCTTACATTCTTTTTTCCTCCTCTTCCATGAGGTTCCCTGAGTCCTGAGGGGAGGAATTTGATGGAAATGTACCATTTAGATGGAGATGTACCATTTAGAGCTAAATGTTGCAAGGTTTCTCATTCTCTGAATAAAGTCTGGGTCTGAGTCTATGTATTTGTTCCCATTTGCAGCAGGAGGTTGCTTCTTCGATGATGGCTGAGCAAATTTCAGAATATTGTTAGGAGTCAGTTCATGGCTACATTTTTTAAAATTTTAAAACAATTATTATTTTGTTTTACTCTAGGTCCCTGGGCTATCTAATCTCAGGTTCATGGTCACCCAATCAGTGATAGGTATATGTTCCATCTCATGAAGTCAAATCATATATCTGTTGGCTACTCCCACAAACTTTGTGCCACCATTGCCTTTGCATATCTTGCAGGCAGCATACCACTGGAGACAATGGGCTTGTGGTTGGCTTAGTGATTGTGTTCGTCTTTAGAAACTGTTTGGAGTATGTTCCTGTACCAAATACCTTGGTACATGGGGGTGACAGCTCTATGTAGGCATGACTAGCCATCTCTACTTTTAATGAATTTTGTAGTTATTATCTTCAGAAATGGGGACTTTATGTCAGTTTGTGGATAAGCACAGTCTTTGTATTAGCATGGGTTGTTTGAGGATTTCCATGGAACTCCCTTGGCTGACAACTCAATTAGGTGTAACCCCATTCTTGTACTGGAAGCTACATTTAGTGACAAGTGGTAGCCACTGGAGACTCTGTGCCCCATGTTATTTGCAGGTTTCATGTAGATCACTTTCATATATATATACATATAATAGGATTATCCACTCTATTAGGTTCCAATACTCCTCCTCCAATGCTCCTGTATTTTTGCTTTTCTCCTTGTATTCTCTCCCAGAATCCCATCTCCACTCTCCCTCCTTAGTGAGCCAACCATACAGCTGTTCACACCAAACTGGTATTCATATTCTAAACATCAATATTCAGCATCATTTCCACAGTAGAAAAATCCTTATGCTAGTGAAATGTCTTCTGAGGAGTTCACACTGTTGCATATTACCTAGTCACCTAAGTTTCAAAATCACGGCTTTGCCTGCCAAAGGAGGTACATCGCGATCACAAGTGTCAGTCTCAGACCTACTCACAGTAAATACTTTCCACGACTTGATGCTTTTTATTTTTTCATTAGCACCCAACTGCCACTTTTGCTCATCCTCCTGTCTTCTAGCTGCTATCAGAAGAAAAAAAACAGAACACTCCAGCTGCTTCAACACATTGTGTGCTTTATGAGTTCTGGAAATGTATATGCTCGTGTTTAATGTTATAGCTCTGATGCTCTGTCCTCCCCCGTGTATTCATATATTTCTAAACAATCTGTGAAGAAACAGCTCTGAGAATAAAATTAAATTAACAAGAATTAAACAGAAGTGGTGGTGATCTATGCCGCTTGCTTATATCCACCCCCACAGAGATTACTAATGCCTACATGTTGAAACAAAAATAAAACTCACTTATTTACTTTTTTCCCTATTTTAATTCAGTAGTAAAGACCTTCATATTACCTTGATGAACAAAAGGAAGAGGAAAATTAACAGGCCAATTGCATGATGAACTATTGATTATATAAATTTCCTAACTATATTTGTAGTTTTTGACTGAATACACATTGCATTTATGTCTATGATAATATATACATTATATGCACATGCATTGTGTATAATACACTGTAACAATCCCTATATTATATATTATATGCAGGTAAGTAATAGAATGACATTTTAAGATCATTCTATTTCCATGAATATACTGGAAGTTTATCTAAGCAGACAAATAGTGTTTCATCTTGGTTTTATTGATAACAAAGTAGCAAAAATTGAAGGAAAATATTGTTCTTGATGCAGCTAAATTAAAGGAAAAAACTAGCATTCATGGTTAGTTTCTTATGTCATTGTTAATATCTAATATAAATTTTGGGTAAAGTACTTGGTTTAGATCTTAGAAATTAAGAGATTAATTTTTATATTCCACTTACTTGTTTATCATTTCTATATTAAGCTGATGATTTCTATTCTCAGAGTCATCAAAGTTCATCAGAAAAGCTTATCAATGCTTCACAACTGATGGGTCATAATATACATGAATATACTAATGCACTTTAGGGTCTTTTTTCTAAATATTATTGACTAATTATTATAGAGAACAAATACATACATACACATACATAAATAATATTTTGCAGGAATTATTCAAATTTTTCATAATTAATCACATATATTCATATTTACAGAGGAAATTATCTCCAAATCAAGTCACTATAGACAAATATGTATCTAGAACAAAAATGGATCTTTAAATTAACTGTACATTTATAGTAGTTTTTGGAAATATTAAGAAAATAGACAACATTTCTAGAAGTCAACATGAAGATAAGATGATAGAGCCTCAAACTGAGGACTTCCTGTGTGAGAAACAACTTAGTCAGTTGGGAAGTCAACTCAGGCTGGGAAGGACTTAGATTTCTGGGAAAAAATGAAATGTAATTCTGGGGACCTTGAAATCTCAAAATGGAGAAGAAAGTTTATTTGGACTATATTGAAGGAGGAAAGGAAAACAGTGAAATTCATCTAAATAGTCGACTCTACTTTCCAAAATTCTGGGGCTAAATGGCTATTCTATAGCCCATATACTGAAACAGGAAATAAATGTCTCTTTCTGCATTATTTAATCCCATTATTCTTAATGCATAGTCATACTGTTATAATTATGCAAAGCAATTCGGTGCTATAATAAAAGATGCTGGGCTGAGATCCCTCTGCAAAAACCAATGCACTTCCCACTCTGTCCATCATTCTCACATGTAATTGTTAACTTTCAATTAGCTGCTTACTAAATTGATTTGTTAAATATATTAATTTCTCCTGCCATCCTTAATACAACCCATCCAAAAAGTCTTACACCACATTCATTGCTGGTAAAGGTTCTCAATATGTTAAATGTACTAGAATTTGCAACTCATAGTTAAATATGTTAAAGAAAATCTTGGGTTTGGTTTTATTTTTTTTTCATCCATTTCTTTTCTGGAGACTGGGGGAAAGTGCGGCCTATTACTTTCTAGGTAAGTACAAATGGGAATGGAAACAAATAAAAGAAAATAAATAGTTTTAAACACATAACAACTTTGGTTAACAATTCTGTGACATACAGTGGAAACAAAACAAAATGGGTGTATTTAGAGTCTTTGAATAACTTTTCCATAAGTAACATCAGCTATTGGCAGAGAAATAGCTGATTCCATTACATAATTAAAATAATAGCTAACCAGCTGGAATCCTTTTGCTATTCAGATCCCTTTTCTCATAATGACCTTTTCAAAAGCCAATACAAGCAACTGAGAATCCAGACAACAAAGCATCCTGACCCAATTATATACCATTTGCAGCTGTTTCCATTTGAATTGTTCTTGCCCCACTAAATGAAACTTAAAAATATAACTGGCTTGAGAAATCAGACTAGCTAACTATGCCATGCTCCCTATAGATATGTGTCCTCTGAGTTACATCATGACTGTGATTTAAATCCCCAGTTTTACTGGATTGCAAACCCTCGAGCCACTCATTTCAGACAGCATTGCATCTTCGTACCTTCATTAACTTCCACAATGCCGATTAGAGCCTTCAACCAGAAGCTGTTGACAGTCACTCTGTCGCATGTATCTCATCAATTCAAGCTTACATGACCTGAATAGAGTTTGCATGCCAAGTTGCCAAAATGCAGCTGTTACTATTTCTCTGACTGTACATAATTATCTTAAAACACAGGTTCTTCCAGTAAGACATGCGAAACAGCAGGGTAGTAGAAAAAGGCCACTAGTCCAATGTCCCTGCCCTAGAGGACTCATCAGCTTCAAGTTCTTCCTTGATTTCTTATTCCTTTAATTCACTGTCAGTGAAACATTCACTTGCAATAAAAATGTCTAATTTCCTCTTAAACTTATTTACACCATTTGCTCCAAGTGCCGTATGTTCCTGCTTATTTCTTCTATTTATTATCCTTTTAACAAAACCTGAGTCATTCACAGTGAACTAAAATATGCAGATGGATGAAAGGCTGTGCAACCTGTCCCATACTACCCGATGCTCCTGTTCTGTGCATCACCTACCCACTATAGTTAAAGTAACTGCAACTCACCTATCCATTATAGAAAAATGGTATACAATTAAAAATTGAGTTTATAAAACTGGTTTATAAAAATTTTATGACCTATGTATAAGTTGGTCATTTGGTGAAAAAATGCATAGCTCTGTTCTCTCATTTCTAAATTTTATATAATGTATTTTCATTCTAAAGTATTAAAAAATTTAAAGTTCATAATTTTGATTTCATTGATTGAAAGAGAAAAACTTGGCACTGTTTCATAGATATTGATCATTTTAACATAATCCCACATTGTCATAGACAAATCAGGCAACATAAAAGATACTCTAACAAAACCAAAGTAAACAAAACACCAAAACTATCACTAATAATTTTATTCTTTCATAATAGTTAAGTACATATTTACATATGTATGTAAAGACTTGTATGTATCATACATATAATGTTTTTCTCTAATTTTCAAAAATTTGTGTTTTGTGAGATACATGGGAACATATTAATCCTGAAACTTTTGGGCATCTCTTGTACAGCCTCACCTAGTAAGACTTACTATCTTCCCGTTCACATCACATGGCAAACAATAGCCATAACCTAATGACAAACATCTGCTCTAGTGCTGATGGCAGCATGAGAGACCAGGAAGGGAAGGTTTAACTGGGTAAGCTGTTGTCAGCACTGTTCTTTTACAGATCCATAGGTGATCAAAACGTTTTGAAAAAGTGACCCAATTAATGTAATCACCTTGGCTCATGAATGTATGTTGCTAGAAATTATGCAGTTTAGGCACTATTCTGAGTTTTTGACAATTCAGAAACAAAATATGAATCAGTGATTATACCTTCCTCACTTTACAGGTTAAAATAAAGAATGAGGATAATCTTTGAAATATAGAGTAAAAAATGTGGATACTGTCTTTCTGCATTTTAGTTAGTTTGGCTAAAGGTTTGCCTGTCTTATTGGCTATCTTAAAGAACCAGCTCTTGGTTTTGTTGACTCTTTGTATTGTTCTCTTTGTTTCTAATTAGTTGCTTTCAGTCCTGAGTGTGCTTGCTTCTTTTTTTTTTTTTCCCCTAGAGCTTTCAGGTGTACTTTTTTTTTTCCATTTTTTATTAGGTATTTCGCTCATTTACATTTGCAATGCTATACCAAAAGTCCCCCATAGCCACCCACCCCCTCTCCCCTACCCACCATTCCCCTTTTATGGCCCTGGCGTTCCCCTGTACTGGGGCATATAAAGTTTGCGTGTCCAATGGGCCTCTCTTTCCAGTGATGGCCGACTAGGCCATCTTTTGATGCATATGCAGCTAGAGTCAAGAGCTCCGGGGTACTGGTTAGTTCCTAATGTTGTTCCACCTATAGGGTTGCAGATCCCTTTAGCTTCTTTGGTACTTTCTCTAGCTCCTTCATTGGGGGCCATGTGATCCATCCAATAGCCGACTGTGAGCATCCACTTCTATGTTCGCTAGGCCCAGGCATACTCTGACAAGAGAGAGCTATATCAGGGTCCTTTCAGCATAATCTTGCTAGTGTATGCAATGGTGTCAGCATTTGGAAGCTGATTATGGGATGGATCCCCGGATATGCTAGTGTCTACATGGTCCATCCTTTTATCTCAGCTCCAAACTTTGTCTCTGTAACTCCTTCCAAGGGTGTTTTGTTCCCACTTCTAAGGAGGGGCATAGTGTTCACACTTCAGTCTTCATTTTTCTTGAGTTTCATGTGTTTAGGAAATTGTATCTTATATCTTGGGTATCTTAGGTTTTGGGCTAATATCCACTTATCAGTGAGTACATATTGTGTGAGTTCCTTTGTGAATGTGTTACCTCACTCAGGATGATGCCCTCCAGGTCCATCCATTTGGCTAGGAATTTCATAAATTCATTCTTTTTAATAGCTGAGTAGTACTCCATTGTGTAGATGTACCACATTTTCTGTATCCATTCCTCTGTTGAGGGGCATCTGGGTTCCTTCCAGCTTCTGGCTATTATAAATAAGGCTGCTATGAACATAGTGGAGCATGTGTCCTTCTTACCAGTTGGGGCATCTTCTGGATATATGCCCAGGAGAGGTATAGAGGAGAAAGTGGGGAAAAGCCTTGAAGATATGGGTACAGGGGAAAAATTCCTGAACAGAACAGCAATGGCTTGCTCTGTAAGATCGAGAATTGACAAATGGGACCTAATGAAACTCCAAAGTTTCTGCAAGGCAAAAGACACCGTCAATAAGACAAAAAGACCACCAACAGATTGGGAAAGGATCTTTACCTATCCTAAATCAGATAGGGGACTAATATCCAACATATATAAAGAACTCAAGAAGGTGGACTTCAGAAAATCAAATAACCCCATTAAAAAATGGGGCTCAGAACTGAACAAAGAATTCTCACCTGAGGAATACCGAATGGTAGAGAAGCACCTGAAAAAATGCTCAACATCCTTAATCATCAGGGAAATGCAAATCAAAACAACCCTGAGATTCCACCTCACACCAGTCAGAATGGCTAAGATCAAAAATTCAGGTGACAGCAGATGCTGGCGTGGATGTGGAGAAAGAGGAACACTCCTCCATTGTTGGTGGGATTGCAGGCTTGTACAACCACTATGGAAATCAGTCTGGCGGTTCCTCAGAAAACTGGATATAGTACTACCGGAGGATTCAGGTGTACTTTTAAATCATTAGCTGGAGAACTCACCAATTACTATGCACTTTATCCTTAGAACTCCTTTAATTGTGTCCCATAAGTTTGGGTGTGTTGTGCCTTCGTTTTCATTGAATTCTAGAAAGTCTTTAATATGGGACTTCTAACAAGTGGAACAGGGGCTATGTTGGCCTCTGTTCCCCACCATTGGATCTCATTTCCCTTACCTGGACTGCCTAACTGGGCTTCAGTTGAAGAGGATATGCCTAGTCTTGCTGGGATGAGATGTCCAGGGTAGGGTGGTAGCCAAGCAATGGGTTTCCCCTTCTGTGAGGAAAAAGGGAGGAGGCAATGGGGGAGAGGAATTTGTAAGAGTAGGACTGTGAGGAGAGGAGGGAAGAAGTCTGTGATGGGAACATAAAATGAATAAAAATAATTATTGGAGAAAAGTACGTATCAAAAATTGTTAGATATTGCCTATTCCTTTTTAGTTTTTTCCATGAATATGGAATGTGCTTGATTAGCAGGGGTTAGTCACATGACAAAGAAGACCTACAGATAAGAGTAGATGTGGTGACATATACCTGTCATGCCAGCACATGGGAACCAAAGAGAAGGATGTTTTGTTTTATGTCAGCATGGTTTACCTAATAAGACACACTATCAAGTTATGAATGACTGAATGAGTGATTGCTGGGGTCATCTTTACATTTTCATTTATTTTTGCCTCTTTCTTTTCAAAAACTTAGAACCTGTGAAGATTGTGAGCATGGAAAAAAAGAAATATAGAGGTTAAAAAGGGCATGAATAATATAAAGTTGGTACAGCTAAATTTGAAACCATCAGTTTCAAAGGACAAAAATAATCTACATGTTTCTAACAATAAAATACATTATACTGACTCAAAAAAAAAAAAAAAAGAAAATCAACTTTCTCATTGAAAACAACGTCAGAACCAATGTGCAAGAGCACAGATGCTAAATTCTAGCTCTTAGCCTGATTTCTCATTTCTAGTTGTATTACTCCAGCTCCAGCAGTCTCAAGAATAACACTGTTGCATTAAGAAATGGAACTAATTTGTTTTCAGCTTCTGACTATTATAAATAAGGCTGCTATGAATATAGTGGATCATGTGTCCTTGTTATATGTTGGAGCATCTTCTGGATATATGCCCAGTGGTATATTTGTTCATACACCATCAACCATATTAAACTCTTATGTTCATAAAATGAATCAATAAATGCAGAAAATATTTTTTATAAGTAAACATAAAATATCCCCTATTAAGAATAATTTAGTCTATAAGCATACCCTACAAAAACTAAGTGATATAAATCAAACTACAACTTACTTTCTAATGAAAAGAAAGTAGAAATCAATACCAGAAAAGTATTCAACTTCAACACATGTCCGGAAATAACATTTTTTTTAAACCTTTGACTGAACTACCTAAAACTACTCTCAGGTGTGGAGATTTGCTATGAGAATTTAGCACTCAGAATATAAATTTACTTAAGCATTGATTTATTGTAGTAGAATGGCATACAAAAAAAGCAAAAGCAAAAGGAACATGATTTGAAACACACAGAAATTATGGTCATCTTCCAATAACATACCTCATGGAATCTCTGGATTTGAACCATTTGTAGTTAGGGATTATTTGTAATTCTGTGACTCAGGAAAATTTTCCGAATATAGGAGTCAGCACACTCTACACAGTATGTACTTGAATTTCAGGTTTTCAAAGAGAAACCAATAGTCTAATTCAAAAACTTTATAAAAACTGTTGAGAGTGTACATATGAACATACATATGATCACCTTCTTCACAAATGTCATATTACTTGATATCAGACAAGTATTTTCTTGCAAATAGGATTTTTCCCTCTTCTTCTTCTTCTTCTTCTTCTTCTTCTTCTTCTTCTTCTTCTTCTTCTTCTTCATCATCATCAACAGGGTTCTGCAATTTGACCATCAAGTCAAAATGTAACCTTTTAAAAACATAAAATATATCTAATTAAATATAAACTAACATAAATATATTATAATTTAGAGTGTGTAGCCAAAAATAGTACTTTATAGAAAACAGATCATAATATTTATAATAGAAAAGCAAAGGTTAATGTGGCTAAGCCCTAAAAGTTCTAAGAAAGCAAACTTACTGTATACTAACAACAAGGAAATAATGGGAAAATAAAATGATATAATATCAGTCTTAAAAATTAAAATAATGTATTTAGCAAACTACAAATAAAAACTTTTTACTTTATACTGAAAAGTATCACAGAGATAAATTCATAATGACATTAAAATATGGAACTTAATTATAAATTGACAGGTACAGTATTACAAAAACTGATAAATTAAGTTGTTGGTTTTTTTAGGTATGTATCTATATCTATTAAGTTTTCAGAAGTATTTGTGTAGAAATTAGCTAGTTATAAAAGTATTTATAAGTGAATATAATTACAAGCCTCTGATAACTAATTTCATGTTTAATATAAACTTAATCTCCAAGATATTTGATAGTGTGAGCATCCACTTCTGTATTTGCCAGGTACTGGCATAGCCTCACAAGAGACAGTTATATCAGGTTCCTTTCAGCAAAATCTTGCTGGCATATGCAATAGTTCTGTGTTTGGTGGCTGATTATGGAATAGTGTGCTATAAAGTTAAATGTACACATTGAAGAAGGAGTACAGAGAAGAGAAGAACAATCATACTGAAATTCAGAGCCCCTCATTTGTAAAATGATTTCTGCACAACCATGAAGACTTCCTAACTTTACATCACCAGTGCTCACATAAAAGTCCAAGCTTACTGGGGACCTATAATGTCAGCTCTGTTGTGTGTGCAGATAGGGAAACAAAGGCTCATGGGTAGGGTGAGGGTAGGCAAAACCCTAGGAACAGCAAGCTTCCCAGTTCAGTGACAGATATTGTCTCATGGAGATAAGTAGAAAATTATAGGATGGGATATGCATATACCCCAACGTCTACACACAGAAAATTACATATGCCCATATATGATTATTTAATTTTGGATCAGGCACCCAAGAAACTTCAAGCAAGAGCTATTAGATAACCACAAAGTTAGAAGACATACATATCAACATTTTTATTCTATTACTGTGAAAATAATTTACAGAAATTTAATATTGGTTAAAAATGTAAAATCTAAATTAATAAAGTTCTCAAACATCAGAGAATATGCTCACATCTATGTGTTATACAATATAATCCCTTTGAACAGTAACATGAATAACCCATGAGGAAATTAAATCACCAATCAAATGTATGTTCCCTGAATTAAGAGATATATTATAATAAATCTAATCAAGATATTTATAGTAAAACTATAAGGACTGAGTTCTAAGTAGCATAGAATATTTATGCACATACATACTTATTATGCATATACATATACATGTACAATACTCTCAAACATGTTTATTGGACTCACAGCAAATAATGTTTTTCTATACCAAGGAGACTTGAGGATTCCAATCTCCTATTATCTTCTTGTCTGAACTCAGATTCTAGTACTGAAGTATTATTCTCTATCTCAAAGTGATTGCTTAAGGTTCTCAATTTCTACTCACTTTGTCACCTGTAACATTTACTGTTAAGGAATTAATATATAACTCTGGGTTCCTATGTCAGGTAGCTCAAAACAAAGTATATCTGAGAAAGAGAATAATTTTTGTGGCCCATATAATTTAACTGACTTCCCAAGAGATATGTCTGAATCAATTTTCATCAAGATGAAGAGGGTATCTTGATAATCTCAAGTCATTCGTACAGGCAAACTTGTGGCAGGTGCTATTTTAAGAAAAGTATTATAGCCCTATTTATAAACTATATGTTGACATAAAAAGAAAGGGTAGTCAACCAGGAAAATAATATCCGAAGTAGTAACTAAACTTGATAGTTGTGGGGACTTTTACGGATGCATTAAGAATCAGCAGATTGGTGATCTACAGAGGATGGCTTGAAGCATCATTTCCTGATAAGTGGTTGAAGTTAATGAACACCAATTCTGACAATGTAAGTGAAAACAGAAATAGAGTTATTTTAAATTCCAAAGACAACTATAAGCAAAAAGAAATATACGACAAATGAAGAAAACGCTCAAAACAGCAGCACATAACATTGTAGATACAGAACAATAGGTAGGGTCAGTCAACTGTGAGAAGAAAACTCATTTGTCCCTTTATTCATTTACCATGTTTCTAAAATCTACATCTTATAAATCATGCTTCATATGCAGCTCTAGTTGCTACTATTAAGAGATATGCTAGTAACCAATCAAGCTCATATTCTAGGAACAGAAAAAGACAACAACTTGATGATGGCAACAACAGCAACAACAATAATAATAGTTATTGTAATAATAATAATAGTAATATAATAGACTATTTGCACACTCAAATTTGGTATATTTCAATGTATTAAAATGGTGTAGCTTCAATGACAGAAAATGAAAGAGACCTACACAAAATTGTTTTTTTAGAAAAAAAATATCTCCTGAGGCAACACTGAAGAGAAATCTGGAGTGGGGGATATATTGAAACATTAATGTTTCAGAGAGACACAACTTCTTTAATTAAAAGGAGAGGTGGATGGGTGGGAGAGCACTTTCATAGAGGCAAAGGGAAGGGAGGAGGTTTTGTGATGAGGGGCATGTGAAGGGGTAACCTGGAAGTGGGAAATAATTTGAGATGTAAAAGAATGGAATGAATAATAAAAATAAATAAATAAATAAATAAATAAATACACAAAAAATAAATAAATATAGAAAAGGAAATAGAGATGAGCAAATGCAATATTCTCAATATATTTAAACACAAGAGACCTTGAGACATTACTGAACCTTGACAAAGTCTGAACTACATGGGTTTTGGGCTAGACTGATAAGGATCTGAAATGCAAGATGCTCAGCATTACCCTTGGTCTCCCCTCAATGAGGTTGCAGGCCAAGAGCACACCCATCTCTGCCTGCAAAGATATAAATAGTCTGCAGAAGCTCTGAGTGCACATGGGTAAAATGGAACCAAAACTAACCTCTCCTTCTTCCCTCTGTTCTCTCTTATGGGCCACTAAAATAACATCAATGCACAGAAGAATGGGTGTGGCCTGACAGTGCAAGCTATAAGTGAATACGGGACAGACCTTGTAAAACATTAGATGCCTTTCATTTTAGTGGTATGAGCAAAGCAGCAAGGAAATAGATGAACTCCCATTAAATTTAATAATGTATAATTTAAGTTATTCAGGCTGATAATTATAAAAACTAACGCATTGGGTGATTATCTTTCAACAAAGTAGTCTAATGATATTAATAGTAACTATTTATTATGCCCAGATTCTCAGTAAGGCATTTGATTTCAATTGACCCCTTTGTTCTATGGATATTTTAGGGAAAATGTGTTTAAATGTTTTTGTGAAACTTTTAAGAGAGTGCCTGTAAGAAAACATCACAAAAGAGAAGCAGAGAGGAAAAAACAAACAAACAAACAAACAAAACAGAACAGAACACAAGGAGGAAAAAGTATTACAAAATGCTATCTTCTAGGCATGGCACAACTAATGCAATCATGATAACCTCTCATTAGATGAGGCTGACTACAAAGAAACTACAAAAGACTTGCCCTATCCTCTGTAGGTTATGGATCAGGAAGGACCTGATTGGGACCCTATGCCCTTTGATAAACTATTGACTACTAATGGATTCTAGGAAAGGATCCTGTGAATAGTTCTAAACACACTGTCACAAATTCAATCTTAGTTAGATTACTGGGTCTCAAGAATAGCAAAAGAATGTAAGGAGAGTGAGAAGGACACTTGTATGGAGAGTAGAGACTAATTGTGGTGAAAGGGGGACTGGAGTTCTAATAATAACCAAAATTCATACTTCACATGGATGACAATTTCAGAAAGCAAACACAATCAAAAGAGAAGAAGGGAGGTAGAGGGCAATGCTTACTTGTGTGACACAACAAAACCCTCTGTCCTCTTCGTGTTCCTCTCATATAATGGGATGCTAAACAGCATCAATTAAGCATTTACTAAATGTCAGAGAATGAGCCAGATGTTGGGAGTCCAAGATGCACAACATATTTCCTATACCTCCAAGGAATTAGAATAGTCAGCAAGTCTGACAGGCATGAAATTTACAATTTCAAACTTACAGAGTGGATGATAAAAAGAACATATGGGAATATGATGAGCCTACTTTATTTCTACCACAAAAACTACAAATACAAGGAACACAAAATTATACCATTAATGTCAGTTCTATTCTGCAGAAAGGGTTCTTCAGATTTTATAAGGGTTTCTTTGGAATACACTGCTGATAGTTAAAACTGATACAGAAATTATTTAAAAGGCACCCAGGAAATCACCTAAACTGTTTTATGGCTACATCTCTAGGAGTACATAATATAGAAATTATAGATTATATTATCCTGTCTTCAATGACCTTTGCCCTGAAACACAAGACACTAAAATTATTGCCACTGTATAGAGTGACATATCATGCAGTTCTTATTCATTCCCCCATTCCTCCTCTGTTATTCCAGTCTCTACTTTCTGCTAACTTTGCACAAGACCACATAATATCTGTGGCAGATGAAATGCCAACAAACATGTCACGTGGGAGATCTTGAATTGATTTTCTTTGGCATCCTTTTTCATTCTTTCACTATCAGCCATTAAAAAAAAAAAAAGCATTCCATGATAAAGACATAACACTTTGAGAAAGAGTTGTATAGTCGAACAACTTTTTGAGAAATGGATTAAACACAAAAGTTCCTTCATTTTAATCCTGCATTAAGAATATGCAGCTTAAATCTAATCTGATGCATACAAAGACAAAACTTTTGTACTAGCTTCACTAATCTACCACAGGAAACAGTGCATCATTCAATTAGACATTCTGTTGTCTTGCTAGACACTAAGTATCATCTGCTATTTCATCAAGGAAGTTTGGTCTCCTTATATACTTGCAATACTTTTGAGTGCCAATCAATCTCTGCTGAAATATAATTGCATGCCTCTCAGTCTCACTAAGTGTTGTATGCTAGTTCAGTTACAAATTAGACAACTTCTCTATAATTTTGGTTAGGATCATGTATGCATCAATTCTGAATTTTCTGAGTCTTCATAAATTTATTTTGCACCTCAATCCACATATTCAGAAGCTTGTTATATTTAATAACCAAGCTAGATATTCTTTAAAAATATTATATTTGTCTACAAAACTAAATACATTTGGAAGCAAAATAACTCATTTTCCCTTTCAACTTTCATAGCCCCAATCAATTAAAGCTACAGCACTTACAATTTATTTGTTAGAAATATCTAATTTTTATCCTATTGTAAAAAAACAACCTAAAATATGAAAATGAATAGCTAAAACACAGCTTAGCATTGAATAGATTTTAATCATGATTCCTTTGCACTAATTTATTATGCTCAATTTCAAATTTTGTAATTCCTTGACTCAGAATCTCTCTGCAAGGTAATCAATATGCTCTCAAAAATGAGTTCTTATGATAATTAATGAAGTAGCTGGGTCTTTCTTGCCTGCTTTTCAGAACTGTATGATTTGGTAAATTTTCCTGTTGTCTCTCAAAACAATTATGCGCCTGTTTTCCAAGTCTACCATGACTGTGCACAATCATTCTTCCTCTTATTCAGTTATCTCCATCTGGAGCATCTTTCTTATATCTTTATCTGTTTAAATTGGAGTCACCAGTGAAAGATAACCTTTGGTAGTTAGTCACTCTGACACTTCAGAAATATGTTTTAATAATGGAAGAAAAGTTCAATTTATTTATAGGTACATATTTTACAGCATAGAACTATAATTCTCTTTGCAAATGACATGTTTGTAGATTTTTTTCCTCCTAAAAGACTAGACATAGTTAAAAATCCCTTTTTATTTGTGATTCTACTAGTATTAACATGACTTTCATCTGAATGAAAATGGCTACTGATTTGCTTTTATGCAATTAAATATTAGTTGAATAACAATGGTAAAATTCAGAACATAAATCATTCAACGGGCCTAGAGAGCTTGTCTAGGATGCACAAGCCCTGAATTCTGTCTCCAGTGTCAAAAATAAAACTCAATAGCATGGGCAGTTATACTCTATATCATGTACCTTAGCATCATTTAGTTAATGAAATAACCTTCTAATTATTAGAAGATTATTAAGGCACTAACATCACTTAAGTTGTTTTCAGAGAAATACATCACAAGTTACCTTTACAGGAGATATAAATGGGATACTGTTGATTAATTAGGCACAGAGCAATATCAAGATAACCCATGCCAAGATAACCCTCAGGGGCATGTGAGAATTTGCCAACCTAACCTAAAGAATGCCTGTTAGGTATCACCAGAGGCTTGTTTATTTGAATCTGAGTTCTGTCAGAATGAAAACCAATACTGACAATTTCAGTAGGAGATAGAAGTTTTCAGAATGAAGCACTGGCCACACAAGGATAAGAACTTGAGTTAAAACCCCCAGATACACATTAAATCCTGATGTGGTGTGTTATATCTGTGCTGATATAACACGATAAAAGACAAAAACTAGAGAGTACCTGGGAGCCTAAAGAGACTTCCTGGAAGCCCAAAGGCTAGCTACTTGAGCATTTTAGCATACAAAGTAAGACAAACAAAAGTCAAAATTCCCAAAGCTTATAGTACATTGGTTCAATATAATTTAATAAGAGAATATACACATTTGAGATAAAGTACTCAATTTCACTACCTAATTTTCTTTAATTTCACTTGACTGAGTTTTTACCCACTAGAATAAACTAATTCAACCACTTCCAACTTAAAAAAAAAAGTCAACAGGGACCTTGCCTCAGGAAAAAAAGAAAAGCAGGCAGATTATAAAAACAATTTCTAGGTAAATATGCCCTCCATATTCTCACGCAACCAAATTCACATACATTAACAACTACAGAGAGAGAGAAAGAGAGAGAGAGAGAGAGAGAGAGAGAGAGAGAGAGAGAGAGAGAGAGAGAGAGAGAGGAAGAAAAAGTAGAGGAAAAACAAGAGGAAGTTGAAGAGGAAGAGGAAGGAGATTAATAAATTCAAAATATCAATTTTGTATTATTAATAATGACAAAAGGCAAATATATTTAAATTACTGGTTTATTTACTTTCCAACCACATATCAAGCCCCCTCTCTTCTCAGTACCCCCTCACCCTCATGCAAACCCTCTCCCTCCCTTATCTATTGCAAAGGGGGAGGCCCCATCCAATCCCCTTACCCCGAACCCTCAAATACCCCAGAACAACCATACCTCATCCCTAGCTCCTCAAGTCACTTCAGGTCTAGGCCCAGCCTCTCCCACTGAGGCCAGACAAGTTGGTCCAGCTGGGGAATGGCAACCACATGCAGGTTGACAAGAGATTCAGGGACAGCTTCCACCTTTCATTTTGGAGTATCCACATGAAACCAGGCTGTAAATCTGCTACATATGTGCAGTGGGCCTAGGTCCAGCTTATGCTTGGTTGGTGGTTCCGTCTCTGAGAGCTTCCGGATTAGTTGAAAGTGTTGGTCTTCCTGTGCAATCCCTGTCCTCTCTGAGTGCCTCAGTTCTTCCCTCAACATTCCACAAGACTCCCCAAGCTCCATCTAATGTTTGCCCGGGGCTCTCCGCTTCTCTTTCCATTGGCTTCTAGATGGAGCATCTCAGAGGACAGTAAAGCTAGGCTTCTGTCTGCAAGCATAACAGAGTATCATTAATAGTGTCAGAGATTGGTTCTTGCCCATGGGATGGTTCTTAATATGGGCCAGACACTCGTTGGCCATTCTCTCTGTCTCTGATCTTTGTCCCTGCACATACAAGCAAATAATTTAAGAAAAGTGTAAAGTTACTTTACTGAGGTAAAGATAAAGTTAGCAATAGAGATAAAGCTAGTGGTAGAATGTTTGAGAGTGGGGGCCAAAGTAATTTCTACATTCTATTCATTGCCCATGAGAATTCTCGTAGATACTTTTAGAAGAAGAGCAAAGAAAACAAATTACTGGGAGAAGTACATATCTGTTTTATTGTTTGTTTGTCGGTTTTCTTTTTTTTTTTTTCAATTTTTATTAGATATTTTCTTCATTTACATTTCAAATGCTATCCCGAAATTACCATATACCCTCCCCCTGCCCTGCTCCCCTTCCCACCCACTCCTACTTCTTGGCCCTGGCATTCCCCTGTACTGAGGCATATAAAGTTTGCAAGACCAAGGGGACTATCTTCCCAATGATGGCCAAATAGGCCATCTTCTGCTACCTATGCAGCTAGAGACACGAGCTCTGGGGGTACTGGTTAGTTCGTATTGTTGTTCCACCTATAGGGTTGCAGACCCCTTCAGCTCTTGGGTACTTTCTCTAGCTCCTCCATTGGGGGCCCTGTGTTCCATCCAATAGCTGACTGTGAGCATCCACTTCTGTATTTGTCAGGCACTGTCATAGCCTCATACGAGACAACTGTATCCGGTCCTTTCAGCAAAATCTTGCTGGCATGTGCAATAGTGTCTGCGTTTGGTGGCTGATTATGGGATGGATCCCCAGGTCAGATAGTCTCTGGATTGTCCATCCTTTGGTCTTAGCTCCAAACTTTGTCTCTGTAACTCCTTCCATTGGTAATTTGTTCCCTATTCTAAGGAGGAATGAATTATCCACATGTGCCAGAAGCTGGAAAGAACCCAGATGTCCCTCAACAGAGGAATGGATACAGAACATGTGGTACATCTACACAATGGAGTACTACTCAGCTATTAAAAACAATGAATTTATGAAATTCTTAGGCAAATGGATGGATCCATAGGATATCATCCTGAGTGAGGTAACCCAATCACAAAAGAACACACATGATATGCACTCACTGATAAGTGGATATTAGCCCAGAAACTTAGAATACCCACCATACAATTTGCAAAACACAAGAAAATCAAGAAGAAGGAAGAAGTACATATCTGAACAAAGTGTGCCCAAAGAAAATAGACTGAAACATTAAAAACTGGACATAAGATCATCCTTTTGAAGTCAACTTGCCAGAGAGAACTAGTGGATCATGATGTCATGTGACTAGACAATCATAGAGACCAAATAACAAGTTCCTCTTTGGTTTTATTTTGATTGGAACTTACTAAAAAGCTTTGATTTGAACAGTGACAAAGTCCAAACTCAGAACTTTAAGCCTCCGGCTGCTGATTGTTTTGTAGAAGTGATAAAGGAGAAATTAAATGGTCCGAGGGAAACTCTAAAAAGGACAGCAAAACATTCTTAAGGATAACCTCACCTGGAAAAGAGATTTCTTCTCAAAGAAGATTCCAATATGTAAGAAAGGGTATGCTGCCTGCTCTCTATATAGCAAGAAACTCACTGAGAGGTCAGGCCAGACTGAGCCAGAGAGAACAAAATCTCCAGGGGCAAAATCAAACCTGGTAAAATATGTTCAGTGTGAGAAACAGGGAGGGGTTATATGTTCAAGACTTAATGAGCAATATGTGTTAGAAGAAAGCTAGCCTTGTAGTCAAAAGGCTCTGGATGTAGGTGTGAGGTCACAAAGAAAAAGTAACTTCTGTACACATGACCTAGAAGAGGTCCATCCAGTACTTTCCACCCTCACACACAACCCTGAATGAGCCTGCCACATAACCAGATAAAAGCAAAAACACCGTGTTTGAAATTCAAGTAAATATGCCTTTCTTCACAATGTGTTGTTTCAGCATGCTCACCACTGACCAAGGTTTTCATTGTGCTTGCTGTGAAGGAAAATGTCTCCAGTTCAGAAAGTATCAGCAGGTCTGAAAGAGTGATTTGGAATTGAAGTGTACTTCATGGATAATTGTTTCAAGTAGATAGGGGACACTTCTTTGAAACATCATTATTCTTATCCTCCTTACCTTATAAAATTTCGAAAATTTCAGGGTATTCTTAGTATTTTCTCTATTTATACATGGCCACTGTAGCATCCAACAGTCTTTGCCTTTAAGTATCTTTTATTTCAAAGGGTATATATTTACTTTCATAATTTCAAGAACAAAAGAAAAATGTTTTGATATTGGTTTGGATTTTGGTTAACTATTGCCAGTAACAAAGTTGTATGTGTGTGTGCATGCATGTGTGTATTCATATATTTAGTTTTAAATAAATTTAATATGTCTTCTTAGATAGAATGCAATATAAATGAGATAATAACTTTTATCAGCTTAAGTGGAATGATAGTGTGGTAGGTAATCTTAATTGTCAACCAACAACATTATGAGATTTAAATTTACCATGTAAACAAATCCCTGGGCACTACTTGTACGGGGAATTCTACATTGGGCTAATGGATAGAGAAAAGCCTATTCCAAATATATACCTTAGAGGTGACACTAACCATACTGAGCTGACCACTCTCTCATCAATTGTTAACAACAACAACAACAACAAAAATGCTTGCCAGTCTGTGGTGATAGATATCTTTAATCCCAGCACTCAGGAGATAGATATAGGCCGATCTCTATGATTTTGAAGCCAGCCTGATCTACACAGTAAGTTTAGGACAGTTGCAGCTACACCCAGAGAAACCCTGTCTTAAAACAAAACAAAATAAAACAAAACAATGCTTTACAAACTTTTCTCTATGTAAATCTCCTGGCAGCACTGTCTGTGTAGAGAATATCTCTTCCTAAATGAACATGGCTTGTTGTTAATATAGATCTAACAAGCACCCCGAGGTTAATCCAGAAAAACTGAAAATGTAGAGGGTGGAGAGAGGAAAGGTAAATCATTCTTCAGAAGACTGCAGGAGTGACACGTCTTCACTCAAGGTAACTTGTTGATTTAAGTGGAATATTGTTATCACTGCACAGTGTACTCTCTAGCCACATCCAACTGTAACTTACAGTTGCAGAAATAGCTTTTGATGGAAAAGGAACACTAATGGTACCAATGATCATCGTTCCACCTATAAGCTGAAACCAGGTTATAAATTACAACTAGGCTCATGATTGATGGAGAGTGAGTAGTGTGGCTTAATGTAACGCAACTTTAATCTCTAGAATTGGTCTGTTTCCTAGGAAGAAACCGGAAATGACTTCTTTTGTTTCTTATTATATTTTAATCTAAACTACTGAGTTTACTTTTGTGGAAGAAACAAATATCAAAATGGTTAAAATTTAAATGAGAAAAAGATGGAAATACTACTCTACTAGATCATTCTGTTAACTAAGACTGTCTTCTCAGTGTGCCTTACCTGTTCTCCTGTGGTATGAAAACCACATCAGCACACAAACTTTCATTTAGCCCAGAGGTTCTCTTGAATTACAGTTTCCCTTGATTCCTTAAGCCTTATAAAGCTAATACAAGCCAAATATGTTAATGTTTTAATGATGACATATTGTTATTTATTATTATTTACAAAATTCAGAGTTAGAGCTTTTGAATGCTGGGCAGAAATCTATAATTGAAATGACACTTAAATTTAATAAATTGGAATCGGGGGTTAAATATTTAATAAGAACTGTAAAAGTAACTTTTATTCACCCGATGTAATTGTCATCACAGAGCCTTACTGCTGAATAAGCTCACCTTTTCTGGTTGCTCTGAATTCTGGCTGGCTAGTTTAACTCAGCTGTCCTGGCTCAATCTTCTCTAAGCTGACAGATTCCAACTGTCTTCTTAGACCTTCTCACTGTATTGACCTCAAACTAAATGGTTCTAATCTTCTGGCTCCTTCTCATTCTCTGGCTCATTCTGCTTTCATCTGCAACCTGTGCTTAAACTCAACTGCATTGAACTCACTGTAGTAACTCTCAATTGACTCAATTCACAACCCATGAACTGACCTCTTCCTGTGCTACAAATAAATAGTGTTACTCCTGAGAGTTAGGCTTATTTTATCTCTGACTCTTTCTGTCAAATCTTTCTCTGATTCTTCACTGTCTGCTTCTCAATTAGAAGTCATTGCTTGGCATGAAAGCTGTGTAATGAAGAATTCCAGCCATGGGGATTAAAGGTGTGTACCAAGAGCATATCTGCATTCCAGCCAGATCAAACAGACCTAGGCTGAAGGTCTTTGGATACGATCAGAGTAGATTTGGTTTTGGACTAAAATATATCTAAATAGAACTTGAGTCAATATAAACATTTTAACCTCATTTAAACCTTTACCAGAGGTAACTCATAATGTAATGACTGAAACTAGTTGTCAAATATTTAAATATAAACCATACCTTTCCTACTTAAGAAGTGAAATTAAGCTTATATAATTTTAGTAATCCAAACACTAAGTCTAAATGGACATCAAAAAGATGCTGAGACTTTGAGTTACTATAGAACATAGTGTTTCAGAAAAGAAGGTTAAGTAACTTTATGTGTAACAACCTGACCATCTGAGCAGGACCATGGAAGTATACACATTAATTACAATTTTGAGAATAGAAAATACTATAAAGCATAAAATCTGTAGAATATACTTAATGGAAAAACTGATAAAATTGCTTTGAGGTTCTAAGTAAAAGATCATAAACAGAAATAAGTGTAGTTTTGTTTATTTATTTGTTTATTTATTTATGTTTGTTTGTTTGTTTGATTAGTTCTTCCTGTGGCTGGAGATACAAGCATTAGTGGGATAACAGAAGACATCAGGACTCTGCTCAGTCTCTCTTCATCATGTTCTTTAAGATGGGCTCTCTAGTTGAACATGGTTTTTCTAGGGACCCTTGAGATTCCAACTCAGATCATTACATTTGTACAGTAAGCTTTCTCCCAACTCCAAATGTTGCTTGCAAGCACAACGTTACAAGGGATATTTGATAGAAGAAAGAGAAATGTGTGTTAAGTGAGACTGTTGAGAGTTTTTAAGGTAGCTCAAGATATTGCAAGTGTGATCCCATACAAAGCAGTAACATGCAACTGCGTGTCTACTAAATAGTCTGATGAACTTGGTCCTATCTCTCACAATTGCAATGAATTAAATATTTCTGGTTTTCATGTCTTTAAAATTTTCTATTGCATGGCTGCATAAGGGAGATATGACACAGTTCCTGACTCTTCAGCATCACCAGGCCATTGATCCGCATGATCCCACACATACAGATGGCTGCTCTATCCCTGAAGTTGATCTGCTGTCTTTTCTACTCTTTCAATCTTCATTTCTGGGGAATATAATTCCCCTGTTACTCAGAGCTACTCACGCCATAAAACTAAAACAGATGCGTTTTTCAGGACTAAGGAACAGAGATGGTCACGAGGCTGTGGAGGATGAGGAGCAGGCCCTCTACTTGGCCTTCAGGGCCGTGAGAAGGGATCTAGACAACATAACCACACATCCCATAACAGCAAACATGGTCCTGTATAAGAATAATTCATTGCTAGACTTGGCCTTGAATTTGGAATCACGAGGAGACACATATTCCTTCTGGTCCAATGACTCATTAATTTACCAGGGTGAACTTGGGGCATCAAGGATAGAGAGTTAAAGAGGTGTCAGGAAGAAAAGGTATGGATAGAAAAAATGGGAGATTATATATGATTTAGGAATAAGTGGTATTAGAAAGATAGTACATGAGGCTATGGAATTGCTAGCATGAGGAAATGAAGATTAGAGAATTACAAGGTGATGTAGAAGCATATACAAAGCGAGTACTCTTTTTCTAGCTGTTTGAAGTACTGGAGATAATAACGCCTAGAAAGATATTGGAGAGAACTAACGGTTTTACTTACAGAAATTCAAGACTTTGTAAAGAATCATTTTAATTTTAGTAGTCTGTTATCTTTCTGATTTTATATGAAAATAGTTACTAAAGTCTGCTGTACCAGAAAACTGCAAGAGCTTTGCCTAACTACCCATTAAAAACAGGCTGCATAAAACTATAAGGAAATGTACTTTTGCTTTGTTTTTAGTTTTGCTCTAAGGAAATGGGGGTTGGAAGTATTGATCTGAGACTCATAGAGTTAATATAAATTTAAGAATTTTTGATAATTATTAACAGTGATCAAAGCCTTGATGATGTAGATTTAGTAAATGAAAGGCTGGGTTCAGGCTCTGTGCAAGGGAGAAGGCAATAGCATGAGAAGGGAGAAAGCAAAAGAATGAGAAGGAAGAAGGAATTAAGCTGAAGAATAATTAAGCTGAGGAATAAAGAATACTGAGAATCATATGTGATCAGAGAGAGTTCCGGAACTAGCAGCTTACACCTACTACTGACTCCAAGTCATTACTGAATCATTTCCACTCCCAATCCCACCTTACTCAGGACCCTCCTCACTCTGAGGCTGGACTTCAGCAACTTAGTCCTGAATTTCTGTGTTTAAACTTCACTTAGTGAAAACGTGTTTTTAAACAAAACTAATCAGTATCTTTCTGATCAGTAAATTTCCTGGAGAACTTTAGAAGCATGTGATTTAACATATAGAATTCTAAATAGTTTGGGATTGTTTCTAGATATATTGCTGTGTCTTGTATCCATCAATTAAGTATTACTATGTATAACTTATTATATACTAGTCTGTGCTTCTGACAGTGAAAGTAATGAGAAGAAAGTTTACAATTTACAGCCTCTCTGAAACTCATATGCCGAAGTCTCTGTATTCTAAATTTGTGAGCTTTCCTTTTTCTAGTCTATTATAGCATATATAATATGAAACAACTTCTATTTCTTGGATATGTTTTTGAAATTTTTCTTGTTCTGTACCTGTCTCAAACTTTTGTCTGTCTCTAGAAAGGTCAGCAGTGTTTTTCCATGTGGCTTCGGCAAGGCTTATCCAGTGAAGATAGCACTTTGTTCCTAAAATACCATTGTTAAAACATTAGTTTACAACACAGGGATCTATAGTAAGTGACAGCTCTGCTGATGTTGGTGGTGACTGTTTGCATTTATGATTTTCCAGGGAAATCGAAAGAGATATCTGCATAAGTCCCAAAATGTATCTACACCCAACAGGATTCTCTAACAAATTGATACCTGTGTGCGTTTATCCTTCCCCACCCTGCTTACTACACACAGGGGCATGGACCTCAGGATGTTCTGCACAGAGCTCCTTTAAGAACATCTCCACTTCAGTGACATTACATGCCTGTTAATTTTATCAGAAATAACTTCTGATGTAGGTATTTCGATATGTACCCTTCTTGATTTTGTTTAACTTTATAAATTTGGCAGTTTTCTATATAAATTAGAAATACTATTTTCTTTATATTCCCTCTTTTCCTCTTATGCCAAATCAGTTGTTTCCCAGGTTTTTTCTTCATTTTATTACACAGTAAGTCACATAGGTATTTGTTATTTTGCCATCTGTTGGACTATAGGCTACCTATGGAACAATTTTACACTAAGTAGTATGCTGTAGGATATCACAGTACATGATATTATTAAAATGTTCAGTAAGTACTTTTTAATAAAATTTGTGTTAAGGAATACCTTCACAACATGCTAAATGAGTACATTATGCCCCTGTCCTAAGATGAGTCTTACCCTGCTTCGTCTCATAGGCTTTTTGTTTGCTTGCTTCTAGTGTCCTTTATGCATTATCTTTATCTATTTCAGCATGGAATTCTCTTGTGAAACAGCAATGCTGCTTTAGCAGATATTAGAGATCTCTATCTGCTTGCACTAGTTTTATGCAAAATTGTAAGTATTCTTCCTAGGATTCTAAATTCTTCCTAGGAAACTTCAAAGAGCCATGATACTTATACAACAGTAATATTATTAGTGTTCAAGAATTGTATATTATTCAAACTCATTGTGCTTTTAACATGGGATTTTCTCTATATTATAATGAAAGTTTTTTTTTAAGGTCAGCATATATCTAATTGGCTTTGACACTATTCATAATGGTTAGCTTTTTAAGTCACAAAAAGAAGCTACGCAGTGCTTACAGACCACAAAATTTTATACCTAAATTATAAATGCCTACAATAGAGATGTAATATATTCTATGTATACTCACATTGCAGATATTAAAAAAAACCAATCACTGTTGCAAAGAGAACCAATGAGTAAATATATGCACAATGGAGATTAAACGAAATTCCTAAATAAGTCAATGAAGACACAGCCAATTTCCCCTTTTCCCTTGTCAAATCATATACCTAAGAAGTTGGCCACAATGTGAATGGAATCTTTTCTATGGTTAGTCTGGATAATTAAGATGACTGCTTTTTGCAAAAGCCTAAGGATGTCTCAACTTTGCAACAATAACTACAGGCAATTAAGGAATGCTGAGAGCAGGAGACTCTTCCCCAACAAAGAGTACACCAATTCATTATCCAACACTAAATGGTTAGTCTTGAAAACATATCCATACATTACACAAACTAGGCAGGTTATATTTAGGAATATATATGCATGAATTAACAATCAATCAAAAAAAGAGACTTTTAATTGGAAAGGTGACAAGGAGAGTTATATGGGGGAGGTTCAGATAGAGTATAGGGAATGGAGAATGGTAATTATCACTCAAAAGATGTTTTAAAAGTTTGGAGAGATGGCTCAGAGGTTAAGAATATTGAGTGCTCTTCCCGTGTTCCTGAGTTCAATTCCCAGAAGCCATATGGTTGCTCATAGCCATCTGCCATGGGATCTGATGTGTCTGAAGATAGTGATAGTGTACTCACATACATAAAGTAAATAAATTATGTAAAAATACAAAAAAGATGACCCAGTGAATAAAGTGGTTGCTGTTTGTGCCTTGACTATTGATTTAAAAAGAAAATAAAAGAATATGGTATGCATATACAGTGGAATTTTATTTTGGCATAATGGATTATACAGTTATAAAATGTAAAGGAACATAGATGCAACTAGAGGTGACCACATTCATTTTAAGATAAATGAGATAGACAAAAATATATATGACTTTGTAGCCTGTTTTCTTTAACCCACAGAATTACTCAGCTATGTTATGGCTCTCTAATGGGGGTAATAGTGAACAGTGGAAGATCATAGTGGCAGTAAGAGGATAGTTGAAGAATAGTACAGCTATAGAGTAATATATGTGATATCAATATGATGGTTGATTAGAGATTCTCACAGATGACTAAGTCAATGAAGAAACTACATCTATTCAACTGAGGATTTCTAAGCCTAATGCCAGATTTCAATACTGATATTGAAGAGATACCCCAGGACAGAGACACATTGGACAACTTTTTAAAAGCAAGAAGATAATTGCACAACTTCAATTGAATTGTCTGCTGTTAATGATCAAAGACAGTCTGTGCTTAGTAGAGAAAGAGTAAGCAGGAGACTCTCCACAGCCCCATTAGTATTTCAGGTACATAGTATGTTTGTTAAGAAAGGAACCTGGAGCATCCACAGGCCCCATGTCACTATGAGAAAACTCATATCACTATACTGTTCTGGAAAAGGCCACATATACATTGTGGGTTCCACTGACCATATTCTTATGCAAACATTGGTAAACATTATAAAAACAATATGAAAATAATACTAAATATTGGATTAATATGTCTTAATATTTTTACATCTTGCAACCCAACTTACATGATTGTGATCTATTTTCTTACCAACCTGTTATGTATTCTATCCATAGCCAGAACATTAGTATTTCTGACATTACATTTCTTGTAGTCTCTAAAAATTTAAGTCACCTAAGTAAACCATTAAATTTCATTTCTGATTTTATTACATGGTGTAGAAACACACTATCCTACCATGTTAGACCATACCATTTCTTGATGATACCATTATGTCATCTTGCAAATATTCTTTCTGGCTTTCAAAAATTATCAGGCATTCTTGAAATTTATGCAAAGTTATTTATTGCATAAATAAATGGTATTACTCCCTGGAACTCTGCAACACTGCAACTCTTTCTGGTCATGGTGGCTATACACTGTAAAATATGGTGTTGTATTATATAATAAATCCCAACTATTAGCTTTAAATGTTTTAAGTTACTTATAAAGTATATAATCTTTTTTCCTATTGTTCATAAGGTCTATCTGTGAAAATTAAAAATAGTAGATACAATAGAACTTGCTAAGCATATGCTACAGTTTTATTATATATAGCTATAGTGAATATTAAAGCATGTAGTTCTATATAAATATGTGAGTATCAGGTAACAATGTATCACTAAATCATACAGAACAGATGTAGTAGTCTGTGGTCAGGATAAACATATATTAAGGTAAAATATTGAAATGTCAACTACACAAGCATGTACAACTGAGATAAAATTTCTAATAACATCACCATTACAACCTGTCATTTGGATAGAGAAAGGAAACCATGAAATGTGTGTTTGGTGGAAAGAAGGGGCAGGGTTTTACTAGGAAGCGTACCCTAAAGCATGCTGAAATCTGAGGAACATAGGTACCAGCTCAATAATATTATTAGAGAAATTTTACTCTAGACCAGAAAGGAGAGAAAGTACCTCGTCCCAACAGACAGTATCAACTGGATTCTAAGGTTTGTTCTCCCTAAATGGCATGTCAATTAGTATCCAAAAATGTTCATAATACTTTAATATTATTTCATACTTCTACAGAAAATGGCACACGACTCAATGAGTCCTATAAATATCAAGAAACCAAGGTAGCATAGGTCAATAGCCTTCATGAGTACAGATGCAGAAATCCTTTCGAAAAATACTAGTCAAATTCAAGAACACATTGAGGAGATTATTCCCACTGACAAGTGAGATTAATTCTATTATGGAAAGATGATTTAATACGTAGATCGATACAAATGGTTATTAACAAGGATTTTCTGGGGGGAAAAGCATTAGAACTGATATATTAGACTAGTTTGTTTAAAGGATGCTTTCAGGTTAGTTCAAAACTAACTATCTTACACTAGAGAAGCAGAGAATCTAAATGTTGAGTCCATAAGCCTAGATATTTCAGGAGTCCCAGTGTATGGCTAGGAGCCCAGAGGATTACTGGAGAACCACTTATCTTCTGTCTACATAGGAGTACTGATAAAGGTGAGAGCAAAGAGGCAAAAAGCAAAGTTTCCTTCTACCATGTCTTTTCATTAGCATTGCAACCAGAAGGTACCACCACACTTAGGGTGGGTCTTACTGTGTCAAATAATCTGGCAGGAAATTTTTCCCATGAAAGTATTTAGTAGCTTCTATTTTAATTGACTCGGCATGGAGTTATATTGACAACCAAGATCAACCATCAGAGTGGCCATTTAACAGAATAAAAGAAAGATCTACAAGATCATTTCAGTGCTTGTAGCACTTGAAATAGAGTAATATAATCTTACTAGTGTTCAAACAACTGGATGATGTGGGTCATGTGTCCTTAGTCACTTGTGATGTCTATAGTCAGGTAGGACCACAATGTGAAACAGGGAATTCAGAACTAGTTTTGCATTTGTGGTTGTTGCTCTACAGAGAATGGATATGGTCATGTTTACAGCTATTAAGTGATAAGATTTGGTGCTGCCAATTGAAATGAAACAAATTCCAAGATATGTATGTTCTTTCATATGTAAACAGATTTCTAGAAAGAAGCAATTCCAGTGCTCAGGTTTCAGGATACCTGGTGGTTCCCAGGAAAGATGCTATCCAACTAACCATTACCTTACTTTATAAAGATTTTACAATCTCAGATAAATGCATACCAGTACTATGCCTAGAAATAAAATTTTCATGTGTGATAAGTCTATATAGTTTATTTATATTTCCAAGAACAACTGCTTGGCTTTTTGGGTGGTTCATATCTACATAACAACTCCTGTTTAGTAAGGTTGTAAAATGTTTTCTTAAACCTTTTATCCCTTGCTGATGTGACTGGGAATAAATGAATGGAATCCTTTCTTACAGGCTTATTTTATCTCTAAAGAAAGTAGTTCAGCTCCCCTGCCTTTTGGGTCAGCACTAAATCATAAAGAAAAGCCGTCTGTTTTGTCTTGATGGAGACACTGAGAAGGATTGTTATTCTACTCAGCCTTAAGGTCATTGCTATTCGGATACACTGTTGTCCTGACTGATGAAGGTCCAGTGGCTTATGGTGAAATTAATAACAGGGTGGTATTTGGGTTAAGTACTACTGGAAAATAAAGATGAATAATATTGTTGATGGTCCTGAGGGCTTGAAAAAAAGTCACTGTCTTCATTTATTTAGTTTTGCAGTGATAAGATGTAAATGTTGCAAAGGTTGGTATCAGGTAAGGGAAAGCTTTCAGAGAGAAGGCATTCAAGTATGCATTTGAGCCTTCTCTGTTCTTTGGTGCTCAGATGCTTCAGAGGAAATTTGTATAATTATTTAAAACGATCTATCTGAACCTTAGTAGCCTTTACTTCAACTATTTTTCTTAGGGCTGTAGAATATCTTTCCAAAAGATTGTCACATGTACTTTCAGGATAAAAAAAATCTAGGACATTCTTCAAATATAACACACCTCAAAAAATAAAATCAAACATACAAACAAGTTATATATAACCAGGTAAGTCACAGCTTGCATATGACTAGCAGGATCTTCCAGGACTCAAGAAAACAAACAAACTTCTGTTGTGCGTTTAATATTAAATCATTCAACTTTCAAAGAAAGTTTCTATTTATTAATACTTTAAAAACAGTTTTGCAGATCACATACACAAAACATTGCAGTAGGGAATTTAATCACTAAAATACAGAAGTTCGGGATCATTGGAAGTTAATCTACATTACATTATGTAGCAACTTTGTGTGTGAACGGTTTACTTTGTTAAAAGATATTAGGTAGATTTAGCCTGAATGAACAGGACAAAGAATTAATGATATATTTACAGTTAATATAATTCACTACATGAGGCTTTTTTTTCTTCCTTGCAGAGGATGCCCTTGTTGGACATCAGTGGGAGGAGAGGCCCTTGGGTCTGAGGGTATTAGATGCCCCAGTGTAGGGGAATGCCAAGGAGGAAAAACAGGAGTAGGTGGGTGGGTGGGGGAGCACCCTCTTAGAGGCAGAGGAGGGGGGATGGGATAGTGAGCTTCTGAGGGGGGGACTTGGAAAGGGGAAAACATTTGAAACATAAACAAAGAAAATATCCAATAAAAAATAAAAATGTATCTAAGAATTAATTAGTTTAATGAAAAACAAAATCAGAGATACATATTAACATTTTTGACATTGATTTTTTTTCAAAGGACCTCTCTCCCCCCTCTTTCTCTCTCTCTCTCTCTCTTTCTCTCTCTCTCTCTCTCTCTCTCTCTCTCTCTCTCTCTCTCTCTCTCTCTCTCTCACACACACACACACACACACACAGACTAGTTTAATTCTTAAAGTCAGCAAAATTTATTCTAGTGTGGAATTTCAAAAAAACTAATATTGTTATTTAGCTGAACTAGGAACATCTTGTTTGCCTTGGTTTATCTTCCAAAGAGAGGGAGATATTTTTCTATGTTTTTAAAATAACACAAGAACCTACAGATGTCCTTATCTACAGACGATTGAGAAAAGAGCAGTGTTTCTGTTTGATGTACAAAGGCACAGATCTAGTGGTGGGGTCATCTTTCATTTTTTTTTTAAATTTATTTCAAAATATTCTTATAGTTTTTTATTTTGTTTTTTATTTATTTAATTTTTTTTAGCTCAGATAAGAGAGACATTTCTCACTTTAAATTATGCTTTGAAATCAGGTCTTAAAATGTATGCTTACCTCCATGAAACAATATTAAAACATTGCTGTATACCACACAACTTAATTTTCAAATAGTTTTGGAAGATTTTTCTAGTGTACCTGAAAAGTGTCTTCTACTTCTAGCAGATATTTTTTCCATATGTATATCTCAATGATGTTTCAGGCAATTTTTATTTCAAAGATTTAATTTATAAGGTTTAAGAGCTAGAGACTATTATACAAACCTCTACTGTATACTATCTTATTGTACTTTTTTCCCTAAAGAAAAGATTTGCTAGAATCACATCATATCTTCCACTGATCAAAATAGTTCCTATGCAGAATTTAGCATCTGTTCAAGCTTATGATGGAAAAGAAAAACTAAGGAAAGAGATTAGGAATGCTCTGATTAGAGATTTAGTAGAATACGAACAATTGATCGGTACATTATATGTAATTTGTCTGGGGATTGCATGAAATCATTTGGGATACTATGAAAAAATACCCAAACAAATTCCTAAACAACAGAAATTGATTGCTCAAAGCTCACTACTATGTTTTATGTGTCTGGTCAGCACTGCTTCAAATGATACTTTTTGTATGCTCATAGGAAAAAACTGGTAGAAGGAACTCATATTCTGTTCAACTTCTTTTCTAAGGTCCACAGGGTCACACAATCTAATCACAATTCACAGCCCTAAAAGTCCCACTCATATTGTCACATAGTCTAATATTGTCCAAAATGTAAATTATGGTGGACAAAGAGACATTTGAAGCATATTGTTCTCTAATGATGGTGATTTTGAAGCTGGATTAAAGATAGGAAAATTAAAAGATATTGGTGAAATCCTTCTGGGCTGCAATCTATGGAGTTTGTGTTTTGGCCTCCTGTACTAGTTGCTACAGAAACTATCAATGAGAGTACCGTTTTGATATACTACATAGCCATTGTCTGTTTGAATACTGTTTCTTGACACACTGACCTGTTTTATTTATGACAAAGTACTTAATAATAAGTTCTGTCTCTCTTGGCCCCTCTTATTCAAAATTATATTTATATAAATATATGTTATATAATTATAAATATAGAGACTTTATTTTTAGTATATACATATAATCCTTACAGTTAAACTCTAATATATACATATAAATATACAGTGCATATATATATATATATATATATATATACACACACACACACATGCACTCAATATAAAGATATATATTTACAGATGCATAACCCTGTAATGCAAATATGTATGTTTTTCATATATATACATGCATGCGTGTCTTTAAAGAGAGACAATTGCTCTTTTTTGTTGTTGTTGCTCTGTATAAAGAGATCTTCCATAATTTCCAATTCAAAATCAGGATCATTTGTAATATAAAACTTATTTTTCTCCTGTATGGCTGAAAAACACTCTGTAAAAGTTAGGTCCAGTTCTTCTTCCTAGCCCCATGATCCCAGAAATAAGACTCAGACTTTAAATTTATTTATTTATTTATTTATTTATTTATTTATTTATTTATTTATTTTTCTTTCTTTTTTTTTCATTTTTTATTAGGTATTTAGCTCATTTACATTTCCAATGCTATACCAAAAGTCCCCCATACCCACACACCCCCACTCCCCTACCCACCCACTCCCCCTTTTTGGCCCTGGCGTTCCCCTGTACTGGGGCATATAAAGTTTGCATGTCCAATGGGCCTCTCTTTCCAGTGATGGCCGACTAGGCCATCTTTTGATACATATGCAGCTAGAGTCAAGAGCTCCGGGGTACTGGTTAGTTTATAATGTTGTTCCACCGATAGGGTTGCAGATCCCTTTAGCTCCTTGGGTACTTTCTCTAGCTCCTCCATTGGGAGCCCTATGATCCATCCATTAGCTGACTGTGAGCATCCACTTCTGTGTTTGCTAGGCCCCGGCATAGTTTCACAAGAGACAGCTACATCTGGGTCCTTTCGATAAAACCTTGCTAGTGTATGCAATGGTGTCAGCGTTTGGGTGCTGATTATGGGGTGGATACCTGGATATGGCAGTCTCTACATGGTCCATCCTTTTGTCTCAGCTCCAAACTTTGTCTCTGGTAAGAAGGACACATGCTCCACTATGTTCATAGCAGCCTTATTTATAATAGCCAGAAGCTGGAAAGAACCCAGATGCCCCTCAACAGAGGAATGGATACAGAAAATGTGGTACATCTACACAATGGAGTACTACTCAGCTATTAAAAAGAATGAATTTATGAAATTCCTAGCCAAATGGATGGACCTGGAGGGCATCATCCTGAGTGAGGTAACACATTCACAAAGGAACTCACACAATATGTACTCACTGATAAGTGGATATTAGCCCAAAACCTAGGATACCCAAGATATAAGATACAATTTGCTAAACACATGAAACTCAAGAAAAATGAAGACTGAAGTGTGGACACTATGCCCCTCCTTAGAAGTGGGAACAAAATACCCATGGAAGGAGTTTACATATATTTATAAATACCTTGGCCATATAACTAGGCTCTTCTCAAACAAGATTATAATTAAAATAACCCCTTTATTTTACTCTACATTCTGCCACATGGCTAGTTACCTGTGCTCAGATACCATGAATCTGTCTTATCACATCTTCCAGGGTGAATCTACCCAGCCCCGCCCCATACCAAAATCCTTCTTACCTCCCTAATATCCCACCTCCTATTTCCTTCCTAAGCTATAGTCCATTAATTTTATTATTGAAAGGTGTCACATCCATAGAGACATAAGATATTCTCTCCATAATTCTTCATTTTAATCCAATAAAATGTTCTCTTTTAAATATTAATTGAATATAATAATACAATTATGATACAATCATAAAAACTATTATGCAAATTTTACATTCATATTTTTGGGTCCTGTACTGGCTAGTTTTGTGTCAACTTGACACAGCTGGAGTTATCACAGAGAAAGGAGCTTCAGTTGAGGAAATGCCTCCATGAGATCCAACTGTAGGACATTTTCTCAATTAGTGATCAAGGTGGAAATGCCCCTTGTGGGTGGGACCATCTCTGGGCTGGTAGTCTTGGGTTCTATAAGAGAGCAGGCTGAGCAAGCCAGGGGAAGCAAGCCAGTAAGGAACATCACTCCATGGCCTCTGCATCAGCTCCTGCTTCATGCCCTCCTTGAGTTCAGGTCCTGACTTCCTTCGGTGATGAACAGCAATTTGGAAGTATAAGCTGAATAAACCCTTTCCTCCCCAACTTGCTTCTTGGTCTTGATGTTTGTGCAGGAATAGAAACCCTGACTAAAACAGGTCCATTTATTTGGAGACAGTATATGTTAGGGAGCTAGAGTTTTATATCTAACTAATTTTCTATTCTGACTTGTAATAAATCCTAAAAACATCTTCTTGGACCTAAAAATATCTTCTCAAGTACTAAACAACTTAAAAGCTTAATCGTGAGATTATATCTATCTATTCTCCAACCTCATCAGAGACCTGAAAAGGAGTAAATATTTTCTGAATATACAGGAAGTGCAAACAAGCAGCTTCAAAGATTACATAAAAAGCAGATATAGTTGGCTTCGGGATCAGTTCCCCTGAATCATCTCTATAAGGTTAGAGCATCCATTTTCGGCCTTCTGGCCTGTATCTGACGGACATATTTGTGAAGCAGGAATTATAAAGGACTTGCTTACTCTGTATTGGCAGAGCTTAGCAGTGACTATTTGTCCTTTCTGGACAGCATTTTATTTGTAAATGAAGTATGGGCATTTTCTTTGCCCACTGGCTAGTTTGCCGTAATTGAAACAAAAGGAAGTTACTGATGTCAATCATCTTCTGTGAAGTGGAATGAGGCGACTGCAAGGAGCAGAACTGTCTCAGTCAAATAATCCTTTTTTTTCAAAAATGAAAAAAAACATTAAATACCATATTCTATGGATCACTGAGGTTTTTGTAGACCAACTATCTATAGTATATTTGAAAAGTCAAACACTGTTTATTTTTAGTTATTTACTATCTGAATAATCTTGAAAACATCTAAGAACTCTTTTATCTGACTATTAATTTTCATTTCTGTTTCCTCTAACTTTTCATGATGCCATCTTTTTAAAGGGTTATTACTTCACATTGGATCTATAGCTATAGGAATTATATAGGGATAATTTTCACAAAAAAATTAAAACATATATACATTATATGTATCAAAATTAACTCTAAATTTGTATCAGTATATAGAAAACAATACCAATATATGGGAAAGAGCCTTATTTCTGTATGAATATACAAAATTCTGTACCAATGTATTAAAATAGAACCTCAATTTTTCTTCAACATATGAAGATCTATACTAATGTAAGATTATGGCTATAAGATTTTTGGCTTAAGAATAGATTCAATAGTCTATCTTTTCATGTCTAATATTCTTTTGGGTGTATTTTCTTTATTTACATTTTAAATGTTTCCCCCTTTCCAGGTATCCCCTTTGGAAACTCTCTATCCCATCCCTCCTCCCCTGCCTCTATGAGGGTGCTCCCCCACCCACCAACCTGTCTTCCTGCCTTGTCATTCCTGGGTCATTGAACATCCTCAGGCCCAAGGGCCTCTACTCCCACAGATGTTCAACAAGCCCATCCTCTGCCACTTATGCGGTCTGCACCATGCACATCCCTCCATGTATTCTTTGGTTGGTGGTCCAGTCCCTGGGAGCTCCAGGGGATCTGGCCTGTTAACACTGTTGCTCCCTCCATGGGGCTGCAAACCATCTCAGCTCCTTTAGTCTCTTCTCTAATTCCTCAATCAGGGACCCCATGCTCAGTCCACTGGTTGACTGAGATCATCTGTCTCTGTATTTGTCAGGCTCTGGCAGAGCCTCTCAGGAGATAGCCATATCAGGCTACCATCAGCAAGCACTTCACAGCATCCATAATATTATCCAGGTTTTGTTGTTATATATAGGATGGATCCCAAGATGGTGTAGTCTCTGGGTGGCCTTTCCTTCAGTCTCTGATCCACACTTTGTCTCCATATTTCCTCCTGTGAATATTTTTTCTATATCCTCCCTCTGTCTTTCAACCTGCTTTCTCTTATCTAAGAAAGAAAGGGGGATATAAAAAGGGAAGGGAAAGAGAGAGATACTTAAATCTAAGCTCCCTATTTTGTTTCATCCTTGTCCAAGACTATAACTATTGGTAAGCAGTCACATAAAAGATGACAAACATCCAACACCAATTGAATGATGAAAAATCAACCACACTGCTTCTTGGGAATGGGCCATACTTTTCTTATAATTGATTTCTGCTGATTTTGGACATAGAATTTGTCTTTAGGAGCCCAAGAAAATTAGGAATATAATTAGACATCAGAAAGCTAGCTGTAGCATTTGTTGTTCACTTTCTACATGCTGAGAAAGTTCAGGGTTTAAGTAAAGTAGTGACTGAAAAAGACAAAGTCTGTACCAAGCAAGCAAGCTCTTTTGAAGTTGGTCTGGAAGCAAATCTTTAGAGGAACCCGCATTGACATCGTCTAAGGTAGGATCAGGCAGGAAACTGCAGCATTAAGCATCAGCAGCTCAGCATCCCTGAGGGTATATCTTGTCAGGATTGCATTCTTGGTTATTGTTTGATCCTTCTATTATGCAACATACTAATCTTCACAAACAGTCTACAATTCTATAATGACATTTGTATAGAATATGCACTGTACACAGAACAACTGAAGATTGTTTTCTGCTTCTTGTTTGAGCGGGGGGATGAGAAGTCTTTCTTTATAAGTTAGTTTTATCATACAACGAAACTGCAATACAAACCTCCATTCATGCCATATGAAAGGTTGGCACACAATAGTAAGTTATGATAACTTTGTAGCTAGATTTATTGGCCATACAAACTGAAGTTCGTTCTGGATACTTTTTTTTTTTTTTCTGTCTCAGTCAGTTTCAGAGCTTTCCCCAACTGGAGGGATAAACAAATGCATAGCCTGTTTGTTTGGTCCTTTTATTTTATCTTGTCTGAAGCCATGAACTTCAGGAGGCCTTGCCCTGTCAAATCCAAATCTGATCTTTATTATTTTGGTTAGAATCCAAATTCCTTTTTTTTTTTTTATTATTTAATCTCCTGTGGACACAAACACAAAGCCTCTCTCTCAACATAACATACCTTTTGTCAAGCAGTTTGAAGACATTACATAAGTATAAACAGATCAAATCTAACAACCCCTTTTCTATCTAGGTTTATTCCTTTTTGACCTCTAAGAAGATGGGCAATGCTACATTGTCATTGCACACATAACCATATTCATGTTGATAATCAAAACAAGACTGTATGGAGTCTATATATTTATTCTTACTGAGACAGAGCTTCTATGTGTAGCCTGGGCTGGCCTGGATTTGCTCTGTTTATCAAGATGGCCTCAAGCTCACAGGGCCTATCTGCCTCTGTTTTTGTCTCCCAACTGTTGGGATCAAAGCTGTGAGCTTACTTATTTAGTATCTATTTATCCTCAAAAAGATATGTCAATTTTTATCTCTTTCGCCCTTCTTTGGAGATTACTATCTATATGGATTTATTTATCCTTTTTTTTTCTCACTCTGAATTTAACATTCTTCCCTGTATTTAACTTTATTTAAATTTCTTGTCATCGTTGTGCCCAAGAAAGCCCTCAGCATACTGGGAATCACTATCACATTGTCTCTATGGCGTGTGGTTTATTTGATTGATTTATCTCCTTTGGCAAAAGGCATTTGTGTTTAGCATTGTCAAGCTGATAGCTAACATGCAAAACAGTTAATAAGCTTAATGCTATTAATTTTTATTCTCTTGCCCAGTCGTTTCTAGATTTCCCACTTAGATGTTTTTCTTCTCCTGGAAAGATAAAAGCAAACAGCTGTGCCACAAACCTAAGTCTGGGTCCTGACATTGACTAGAAGAGTGTATATCTTCTAGGGCAAAATGCCTTTTAGGAACAGAAAAGAAAAGAAAAGAAAAGAAAAGAAAAGAAAAGAAAAGAAAAGAAAAGAAAAGAAAAGAAAAGAAAAGAAAACCAAACAAACAAAAAACAACAAAGCAAACAAACAAACAAAAAATTAGCTTTCAAATCGAAGTTATAAACAGACCTTATGTGAAAAAATATACCTATAATCCACTTTGTCATATAAATTTAGGATTGATGTATATTTAATTTTAAATTACTGAGGACATCCTAGTTATTATTAAGCAAAGACCTTCACGATATCTTCAAGGGAAAATGTGACATTTAGTATTTTCCACAGCCATTTGTAAGATGCTGGATCTATTAGCAGAGGGTCCGACTTAATTGTTTGGTTGGAGACTCTAGGCCATTCTGCTGTCCGTGCTCTGACCAGTGCAGACAGGCCACTGGGGATTCTTGCCCAGCAACTATCTCAAGTCCTGACATGCTTGGTTAGGCAGGAGCCTTTGGCCTCTGCACACTCCATCAAGCCAGTAGACCCATGACAGGATCGAGGTGGAGCCTTTATATACCTTCCAACCTTTCTGGCCTGGAACTCTCAAGCTCCTCTCTCAGCAGGGGTACTCAGTGTCTCGGGATCTGCTTGCTGCTTGTTCTCAGCTGTTGGCCTTAAGTGTGTGCACTCAAAATGGGCTGTTGGGCCCACAGCAGGTTGGCATGCATTCCTGCTTGCCACCTGCGGTTTAAAGGCCTCTGTTCTCCCTAGTGGCAGCTTCCTCATAAGCAGGGGCCTTCTTTTAAAAAAAGTTTTAAAGTGCTGTTTTTTTTTTTGTTGTTTTGTTTTGTTTTGTTAATTTCCCCTTTTCTGACTTCTTAAAGAAACAGCTTTAAGACTGTTTTTCAGGTTTTTGTTTGTTTGTTTGTTTGTATTGGTTTCTTGTTTGTTTGATTTGGGTTGTTGCTGCTGTTGTTTTTCCCCCAGGAAAATGATTTGTTTTTTTACCCAGAAAGTTAGCTTAGTATGTCGTACTTGGGCACCATTTACAAAAGTTAGGTCCAGTACTTCCTCCCAACCCCGTGCTCCCAGAAATAAGACTCAGACACAAAACGTATTTACAAATTCCTTGGCCATACATCTAGACTCTCCTCTGACTAGATCATAATTTAAAATAACCCATTTATTTTAATCTATATTTATGCCTTTGTCTTGTCACACCTTCCATGGTGAGTCTCCCCTGCCTGGCACAATCCCAAAATCCTTTCTGCCTCCAGAATGTCCCCCATCTGATTTCCTACCTAAGCAATAGGCCATCAATTTTATTATTGATAGGTGCTGAATCCATTTCAGCACACGATATTCTCTCTAACAACATTCCATACCTTTGTTTTCCCAGTTCATAGAATTGATATGCATTCTTATACAAATTCTTCTGGAATCCAACCAATTTTTCTTTCTCCAGTATCATGAAATAATTCCACTTTATACCCACACTAGATGGTGTAAATTGCTAGCCAATAGTCAGGAAGGGTTTAATTACCTCTAATACTTAATGTATATTTTTATGCAACACACAGTATTTCCTTTTACATAACAACATATTCTGTTTCATAATTTTAATAATGAACTTCTCAGGACTCTATTTCAAGGTTGAACTTATTATATTACACCTCACCTTGTTGTCTATTTTATTGTGAATGTATCTACTATGGCATTGCACAGTATTCAGTAGATGATCCAGGCTTATGGCACATTGACAATATTCTAACCTTCATAAAGAAGGAAAAGGCGCTCTCTGTTATTGTAATAAGTGGGTTATATTTCCTCCTTAATAATCACATATCTATAAATTTCCTATTACCTGTGAATCAAAGAAATTCAATAGAAATTATTTTTATTATGTCTGAAAACTGTCACTATTCAATTCTAATATGCTCTGAAAGAACTAGCCGAATACTCCATCTCAACCATCACACAATCTCTTCTTAAAATTTACCCTTTTGTGTAACTGTTTGCCAGGTATGCTTCGTGTTTGTTGAACAGCATTTTCCTCCATTGTTACCAGGTGTATTCTGCCCAATGGACAGTTCTGTAACAAAGAACACATATTCTCCATGTACACATGGCTTCTAATGGTTTCAGTGACTTTATGCTTAGCGTGACGTTTAGCCTTATTCAGATATACTTTTAAAACAGCATAAAATCTTAATCATAGGTTTGAATGAATTTGATACACCAGCTTTGGCTTAGGCTGATAACTAATTTTATGTTTCTATCAAATACTGATGCTTCCTTTGGAATTGACAAAGAACACAATAGCTAAAATTCTAAATATTTTCCTAAATAGCTAAATAGTAAAACATCCTGAGGATGAATTTTTAGCTTGCTTAGTGCATAGCAATATTCTCTATAAAACTTGGGTTTTATGTGTATTACTTTCTGTTATTGTGACTGTCACAGGATATACCTGACAGAACAGCCTACAGGAATAAGGTTGTTTCAAGTCTTGTTGAAATATTACTCCTCACTGAGGAACAACATTTAAAACGTGAAACTATGGGGGACATTCCAGATTCAAATTCTAATGCCATTTAATCATTGCTAACTCCTAGTTTTCATGTCATGTGCCCGACCAAAATCATGCCATCTTAGGAAATAAATGTATTAGAATCTGAAAGAAAAAATCTTCAAAATTAAAAAAGTATAGAAGTATATGACTCAAGTAATTTGTGAGTGGTAAAAATAAGACCATTTTTAGGGCCAAATATAGTATATGTCTGAAGCATAAAGCGATTTGGTGGATAAAATAAGCCATTGCAGACAGGAACTCACTGGTTGTGACTACATGGACAGGACTTGCATAAGTAAAATCAAGAGAGCCAAATTCTCAGCATGAATAAGGGAGTAGTTTGTGATGTTTTTTTCCCTAGTTGAGGATCTATTTGATTGCTGAGAAGTGGAAGCCAGTTTTCTTCAGGGATGTGGTCCATGAGAGACCACCCACACTCAAGAAGTTGCTCTCCTAACTGTGCATAGAAGGGATGCACTGAAAGGAATTCGGTGGGTTTAAAAAGAAAGTACATTAAGTTGTGAGAGAAAGCTCTTAGGGTAATTGGGAAGAAGTTGAAGGGAGAAAACAGGGTTTTTCCTAAAACATCTATGCATATATGGAAAAAATTGAGATCTTTGGGGGCTTGTATGATACCTTAGTGGTTATAGTACTTAGCATCAAGTATGAGAACCTGATCTACACAACCTGTCTGAATGTTGGTAGAGTGTGTAAGGATACCTGTCATTCAAATCTTGGAAAGCAGAGTTTTAAAAATCCCCAAATAAGCTGGCTAGTAAGACTCCCTATGTCTATGAGCTCTCAGTTTGACTGATAGAACTTGTCTCAACAGATCAAGTAAAAGAATCAGTGAGAATAATTCCAGACATCAAACTTGAGCCTACACACACACACACACACACACACACACACACACACACACACCACAAAAAAATAGAGCAAGTCTTTTCATTATCTGAATGCCTTAATAATATTTGGTTAGAATAATAAAAATATAAATAGAAAGCCTAAAGAAAATTTTTAAAATTGTATTACAGTGAAATTCAAGTTAAAAATGTAACCATCCATCAGATTGATACGTGTGACAACCAAAACTGTTTAATTGGATGTATAGCCTACTAAACAGGAGGAAAATCACACCTGACAACCTAGCCAGCTTCCTTGGGCTATAAAGTCATGGACGTTAGAAAAGAATCTACTACCTGCCACTGTGCTGGATCACCATAGTTCCTTACTACATTTCAAACAGTATTTTCTTTCTATATCTAGAGATAAGTGTAGCTACCATCCCTCATGAAAGGATATTCCCTTTGTACCAAACAGGAACCATCACAAAAAAAACAAACAAACAAAAAACAAAAAAACAACAACAAAAAAAACAGCAGTGCATATAGTGCAGAGATCAACAGATCATGGGGAGCTAAGATATATCTATAACACAGCTCCAAATTGAACATCACAAAAGAGGGGTAGGGGGAAAGATTGTAAGAAACAGAATTCTAGAATCTCTGTTGTGAATCATTCTTTCCTTAGGAACGGTTGCATAAAGAAGACTGACTTAATGATCTCATCAATGGATATATTAACATGGAAGTAGAACAACTCAGTGCCTCACCCCTAGAACTAGAAGGCAAATAATGAATATTGGGAAAAGAATTAGCCTTCCCCAAGGATGAAATCCACAGATGGGTTGTCCAGTGTAAAGTATTCAACCTTGAATCTATACATACACTACCAATAAAAACTGACTCAGCAGGACACACACACACACACACACACACACACACACACACACACACACACAAAACCATATACACAAGCTGCCTCCTCTGATTTCCCATGCCTGAGTTTCTATATTCCTGTATTAAAAAGATATCCTGTATTTATGGTACACATAGCTAAATCTGGTTGTAAAAATGTTAGATTTTTGATGGAGTCAGTTCCTGTGTAAGAAATGCTTGTTAGCATTACACCTGTTAAAACATAGCTAGGAAAGCTAGTTACGTATTATTTTGGAGACATAGCTGGTAATCAAAATATACTATTTGCAGACATTTATGCTATGTATGTACATTTCTTTCTTGTATGTATTATGAGAAAAAATATCTAAAGCCATTTGAGCATTAATTTACTCATAGTGATTTTGTATTTATGTGACATAGCAACCTACATGCTTCAACCTTCTTTTGTTCTAAAACTTGATTTAAATTAAAATGCTTAGTAAGTACTGTAAGAATCCCAGGTTCAGTAAGATCTGTGTCAATTTCAGGTAGCTATCATGTACTAGTTTGATTGAGAACTATAGAAAAATGATATCCATTCAAAAAGCATAAAAGTGTATCAAATGCCAAATAAGCAGGGAAGATACAATTTTAGTTTAAAGGACTTGAGGGTTTTTTTCTCAGTTTTTACAATTCACAGTTCTCTATTCTTCAACCACCATTTTTATGCTTCTGAGTCAATCACATTTTTCCTTTCTTCTGTTCTGTCCTTCAAGTTCTATTCTCTTCAGGATAATAGAAAAGCTACCAGGATGTGAGATTAAGATTCAACATAAAGATTTTTATTTATTCTGAAATTGGTCACTCTAGATGCTGTATCTTTTGAAGGAGTTTTTGAAAGAATATTTTAAACAATATAACTTCTTGGCCCTTGGGACTCAAAATGTCACATCTACTGAAACAATAGTCTTGCAGAATGATAGTAGGCTCAAAATACTGAATGTTAATGTAATCTAAAAATAGTTAAATATTATTAATTTCTGTTCTATGGGACAATAAAAAATAGTTAAATATTATTAATTTCTGTTCTATGGGACAATAAAAAATGTTCTTCACAGCTGGGATCCTAATATAAAGGTGAACATATAGATATATTCTATTATTTCTTTTAATGAATGCTTTATTTGTGATCCCCTACTTTATCTTAAGATCTCTGTTCAACAAGAAACTCTGCTGAAGAGCTAATAGCAATAATTGGAAGGGTGAGAGGGGCAATATACTGCACGTTTGTTCCATGTTATCCCAAATGGAAACATTAGCATCACAATTCTTAATGTGACTTGGTTTTAGATATTTTCTCCCTTCCACATGCACACAACTACCAATGCTTTTTCTGTTACCTCCACTTAGATAGGAGCTCTAGAATCTACAGAAATGGATGTGCACAGCCTTCATTTACCATTGCTTTGCGATGTGTGTCCAATATGCAAGAACTTTGCAGACCCTAAAGAAAACACAAATTTTACTGAGCTTCAGTGGAGAAATAGGGCAGAAGTAGAATTTCATCAAATATAGCAAAAGTGTACCCCGGAGCTCTTGTCTCTAGCTACATATGTATCAAAAGATGGCCTAGTCGGCCATCACTGCAAAGAGAGGCCCATTGGACTTGCAAACTTTATATGCCCCAGTACAGGGGAACGCCAGGGCCAAAAAGGGGGAGTGGGTGGGTAGGGGAGTGGGGGTGGGTGGGTATGGGGGACTTTTGGTATAGCATTGGAAATGTAAATGAGCTAAATACCTAATAAAAATGGGGGAAAAAGTGTACAACTTTTAAGAGTTAAAAAAAATCCTATACACTAAGGGAGGATGGATGCACGAGCTAAAGTTAAGCAGGGGTGAGATCCCAAAAAGGGATTTACTGTGCTGTATTTCTTTCTTTTCAGATACAAATAATCTATTATTGAAACATGTTGAGAATTGCAGTAGACACCGAGTTAGAGGAGGTTAGAGAGAGGAATTCTACAAAATAGCATTCCTTTGAAAAAAAATCTATAGCTTTCCCATTGAAAAATTTGATTTGAGCCATGCTTTAAAAAAAAGGGGGGTGGTGACTGGTGTACAGATGACTAAGTTTAATGTTGGGGAAAACTAACCATGAAAATCTCAATATTTCCCAAGGACATAAGAAAAATGAAAGTATGGGAAGCATCTGGAAGAAACTGGGATTACCTTGAAAAAATATCCTTAGTAAATTATTTAAATCTAAATAACTCTAGAAAGAAGCATAGTGAGTGTCCGCAAGGAAAAAGAAAAACAGCAATCCATGCAATAAGAATGTTTGCAGGGCAAGCATGCTCAAGGGGTATCAACACAGGCATCATTTATAGTGAATGAGGAGCAGAGATGTGTGTGTACCACAGAAAAGACATTTGGGGCTTGAGTCTTTGAAAGCCTTTCAACTCACACTGTGCTGCAGCTTCATCCTTCAGCTACAAATAAACCTTCCTCTAATGGAACATAGTCTACCCAAGGACATCTATTGACCTCATTTGATGTCTGCATTGAAAGCAAGACCACTTGTGTAGCTACTGATGGTAAAAGCCTCTTCTGAGAAAGTATCTGGACTTCTTCTAAGTAACCATTATAAGCCCCTGAGCTTTATAGCTTCCCAGATGCTAGTGAGTGCGTAATATCTGAGTTTCTGAAATCTCTCTCAACTTGTTTTGTGTAGAAAATAGCCGGAGCATAGGATAGAAAAGGCATTGGAGAAGCATCAACACGCTATTTTGCCTTGAGTCCTGATTCTGTAAGGTTTTATTTGTGTTTATGCATGCAAAATGTGTTTAAGATAGAAGAACTTTTCTGTATTGATTAAATCCAAGTTCTGTGCATAGTCTTTGCACATGGACCTTCTCTCCATCTTCTGTGCTTTATGTGATCTTTGTACGTTTTTAACATACCGTACCTTTAAAGTAACAAATATTTTCAGAAAATGTGTTGCATTAGTAATTCAATGTAAGATAATGGCACAAGCATCTGTCAATGATTTTCTTTTTTTACTTTCATAGTACTAGGATGATTTACTATTGAAATATTTGTGGCCTACTGAAAAGAAATGCTTGTGATCAAGTCTAAGTTTTGTTTCTATAAATATAAAATCCACTTTACTCCCATTTTAAAGCCAATAGTTTGGCTTTATAAATTGGGTCCTTAACATCCAAATTTATCTGCATTCCTTTTTTTATTAGATATTTTCTTCATTTACATTTCAAATTCAATCCCCAAAGCCTTCTATACCCTCCGCCTGCCCTGCTCCCCGATTTCTTAATCCAAGACATGATATTTGATTGTGGCACATCTTGGAGCTTACTTTGGTACTGAAACCAGCACTATATTTTGGCATCTGATGATTAATAAAGGAATAGTTACCTGTGATTTAATATGATACCACTCACACTAAAAAAGAAAGCTCATTTCTGTTGGTGTTTTTCACAGCATTTTTTCATTTTACATTACTATTATCATTATTATTATTATTATTCATTGTTACTTTATCAATCATTCCATTCGTTTACATCTCAAATGATATCCCCCTTCTAGGCTACCCCTCAACAACCCTCCCATCCCATCTGCCCTCTCTCCCCTCCCCTTTGCTTCTATGAGGGTGCCCCAATGGGGATGGCTTTAGCTGAAATGCACAGCGAATGGGAGTTAGAACCTGAAGAGAGCACTGCAGTAGATAGTCATGGCCACCCACCCATCTCAAAGTTTTTAACCGAGAAATGTTCCTTCTGAAAAAGAGATAGAGACAGAAAATGGAACAGAGACTGAAGGAAGGGCCATCTGGGGACAGCCCTTCCTGGGATCCATCCTATCTGCAGACATCAAACACCAACACTGTTGATGTTGCCAAGAGGTGCTTACTGACAGAAACCTGGTGGGGCTGTTTCCCGTGAGGTTCTGCCAGCATCTGACCAATGCAGATGTGGATGCTCAGAGCCAAGCATCTGACTGAGCCCTGGGACCCCAGTGAGGGAGCTGGCAGAGGACTGGAGGAGCAGCATTTCTTTCAATGCATGCCACATTCAGCAGATCTTCTTTGCTGCAGTAGTGTCATAGTCAGAGTTTCCATTCCTGCACAAAACATCATGACCCAGAAGCAAGTTGAGAATGAAAGGGTTTATTCAACTTACACTTCCACACTGCTATTCATCAACAAAGAAAATCAGGACTGGAACTCAAGCCGGTCAGGAAGCAGGAGCTGATGCAGAAGCCATAGAGGGATGTTCTTTACTGCCTTGCTTCCTCTGGCTTACTCAGCTTGCTTTCTTATATAACCTGGGACTACCAGCCCAGGGATGTCACCATTCACAATGGACCCTCCTACCTTTGCTCACTAAATGAGAAAATGCCTTACATTTGTTCTCATGGAGGCATTTCCTAAAGGGAAGCCCCTTTCTCTGTAATAACTCCAGCTTGACTCAAGTTGACACATAAAACCAGCCAGTACAAGTACTAAAAGAGAACCTTACCAATAAAGCTTCTATCAATGACCCTAGTGTCCACCATGAAAGTGATAAATATGGTTTACACATTATACTTCATAAAGCATGAAATTTAGAATGTGAAATTCAAATCTAGACCAGACTGAAAAAATGTATTTAATAGCCTCAAGAATCAGCTGAGAGGTTTCACAAATACAATCAAAATAATTTTGTAAAAATGTAAAAGGATAAAGACTTTTTGACTAAACAAACAAGCAAAATGCTGGATGTTGAATTATTATTTAAGGAAATCAATACACAACCCTTCACTTTCATTTCTATGTTAACTAGATACTACGAGTGTAGTATCTGGATGCTGAGTAGATGGATGAGTAGATACAACATTAGACTATTTATATTGTTCAACAGAGTAGTGATATAAACCCATTCTTGGAATTGTTCATTGTGCTAGAAAGATAGCTCAGTGTTTAAGAAAACTCCCTGTTTTCCAGAGGGCCAGAGTTTAGGTCCTAGCACCCATGCACACAACCTCCTGTAAATGTACAAAGAAATCGAGAGAGAGAGAGAGAGAGAGAGAGAGAGAGAGAGAGAGAGAGAGAGAGAGAGAGAGAGTAATAAGAAAAGAATTTTCCCATAATCTCCAAAGTATATCTAAACCCTATATATTATTCATATAGTACTGAACATCAAAACTAGCATTGCTTGTTTAATCACATTAGTTTTTCTGCAATTCTTTACAGATGGGTGCATCAAAGTTTAAAAGTTTTTTAAAAAGGAAAATACTTGGATATATGCATAGAACTCATCTTAAATAAAACCTTCTATGGTGGAGGTAAGATCTAATGTGTTCTAAAGAGAGGTTTCATAAGAACTTTTCTTACCCAAACTTACATAAACAGTAATGACTACTGAGGGACACTCAGAGAGACTGAACTGCCTCAAAGAGGTGCAGGCTAATCAAGCTGCCTCAATGATAGACCACCTTAGTTATCTGGAAAACAGCAATCAGCTCAGCCTTCTGGAGGCTAAGAAATACTGGAATGCTTGGGAAAGACATTCTCTAACCTGTGGACCTCTTTTTAAGTTGTTCACACGCTCTAAGTTTCCAGCTTTGGTGAAATCTCACTCATGATAGGAAGGTCTTTGGGTGAATCAGATGTCTTTCATTCATTTCTACTCATTTAAGTAACTTCTCACTTGTCACAACACAGTCCTAGAATGGAGCCCTGTGAGATTTCTGAATGTTTGTTAGAAATCTCCAAGAAAACAAAACACGAGTCTCATGATCTCAATTTCTTCAAAACACAGAATTATTCTTGGGATGTGATTTTTGCCCTTCTCAGGTGTAACATATTGGAGTGAGTTTACCTCTGCTGTTTTTATTCATGTCGCTATGGAAAAACCTATTTTGTCATACGTGGCTTTCCCGCCATAACACTTATGGCTTGTCTTTGTAACTGAACACCTTACTCGTGTAATTCTTTTTAGCTTCAGAATATAAATTGTCTGATATTCCAAATAATATTGGCTATTGTGTAAGGCTTTAGTCTGCCTCACCTTTAGTCTCTTTTCTCACAGGTTCGCACTTCCAATTAGAGTGGTGAACATTCACCCACAATTTTATAATTAGCTCCAATAAAGTCATTGCTGCAGCAAGTTGGACTTTGATGGTATACTTACTGCCATTCATTCTTTATCTGGGGTGAGTAAACCTTGGAGGATATCTTCCCAAAAAGATTGCCATAAAAAATATGCTAACTTAAAACAATGTGATATGCTAATGATAAGCAATCTGAAAAACACTATAATTATCCAATAATTAAATTATAATTATTATAATTTAAAAGATTATTTGGATTTTTGCATCATATAAGCTTACCTTTACTTCTAAAAAACATATTATAAAAGAACTACAAGAAGTGTCACTTCATTCTTATAGTTCACATAATTTTCTAAATAAACCTACATATTTCCAATACAACCTAAGTGTATGATAAGAAAATGGTGCCATATGATAAGTAGTTTATAGTCATATTTTCCATTTCTCTCAAAAGTACCATTTTTCCATTGAAGGAGCCAAAGGAATAGGAAATTATAGTGATGTTGCATGTGGGAGAAACTTCAGAGAAGCCACATCTATGGGATCTCACCAACATGACTACTGAAACAAGTCCTTTAAAATGATAACACTGATAGGTATGCTAACATGGAAGGTGTAAAGACCTATAGGGCCTTGGCTCTACACAAAGAACTACAGACAACTGTGGAATTCGGTGAACATGATAAATTGTCTTTCTTAGGAAAAGCTCCCCAAATATCTATCTACTACCAAGAAGTGAGATTTGAAATCATATACTTCTGGGGAACATTATATAGACTGAGCATATTGTATTATGTATTTAAGTATACATGTATGTGTTGGTTAGTTTTATGTCAGTTGACAAGAAGAATAAACTCAGTTGAGAAACCTCTTCACTAGATTGGCCTTTTGGAAAACTTGTGCTATATTTTCTTGATTGATGTTTGATATGGGAAAGTCCAGAACACTGTGGACAGTACTATATCTGGGTCCATGTTTCTGAGTGGCATAAGAAGGCAGGCTCAGTAGACTATAAGCCTGTAACCAGCTATCCTCTATGGCATATGCTACAATTCCTGCCTTCTGGTTCCTGTCTTTAGCCCCTTCTTTTGATCTAAGAATTGAACACAGAATTAAACCCTTTCTCCCTCAGGTCACATTGTTTATGGTGTTTCACCACAGCAGAAACCTAAAACAATTTAACAAGAGTTAAAGATGAAGAGTCCATTAAATTGAGAAAGAGTAAGGATGGCATGTACATGAGAGGAATTTGAGGGAGGAAATGAAACGAGGAATGATGTAAATGTATTCTAATTTCAAGAACATATGTTGAAAAAATGGCAGAAATCTCAACTACTACAGGAAGTCATCACAACTCAGTCGTTTTGCAACACAAGTTGGGGATAGGACTTTGCTATTGTTGGCATCCTTCTTTTTTGTTGATTAGCACTTTTAGAATTTAAGAGACCCAAATTTTCTCTCTGCTTTGTTACTTGCAGTGATTACCTTTGTCCACTAGAAGCTGCTACATGGCAACATGGTCAACTACTTTTTGTAAATTTGTATTTCTTGGTTCTTTGGTTTTCTTGCTTTCCTGCCCCATCAGCATGAAGCTTCCGAGTTATTGCTTTACATGTCTCCCATCTCAGTCTTGAGACTACTCTTTCATCCCGAAGTCAGTCGGCTTGCTTTTAATGAAGAACTTGTACTTAGAAGACACAACAAGAGTACTCAGCCTGCATGACTTTTAGAGACACGTGAAAAGGAAAAGACTATAAATACTGTATGGATCGATTCTTGCAAACATTTCCTAACCAACAATGTAAGTAAGCTCATACTTAAGTCTGAAATTTCCACACACCTATGTTCTTATACTCATTTTTGTATTCCCAGATCTCATCCAGTCCACTTTTTTTACCCAAAGAACCTTTATTGATCACTATAGCATACGTTACAGACCCCAAATACAAATGTTCGTTTTACCGTGCATCTTGTATTGAGTTATTCTTGTAGTTATTATTGGTGTATAATTAAAACTAACATACAACTAACCAAAATCATAAAGGCACATTTTGACAAAAAATAATCATGCAAAAATAATCTCTTTATGTTCATATACAAAAGATACAGACTGGTGTGGAGCACTCTGTAGAATGTGAGTGTACACGTAAGTGTACTGGGAAACTGCTCAATTCTGTGCATCCTCAGGAGACAATGTGCTCTAATGTCTTTCAAGATGGCTTAGATTAATGTCTTTTTTTGGTAAAGTGAAAAAAATACTGTGAAAGCCCGAAGAGGGAAAACATAAAACTATTCCTTACAGAGTGTTGCTTTTACAGAGATATACATCAACATAGAAGCAAGATAAAAATACAAAAGTGTAAGATTATTCACTTAATGTCTCTATCAATCCATATATCCCCAAAGAATATGTCTCTGCAGAGTTACAGAAAATAGAGTGTTTATACTAATGATCAAGAATGCAAGTGTGGTCAAATAGATTTGGTGCATATAAAAAATAAGAAGTTGGTAAACTAATATTGTGAATTGTGGTAAGAAAATATACCAGAAATGAAAACTTACTTGGTATCTCAATATTTAAGATGTTTTAAAACAGTGCTGATATATTTCTTTCCAGAGAAGTTCTGGTTGCTTCATTGACTATGTGTGTGTGTGTGTGTGTGTGTGTGTGTGTGTGTGTGTGTGTGTGTGTGTGAATATATATTCTTTAACAAAAGATTTATGACTATTATAACTTTTTATTAATTCTTGGTCAGTTTCATAAAACATACTCTGATCATATTTACCCAATCTCCCAACCTTCTCTGATTTACTTCTGATTTCCTACCCACCCAAAGTTGCATCATTTGCTTGTTTGTGTTAATCCTTTAATACAAAGCTGTGCTGCCATACATTCTTGGATGGGTGGTTGAGTTACCATGGGCTACAATTTTAGAGAAAGATGTCCCCCCCCTCCCTGCAGGTAATAATTACCTGTTTTTGCAAGGCTTAAGGTGAGCTTGTTTCTCCATATCCTTTTTAATGCAGGATTTTTTTTTTTGGTCTGGCACAAGTTTTATATAGGCTTTCATAATGCTGTGAGTTCATAGGACAACCGCCATTCTGTATACAGAAGGTAATATATATGAAATGACAGGGATCTCGTGACTGAAAAAATAGCCAAGAAGTATTCATATTCTTATTTGCTTCACTTATTTATATTTTCATAGGAAAGGTAGAGCAGAGGACGAGAATGTGGTATTGCACTGTAAAGCCTATATATTACAGCAGGATTACAAAAATGTCTGCTTTTTATGACATTATACAGTGAATTTAAAACTGCTTTTACAGTGACCTTTGAGCATCTGGCCTGAACAGTTTTCAATGACCCCTTAGTAAATCATAGTTATTACACTCTGTGATTGAATTTATTATAGATAAAATTATTCTAGTGAAATCAGAGATAGGAACTTTGATAGAATCACCTAAAATAAATGTTATTATCCCCTTCTCTCTTTTTCTCTCTCCTCATCTCTTCTCTCTCTCTCCTTATTTCCCACTCATGTGTGTGATTGCATGTGTTTTTATCTTCTTTCATAATATATATAAGAAAACTATGAAATATATGATCAACTATTCTAGATAGGAAACTATTTTTTGTAGGTGTTCCCTAAGCAAAATAGTAATTATAATAAAACATGGTATTTGCTTTGATTACCAACTGTTATAACATTTCTGGAACATTTGCTTGACTATTTTTTGTAAGAGTGCTGCAAAATGTGATGTTTTAATAGATTACATGTCTCTCATACTTCTAAAATTCTAAAAGATAGACCCTTAGCTATGATGAATCACTTCGATAGGGTTTTATGGGAGACTGAATCTTTTTTTATATTGGTTAATTTGTTTATTTACATATCAAATGTTATCTTCCTTCCCAGTTCTACCTCTGCCTCCATGTAAGCCCCCTACTCTAACCCCTCCCCCTGCCTCCAGGAGGGTGATCCCCCACCCATCCACCCCCTCCGATATCCCCCCCCCCCCCCCGCATGCTGGGACATCAAGCCTTTACAGAACCCAGGGTTTTCCCTTCCACTGATGCCAGTCAAAGCCATCCTTTCTACAAAAGCAGCTGGAGCCATGGGTACCTAAATGTGTACTCTTTGGTTGTTAGTTTATCCCCTGGGAGCTCTGGGGATGTGTTGTTAGTTGATATTGTTGTTCCTCCCATGGGGTTGCAAACCCCTTCAGCTCCTTCTATCCTCCCCCCAACTCCTCCATTGGAATTCTAAGGTGCTCAGACTGAAGTTGGGCTGTAAGCATCCACATTTGCATTTATAAATTTCTGACAGAGCCTCTCAGGAAATATTTACACCAGATTGTTGTCATCAAGCATTTCCCTACATCAGCAAGTGTCTGGGTTTAGTGGCTGCACATGGAATGGACTCCCCAGGTGGGGCAGTTTCTGGACAGCATTTCCTTTAGACAGGAGCAATTCTGGGTTAAAATTTTGTAAAGGGTGGGTGGGTCTGGGTCACATCCCTCAACAGAGGACAGTGCCAAACCTCTGGATATGGTTTCTACAGGTTCTCTCTTCCCATTATTAGGTATTTGAGCTAATGTTATCTCTGTTAGGTCCTAGGAGCCTGTTGCTTTTATGGCATCTGGGACTTTCTGGTAGATACCTCCGTTCTCCATCCCCCCACTCAATTCTTCATAGAGTTAGAAAGAGCAATTTGCACATTCATTTGGAATAACAAAAAACCTAGGATAGTAGTGAAAACTATTCTCAACAATAAAAGAACTTCTGGATGAATCACCATCTCTAACCTCAAGCTATACTACAAAGCAATTGTGGTATCAAACTGCATGGTATTGGTACAGAGACAGGCAAGTAGATCAATGAAACAGAAGTGAAGACCCAGAAATGAACCTACACAATATGGTCACTTGATCTTTGACAAAGAGGCTAAAACAATCCAATGGAACAAAAAGAGCATTTTCAACAAATGGTGCTGGTTCAACTAGCTGTCTGCATGTTGAAGAATGCAAATTGATCCATTCGTATCCCCTTGCACAAAGCTCAAGTCCACGTGGATCAAGCATCTTCATATAAAACCATATACTCTGAATCAAATACAAGAGAAATAAGTGGGTCAGAGCATCGAATATATGGGCACAGGGAAAAATCTTCCTATACAGAACACCAATGGTTATGTTCTATGATCAACAACTGACAAATGGGACCTCATAAAATTCCAAAGCTTCTGGAAGGCAAAAGATACTGTCAATAAGACAAGCTGGCAACCCATAGATTGGGAAAAGATCTTTACTAACACTAAGAATGAATCTTGTTGTTTTTGCTGGGGGTTCGAAACAGGGTTTCTCTGTGTAGCTCTGGCTGTCCTGGAACTCACTTTGTAGACTGGGCTGGCCTCGAACTCAGAAATCCGCCTGCCTCTGCCTCCTGAGTGCTGGGATTAAAGGTGTGTGCCACAGTGCCCGTTAAGAATGAATCTTAATAAGCTTAAAATTAAGCAAAATGTGAGACTTAACAAAAAAGGATGTAGGTTCTAATGGATGGGAATATGGGGGTTTCTGGGAGGAGATGGGGGAGAGGGAACCATAATCCTAATATATTATATGAAAAAATCTATTTTTAATAAGAAAAAGGAAAATGAGTCTGTTGTAGACAAACAGAAATATCTACAAATTCTGCCTTTCAATTTTATTGTGTCAAAATCAGATGGCAGATAAAAATGTTCTGATAAAGATTTCTATACATTCTGTAGACTGTGCCTATGGTAATTTTGCATTTGTTCTTATTAGACATACTCTCACAGAAAGTTAGCTCACCCAAATCATCATGTGTTTGTCTATGTTTGCCTTAGTCTATTCAGAGGAATGGACTGTGGGGGTGGAGGTTATTCTTGTTCTCCTTCCCTTACAATTTCAGCTAAGTATTTTTTCAGCTCAGATTTTCATTTGATATATCAAATTAGTGTTCAGCTAGATCATGGTCTATGAATAGATTTCTTTTAAGAAATCAGATATGACAATATAAATAAAAGAAAAAAATGATTTTCTTCCCATGCTTTGCCTTCTAATAGGCCTGGGACCAAATGGTAATTTTCAGTAGCAGATGGACCTATATAAGATTCTAAAATTAGTGTTAGCTCTATGTTGTGCATATATGTAGTCTCTTTCATTTTGTTTCAAGAAGGTCATGTAGTAAAATATTTCATCTTGATTTCTCAAAGTAAAAATTAATTTATCACCTTACATTAAAGAGTAATTGCAAGTCAGGTATCTGAGAAGGTCTAACTCACAGTAATTCATAGCATATAGGTTCTGAGGGTAAGTCTCCTTAGATACTGCCCTTCATTACATCAATATTCAATAAACATCAACAAATTTCTATACTATTCCCACCACATATTGTATGTAACTATTTTCTCACTTTTAAAACAGATAAGTGTCAGTAATTAAAGATGATATATATATATATATTAGAACTTTGTAGTTATTCCTTATTACATTCTGTTTTCAATTTGATCAAACCTACACGTTGAAAAAGAAAACCAAAGTCAATCTGAATGCATCAGTTTAATAAAATAAAATGAACAACTGTGCCTCTGATGAAGGAGTAGTCTAAATCCATGGGTTTCACCTGTTCATTTTGTTATTATTTATTTAAATAAATAATACCCTCTCCAGTAATAATAAGCATCAAATCAAACAAAACACAAACAACAACAAAATCTTGTGAACATATATTTCAATTAATACATGAAGGAAAACTATGAGATGTGTCGATATAAATGAATATCAACTTTGGTCAATATTTCTAAGAAAAAATAAAGCTAGAGATGAAATATAGAGGAGAGATATAGAGACAACATAAAATTAAAATTTTTATTAGTTATTATTCAGTATATTTAGTAAGTAAAAGTATTGGGGAAGGATTTTAAGAAATCACCACTCTTTCTTTTGGGAAAAATAAATTAAAAAGGGTTAGCCACCTCTGAATTATAAGGCAGGGTTTATATACTTGGAAAAAAATCAAAGCATGTATGAGTGTCCACTTTTAGATAGCATTTTTGTGAATAATTTTATTCATTCTTTTCTCATACATTATATCCCTATTGCAGTTTGCTGTCCCCCTATTCCTCCAAGTTTCCTTCCCACATATCCCCTTTCCCCTATATCCAGTCCCCTTCATTTTCATTCAGAAAAAAAGCAGACCTACCAGGGTACCAAACAAACACAGTGTGACACATAACAATAGGACTAGAACCAAACCCTCAAATCAAGGCAGTATGAAGCAATCCAATTGCAGAAAAAGGGTGGCAAGAGCAGGCAAAAGAGTCAGAAATTCACCTAACTCCCACTGTTAAATTTTCCACAGGACAACAAGCTAGCAAATAAAATGTATATGCAGAGAACCTCAATCAGACCCATACAGGTTCTGTAGTTGCTGCTTCAGTTTCTATGAGCCATGCTTCTTTAATTCTTGGGACTATGTGCACCTTATGTCCTCAACCACTCTGCCGCCTACAATTTACTGCACCCCTCCTTACTCAGCTTTCTCTGAGCTCCACCTAATGTTTGTTTGTGGGTTTCTGCATCTCTTCTCATCAGCTGGATGAAGCCTCTCTGATGACAATAGTGCAAGGTGCTAATCTATAAGTATAGTAGAATATCATTAGGAATCATTGCACTGACATTTTATATAATTTTAATGGTCTTTTAAAGAAAAAATTTATGAATCATTAATCATCCCAATTAACTAAGTTAGTAAAGCTGGAATAGGCTAAAATTCTAACCATGCTTGTCTAACTACAATGTCAATCTATGTTCTCTTTAACAACTTCTACTTTCATACTTACATTTTGCAATGTATTTTAGAAGTTATTCTTTTTTTTTTTTTGGCCTCAGTGAAGACAGGGGATCATGGGGTGAGGGAGGCTGCTCCCCCTATGATGGTCCTATAGTTCTGTGCAAGAATAGAGGAAGGTGACCATGAGAAACAGCTCTTGGACATGCTGAGTCCTCTAGATGAGAAGAGGTGGTAGGGGTGGCATCAATGCCAACATGTTGGTGACTACAACTTTTATTTTTTTTTGTAGTTTCTTTTTGCAAAAATAGTTACATTCTGTCAATGGAAAAATACTGGTTTCTTGCTATGAGACAATTCCTAGGAGAGATACATAAACATCTATATACACAGATAGGGCTCAGATAACAGATCAAGGAAATAGTTCCACAACACCTAGGATAGTGAGCATCTGTGGCATTATTGGGTTGCTTATAGAAGCCTAGGTGAGTGGTGATACATACTTATCCAGATGACTAAAGTTCAACTGCATCATGGGAAAGAACACCTGAGCACAGTTGACAACTCAGGAGAGTTATGTTTCTAGAGATGGCTGCACCAGTTTGAAGGTAGCTAGCTTTCTTGGGAAGTCTCTTTGCAGAATTTGTTAGTGTTTATATTAACATTGAGGTTGGACCTTGTCAATATTGTAAATTTCAGGAGCTTTATAATGCTTGTTTTACTTATTTCCTGAATGTTAGGGATCTCCCCATATTCCAAACAAGAGAATGCCTAAAATTAAAAAAAAAGTTCCATATAAAAATAGATCGTGTTAACTTAAACAAAAAGAAAGAACAAAACAAACAAACAAACAAATGCTGAAAATCTGGCTTATCAGTTTAGAGCACTTGTTATTCTTCTAGAAGGCCTATATTTGATTCCTAGGATCCATATAGTACTCTTAACTACCTACAACTGTAGTTCCAGTGGATCCAACATCCTGCAAGCATATCTAGCCATCACTTGCATTCCTCCACCAGGAATGCAAGTGATGGCTAGATATGCTTGCAGGAAAAAAGAAAAAACCTCATTAACAAAATAAGACAAAACAATTATACCTACACCAAGAAAATTATTAGGTGAGCTTTACTTTTTTTCTTCTAACTCCCACTTTCCAAACAAATGTATTTCTACTTGATTATGTACCTAAAATTGCCAGGCAATGAAAACCCAAAATGAATAAAATAAAATCTTGCTTTTGATAGGAAAGAATTATGAAAGATCATTAGTGACAGATATATTACCAGTGTTCTTATGAACTAAAAATAAGGCTTATTGCATGAGTGGTGTCTTTTTAAAACTTGAAATTATGTTAACATAGATTAGAGAATGAGCCAATAAGCAGTGTTTCTCAGAAAAAAAAAAGAGACAGGATAGAAGGAAATATTGCAATTAGTAATGGACTACATGAGAATGAAAGGAAATGTGACAGAAAACCCATTTCTCTTGATTATTGCTAAGTAAAAATGTGGAATCAACCAGCTTCTTTTCTATACTCTTTTACTTATTACAGAATCTGTTTGTAGACTATCCAAAGGAAGATGATTGTGAGCTTAACAGTAGTTACGTTTATGGAGTTAGAAGATGTATCTTCAATTTAGAACACAAAACAGGAGTCCCAAATGCTCTCGTGTATCATTTAAGATTCTGGACTTTTTCTACTTTTGCTCTAAATGTTCTGTATACGTCAAAATAAACTAAGTACATTGTAAAATACACATGACAAAAATCTACTTTAAGCTATTTAAAAGAAATTGCAAACAGAGGGGAAGTTATTTTGCTAATATTCTAATGGTCTATTTTCTTCTATGTATAATTACTTCCTTGGCTCATCATGAAGATAGGATTACCTTCAGATGAAAGATATCCCCATAATTCTCATAGGGGAAAATTCAATAAAAATACATGAAACTTGAATATACTCCCAAATTGGTAAAATTAACATTTAATTATCTAAAGGGAAAATTATAAATGTTAGCTTCCATACAATGAATATCATTCAGAAAGATATATGATAGATAGATAGATAGATAGATAGATAGATAGATAGATAGATAGATAGATAGACAGACAGATGGGTAGATAGGTAGATTAATAGATTAATAGACAAATAGATAGATAAATAGATGAATAGATTGATGGACCAACAGACAGATAGACAGATAGTAACATTTAGTTTTATTTAAGGAGATGAAATTTTAATGATTACCATAGGTAGCTCAGGAAAACCCCACCCAAGTAAAAAAAATAACATAAAAATTTTACTGGAGGCAGGGAAATAGGTAATGAACATCTTCTGAGTGACAGTTTATGACAGCATCTTCAGTCTCTCATATGATTTACAAGAAATACCTGTCATTACAGCCAAAAGGGCTGCCATTTTTTAAATTACATATCTCTATCAGCCATTGTGGTTATAATGTGTAAAATGCATATTATTTCTTTTACATCAAGTCTCCTTATTAGTGGTACAACCATCTTATCTACTCCTATCCTATCACTTTATTTAATTTCAAATGTAAATACCCAATTATTAATTTTATTATGCAACACAGAATTTTAATACTGCACTGAAATTTTAAACATGCTTCACAATTCTTTGAAGTACCCCCTATGGATAGCATGCAGAAACCCAAATGTTGTGAGAACACATGATTTCAAATATTCATGGCATGTTACCATTTTAAAAAGGATAAAACACATGAAATTAGAGGCACATTGAGTAAATCATAAGGATTTTACAAGTTACTGTGTAATGACTTGCCTGACCATGCTGTGAGTACTTAGTGATTAAGCCATTCTTTGATAGATGCCAAGAACAAGTGGACGTCACTCTGCTGGACTTCCAATCCTTGGCCACAGCCTTTTCCCAACACAGTAAGAAATTAAAAGCTCTGCTGATTGGATTACTAAAATGTATAATGGTCAAAATGAACTGAATAAAAATGAAAGTGTTTAATAAATCCTTAGTTTTCTTTGATGACATTTTTCAAAGTATTAGGACCTGTTTTTAAAAATTTCACACACACACACACACACACACACACACACACACACACATGTAATTCCTATCATTTTTATGTTTTCTTGGCATCTTCCCCCCCCCCCCCGCCAAAAAGGGCAATAATGATTTAACTAACATTTCATTGATTGGTTCAAAGGTTTCATGAGTTTTCATTGATATGCTTTCCCTTATAACATAAAAACAAGAGACAAAAGGGAACAACAGAAACATCTATGCCTCTGAGCAGCTCAAACAACCCTGGTAATTGGAACACTTGAACTACACACACACACACACACACACACACACACACGCTTTACAGTTAATATTTGAAAACTCAGATTAAAACATAATCTTTTTAATCAATCTCTGAGGTTAAAAACACATGAAGTAAAAATAGCCTAAGTCCTAAGTAGGCTCCACTGCTGTGGCTTCCTAAGGGCAATTGGGATCCATAGGTGGTCACTCCCAAGGTAACAAGAGTGCTCTCTGCCTGTAAAGCCCGGGTACTGTTCCCATTTTGAAGTTTGTCTTTGTGATCATCAGATTTTTGGTTTTACTCTAGATAGTATTGCATTCTACCACCTTAAATAAATCCATTTATCATGGTTACTAATAGGAAAACAACAAGTTGTAATGGTAATTCATACTGCAGGATCTTATTATAATTGCTCTCACAAAAATTCTGTGGAAGAAAGAATATGTTCTTTCTTCTTCACAGGTGGAAAATGGTGCTAGAGAAGGTGCGCTGCTGTGCTTTGAACACAATCATTTTAGAGAGTTGTACCACATGAGGCTCTAGAGCTGAAAGAAGTGGGCACAAGCCCCATCCCTAACCCAGAAGCTATCTCCAATGGATAATCATGTACAAATGTAAATTTAGTTTTCTTTAAAGGAGTCTCATTTGCAAAGGAAAGATACATTTTCCTAAGAGAGTCTCAGAGGGAAAATAAGCTACTCATAAGGGTAGACCATGCCCAACAGTAAATGGCCAACCGAAAATGAACTCAACAGCATCTTTAGAGATTTGTTATTTCATAATGTTATGTGAGCATCTTTTTTCTTAATTTTTATTTTATCCTTAATTATTTTCTCTCTTTTACCTCTACAGTATTTTGCATATATAATATGGCTTCCAATTTAGTGGTTTTTGGGGATTCTAAGGGTGTAAACAAGTGCTTGTCTGCATATATATATATATATATATATATATATATATGACTTTTATAGATGCTCTTTCCATTCAGTTTGCTCTCTCCTGTTCCCATGTGTTTGTTTCTATTTTATCTTATTTTATCATTATCTTTTAGAAGCCATTTTGTTTTCTAATTAAAGACAGGAAGGGGGTAGATCTGGATCAGAGGTGAGGTCATGGGAGCTGTGAGGAATAGAGGGAGAGTAAATCATAAATAAGATATGTGAAAAATATTACATATTTTCTTATCTTTGAAGTCTACAAAATACTACTATAAGGCTTACTATAAATAGGGAGGTTAAAATTTTATTTTTAATAAAAGAAGATAGAAGTCCAACAATGATTGAATGTTTTCCCAGTGCTTTAACATCTGGATCATTTCTTTCACTGGCATCTTTACCGGGCTTTTCAGACACCATGTCACCAAAGCTATTTCTTAAAAGTAATCATCATAAATCAAAACACTGAATCTCACTGATCATCAGTTACTAGGTATACCTATGGGTTGAAATAGATGACATCCCGGTGTTCCTAATCCTCCCACAGGGCCTTCCCCAGTCAAATTCCCTGTTCCCCTTCTAACTTCCTTCATCATGGATCTGTCAGATGGCCAAGGTTTCCCTTTCCTGTTAGAGCTCGTGACCATGGTAATCTCTATTTTTTCCCCATGAGCTATTCATAAATTTCACAAATTATTATATCATGAAAGACCTCTTTTCAGGTTAGTAGAAAAATGTGAGTCTCACAGCATTCATAGAGGGCTAGCTGAATGCCAAAGAGTCTGGAGAAAACTAAGTAACACAGAAGAACTCAGAGACAGCCATGATCCAAAACTGACTTTGTGTGTGGAAGAGGAGAGAGCTTGGCTGCTGGAGTTGGGACTGGGGGAGATGATGCTCACTGACAAGAACAACTTCCAGTGAGGAAACCTATGGGTTTTATACCATCTGCCAATGTCCAGACTAGAAGACAATGGTGATCTCAAAGTTACCTTGGAATGGAGAGAATTCCATCCACTTACCTAGAAACAAAAACAAAACCACTTTCCCCATCTTAAAAGGAAAAGAGAACAGTTCTTAAAGAGAAATTGAAGCAGGTCTAATGTGAGCTTAGCCTTTCTTGGCACCCTGTCTATCTAACAGATCCTAAGCATATGTATTAAGGATTAAGCCTAGTTTGAAAACCACTACAATTCTTGGTTCCTTCCTTTATAAGGTTTATTTGAGAGCTTTCAAATGATGTCAATCATTTAACTGTATTGATTAAAGCACTGATTACCAGTGGTGACTCCTTGAGAAACCTACCAATGCTACCTTCCAAAAAGAATATAAACAAATTTTAAAAAGAACCATAGAGGTACTTCGAAGGCCAAACTCTTTCAAATTCACTACATGGGCAGGTATCTTTCACAAATATGCCATTTGCCTGCTACAGTTGAACTATCCTATAAATCTAAACACTATTTAATTTTCTTTTGGTTGTTGTTTTTTCTTCTTCTAAATTTGCACTAGACTATTATTTATTAGCAAAAATTAAACTTGAGCTATTACAATGGTCATAAAACTGTCATGTAGAATTGGCTTATATACTTTTAAATGATATTAAAAGTGAGCTGTAAACTGGACTCCATAAAAGAAAAATGTCCACAGCTATTGATCTTCTCTAAATAAGAATGCTTTGCTGTTAATGTGGTCGGAAGGCTTGCCACAGGTGTGTGGACAGCTCATTAACCTATGATGAAGTGGTCTACTTTTAGACCATTAGAAAATTAATATCCTATATATTTTCTTATCTTTGAAGTCTACAGAATATGACTACAAGGCTTATTATAAATAGTGAGGTTAAAATTTGACCTTGATTGTTAATTCATTCACACAAAGAAAGTAATTTTAAATATGCACCTGAAGAATTCAGTAAATATAGTGACAGATTATTAATGCTCTAATAAATATTTTCATCATATGTCATCATGAAGCACAAAATAGAAAAGAAAACAAAAATTATGTCAATTTTCTATTTCCATTTCTTTGTTTGTACGTAGCATAAACCTAGTCAATGAATGATAGATTTGAAAAAGCAGAAAAGTGGATTTAAAGAGTGGAACCAATAGTTTGCCCTCTTAGAAATTAATGAAGCTGGGGGCTGGAGAGATGGCTCAGCTGTTAAGAGCAATGACTGTTCTTCCAGAAGACCTGAGTTCAATTCCCAGAAAGCACATGGTGTCACACAACCATCTCTCTGTAATGGGATTCAATGCCCTTTTCTGGTATGTCTGAAGACAGTGACAGTGTATAGTATACTTATATACATAAAATAAACAAATAAATAAATCTTTAAAAATCATTTCTAAAAAAGAAAAGAAATTAATGAGACAGTTTTATGTGATCAAACACTCTAGAGTTATAATCTCATTATATATAACATTATATAAAATTACATATACAATTCACTGTTCAATGAAATTATTTTGAAGAATATTGTGTCCAGTTTTAACTAAAAGAATAGCATGTGTACTTGAAGCAAGTGGAGCAAATACCCAACAATTTTTTCAATAGTAAAGCCATACTTGCATGATTTAATACTTTTCAAACGTTAATCAAGTAGAGGTGTTACATATATTAATTCTCATTTGGGATCCTTGTGATGTTTCTCAGTGAAATATGACTTTATTGTAATGCTTAAAATTTCATACTTCTGCTTGAATTGCATATACCTACTTTAATCAGCATGATTTGATTACAAATATTATATTACAATTATGATTACCTTCAGTCATATTAATATCTATTGTATTATTATCCTGAACTATACTATAGCACTATAGTGACAGTGCCTTGTAGCTCCTTTTCTGGAGTTCTGGACATTCTCCCTCTGGTTCTATATTTAGAATCGAGACAGGGTTTACTCTCTTGACTTAGCCTATTCCTGTTTTTCCCAAAAGAAAACTCTCTCTCCGTCTCCCTATCCCCCCTTCTCCTCTCTCTCCCTCTCTCTCTCTCTCTCTCTCTCTCTCTCTCTCTCTCTCTCTCTCTCCCTCCCACTCCCCCCTCCATTTGGTGTTATGAATAAGCTCTTCAGAACCTATAGGAAGGCACAGTTCTTGTTACTGAGAATAGCCATAGTCCTGCTTTACACAGAAACATTTATGTAACCAAAATGTCTCATTCGCTCTTCTTTCTGAGTCAGTCACATGCCAGGAAAACTAAAGGAGATGCCCAATGTTACAGCCATATTCTGCCTGCATTCACACATACAGCAAAGGTCAAGTCATTGTGTCTCTGTTGGAAACATTTCCAGCTAAAAGGTAATGTGCTTTACACGGAACAAGTTATAATGGCAAATGGAACTGAAGCATGTGCTATACTGTATAATCCCCCTTTTTTCATTCAAATCTATCTAGCTAGAGATAAATTAACTCAACCCCCTTTGGCACTGGTACCCAGAAACGTAGCATGGAACTCAAGAGCTATTGAACATTTACCACATTTTCCCTCCTTGACATCCACAGCAACTTCTGACGAATGGGAAGAAGAAGTCTTGATCCTTAAAGTAACTCCTTCTCAATTTGCAGGGCTCTCTTTTAATTGATCATTAACTTCCACAAAGTTTACATACATACACTAGTCACTTTGAGCCAAGCTACGGGCTATTCAAATCCCACTAAGCACAGTGTCTTTTCTAGAACCTACTTTCAGATCTTCTCTTGTCCACAAGCTCCCCCACAAATAGCTTTTGGCCTTAGCACTGCCTAAATCCTGCATATCTTTTGAACTGTATTCAACCTCATTTTTCTTGGCTAAAATAGCACAGTGGGGAAGAAAATCTACATCACTATTTTTATCCAAAGCATTTATGTATTTTGAAACAATAATTAAAAATCTAATTTTCATTTTTGTCTCTTTCATTAAAGTCTACATTTTCTCTACAAAAACATGCACTTAAATAGTTTTAGAATTCTCCATGAACTTAGCCTACTTTAATGATAAAATATTTAAAGCATTATCAGATTTTTTTAATAAAACATTGCATTCATCAGACTTAGATATTTTTGCATAAGTCATTATATATGTAGATGTAGATATAGATATGACATACACACTTTATATACTCTTTTAAGTGTCTATTACTATCATTTCGACAATAGTCCACATAATCAAAAAAGCAGTGCAAATAAAATCATGGACCAGATCCTATTGGTATACTGGCTAGTAGTATGATCTTCTTCAAGAAACTTAAATTAAGTTAAGTAATTTATCTTTGATAAAAAGCTAAACTGTAGCCAGGCGTGGTGGCACACACCTTTAATCCCAGCTCTTGGGAGGTAGAGGCAGGCAGATTTCTGAGTTCAAGGCCAGTCTGGTCTACAAAGTGAGTTCCAGGACAGCCAGGGCTATACAGAGAAACCCTGTCTCAAAAACCAAAAAAAAAAAAAAAAAAAAAAAGCTAAAATTTTGGGCTGTGCTATCTGAATAGAGCATTAAAACTTGATTTCTTTTCTCCCATTATAGAATTTAGTCAGTCTCATCAGTGTAATAGCAGCTTACCTATTGTTGTTGTGTATATTCCATCCAAGAACTACATCTAAAAATAGAAATATACCAAACCCAAAAGTTTTCCTACATAACTGTAATTTTACATATTTAAACTTATTAATTCTGTTATAGTAAGTATGTAAACTCTTCCACTGGACAGTAAAATGCAAGATTGGTACATAAATTATTCTACACAGTAGTGTGCTTGGAGAAAACCTAATTAAAATGTAGCCAAATTTCCACTAGAGTAATTATCTTTGGGCAATTTTTAGCTTTTCTCATGTTTTGAAGAAGATAACTCAGAGGTATTGCAGTCTTTTTTCTTTCTTTTTTTGCCTTCTTGTTCTAGTTAGCTTTCTTCTGCTGTGATATATGCCATAATCAAAGGTCTATTGGAGAGCAAAGGTTCATTTGGCTTTCATGTCCCAATCCTAGTCCATAATGGATGGAAGTGGAGATTAGAATAGAAGCAAGAACACAGACTGGAGCAATGGAGGAGTGCTCCATGCTGAATTGCTTCCTATCCTTGGTTTTTACCCAACTCAAGACTACTTGCTGAAGGGAGGCAATATAAACAGTGAAGAAAGTGCTCTCAATTCCACAATACAATAAGAACATGCCCGGTAGAAGGCATTTTCATCGCTCCACTGCCATCTACCCAGATGGCCCTAACTGCACAGCATTCCAAAAAATTCTCTGGCGTTTCCTTTGGTTATATCATGTGTTACTTTTTCAGTATTATCTGGGGATGTGATTCTAATCACTGTTATGTAGCCTAAAGTCTCTGTTAGATAATTTATTATCTATTATATCCACCCTAAGAAATTTCAGTATCCAGGTGTGAGCTGAAGCTAAGACAAAAGTAAAATAATAATCTTAGTTGTTGAATATAGAAAGATTTAAAGTGAAAGAACATATCATTTATCAAAGCTCATTTTCAGCTTTGCTTTATTTTTCCGTATTTAAGCCTAAAGAAGAAAGAAAACAGTGAATAATATCACAGATTTATATGGGTGAGCAGATTGAATGTGGCTTGATCTTTCTCTGGGAACTGTAACATAATCATATTTAACATGGAAAATCTCATTATTGACTGATAAAACAGAACCAATTATTAGATGCATCATTGTTTCTAAAGAACCAGTGATGCTCTTAAAGTAGGGAATAGCATTCCAAAGAGATGAACTCTCACATAGAATGTAAAAGCCCTAAAGGAAACTCGTTGCAATAAGTCCTCTAAGATATTGTAAAAATGTTTACTGTGGATGATATATTTAACATTGAGAAATATTTAATGTAGATGATAAACATTCTAATATAAATAAACTATTTTGACGTGTCTCTTTTGTATCTAGTCCTGAGACATTTTCTGAAGGCTAGACTCACGTGTTTTGTAACTATATATGCAGAATCTTTTTCATATTGATTTGCTCTCATAGACTCCTCAATACCAGGGAGTGTGTATTTAATCAGTGAATAACAAGATTCACATGAGAACTAGGAGTTGTACATTAATATCAGTCTCATTTTTTTCCATACTGCTGCTTGTACAAAATTTAATTAACCCTTTGGTATTAGAACAAGATATCCTCTAATATAATGTTTGTAAAACATTATTTAAGGTAACAAACATATTCTCATTTGTTTATCTGATACTGCATCATATGTGTGAAACTATGAAGAAATTAAAGATATAGTTATCAGAAAGAAGAAAGCATTAATAATTTGGTCACTTTTTATGTACTGATAACACATAAAGTGGCAAAGCACTTTAAAAGTTATTCAGTCTGTGCAAATTAAAGAGGGTTAGAAAATAATAGGGAAGAGTAAAGCTTTATTATTAATTTCCATTATACAATAGCAACAAAACGATAAGAGATTAAGAGAGAACTCAACGTGGATTAAGAATTTCAATGTGAGATTAACTTAGGAACCATTAAAAGAACATTTCTAACTTGAATCAGGAAGGACTTTGAAAATAGAATAGCAAAACCTCTGAGATAGACTATATTGACACAGTAGTTTACATAAATACTATGAATATATCTTCATCAGTGAACACCTTACAGTCAAAACCAAGTTCAAAAGACAGGCCACATATTTGAAATAAATATTTTTAACATAAGTAACTAGCAAAGTCATTTACAGTGTATGAAAGAGCTATAAACCAATGCAGAATTACATCCTAACAATGTGGTAGTTCAGGTAGTTCAGGAAAGCTTATCATGAAGAGAAAACAGATATAACATAAGTGAAATAACGTTCAAGATAAATCAACAAAATACTAAGTCCATACTCAAATGATATACTACAGCCAACCCATAATGAATCTGTAAAATTAAGCAGACTAGATGTAGAACTCCATGGAGGTCATCATCAAATTAGGTAAAAATACAATTGAGAAAACATTAACATTGTCATGCCAAATTTTTCACACTTATGCTTTCATAGACTATTTAATGGCTTCAACTTCTTCTTTATTTGTATGTAGACTTCTTTTTATTGTATAATGTTGTTGCTTTTATCTAGAGCTGAAATGAATTTTGGTACCCTAAAGCCTAATTTGTGAGTTGTTTGGTTGATTGGCCCATTGTTCTTCATAGTAACTCATATGGCAACAAAATCACAAAATGTAAATTTGCATTGGGTCTTGCCACCCATCTCTGTTTCAAGATTACAATTATGTTGAAATCTATACTAATCACACCTTTCTGTTAAAATATTATGAAGAGAAATCAAAGTATATTATGTGTATAAATAATTCTCATTTTAGTCATATGTTCTAAATAAGTGTTTGGATATGACTACAAGAATTAATGTGAACTGTGTTCATCACAGTAAATATACAAATTATCATAATATATATTGTCCATACAATGTAGCATATATATAGTTTTAAGCTACCAATATATTTGGCTTTAATAAAAATGCTATTCAATAAAAACGAAAATTGCAAAGTACCTTATTTGAGATTTGGAAATATTTTATTGAAGTCTGCATTTTGAGACACATATATGTTAGCACTATTTTTAAGGAGTGGCCTTTGGAGCACTTCCTTTAGAAAGAACATAAAATCAACATTGTATAATAGGAATAAGTTGATCAGTTATGGAAGACCTAGCGGTAGATATAGAATTGCTTTCAAGAAGTCCTGAGGACCTCATCTGTATTTTATCCTCTTGAGTCAAATACTTACAGAATATTTTGTAATTTAGACCATCTCTGGAACCATGTCTTCTGCTGAGGTGATGCTTGCTGTACAATATCACCTAATAGGATCATCCATATGCCATGTTCTCCGTAGTTTTGAAAAGTTTTCTTTCAAGTATGACAGAATGACTGCACCCCGTTGTGCCCATCAGTCTTCTCTCAGCTGCTTCACATTAACAATCCTCAGAACTCAGAAGAAATCTCAGAATGAAAGGTTTCGCTTAGATTTTTATGTGAATTTTAAAGCTATGTTATGATAATTTAAGTTTTTCATAAGAACTTTAGAGCCTACCACAGTTTAAAAATCAGAAGGGCAGAATGGACCTTTAATTTCTATAGTCCATGGACCTTTAATTTCTATACTCCATGGTGAGGGATAAGATTTTAATCATTTTAAAGCTACTTTCATAAGCTTACATCTTTTTCACTCATAATAATATATGAATAATATTTACTCATTTTATTACTCATGAATATATTGGGATGATATTAAAGCTCTCAGCTATACTAAAGTCCTGAAATTTGATACTTTGTGTCTGCATGTGTTTAAGTGTCAAAACCAAAACAAAGACAGGGGGGTTTTGGGTTTCTGCTGCAATATGTAATGCTCCACAATTTTATCTTTCCTCTCTGTATGATAGGGCATAATTATAAAACAGTATGAAAAACAGTATTCACAGAGAACTGAAGTCGCAAAGCATACATACTACTGTCCTGAATGTAGAGAATGCCATATACCCATAGAAATAAAACCTCCAAGTTTTGCTCAAATGAAAGAAAGACCACTGGGATCCATGAGCTGGTAAGAGTGCCTATATGATCACTGTATAAATTGCTACATGGAGTTAGGAAAGCTGGGTACTTCAGAATTTTTGGGGGGAGGTGTTGTTACTGCAATCCATATTTACATAGATGGTTACCCCCAGAGCTCCCAGGGACTAAACCACCAACCAAGGAGTACACATGGAGGGGGCCATGGCTCCAGCTGTATATGTAGCAGAGGATGGCCTTGTGGGGTATCAACGGGAAAAAAGTCCCTTGGACCTGTGAAGGCTTGATATCCCAGTGTAGGGGAATTAGAGGGTGGTGAGGCAGGAGTGGGTGAGTGGATGGGAGTACACCCTCATAGAAGCAGGAGAAGAGGGATGGGATAGGATAGGTGGTTTTTGGTTGTTGGGAATCAGAATCAGGAAAGGGGATAACATTTGAAATATAAATAAAATATCCAAGGAAGAAAGAAAGAAAGAAAGAAAGAAAGAAAGAAAGAAAGAAAGAAAGAAAGAAAGAAAGAAAGAACTTTGATTATACACTCAGAATCTAATCAATACCTGTTGCTGGGATTCCAGAAAGAAACATGTAGCCACCTAGAATCACAACCAGACTCAACTCCTGATGAACACCTGGAAATCTGAGGAATTTCTTTAAAAACTACTATCAACCCTAATCACAACTAGACAGAAATTCTACTCATGCTCCAACTTTCCTGCTTACATTAAAAGGACCAAAGACAACAAGGTAAACAGAAGATAGGGCTTGAAGAAAATACACTAAGGAAACTTTACAATGAATATGCTAATTATCAGGTGGGAAAGCAGGGTCAGAAACAGAGGAAAGCCATAGCCCTGAGAGGCAAACCTACTGAGACTTAGATTAAAGTGGGTTAACAACAGAATCTACTCAGGATGCTATAGCAAATCATCAGTAAGTCATATTGTAAAGACAGTACAGAAAAGCTAGAAAGCTGCAAAAAGTATTCTTTCCCACAACAAAGGAGAGAAAATGACTCCTAATACTCATAATCAACGCTATCACTGAACACACATAAACCTTGCCCAAGCCAAACATCATTTTACTCTAAGGGTCCAGTCACCTGCTACAAGGAATTTGTGTTTCAAAAAAAAAAAAAAAAAATAGAAAGCATGCTAAAAGCTAAGGAAAAAAATCCTATCTGTAGAAACAACATGAACACTATATTCTTGCTGACAGAGCACAGATGTTGAAATTATAAGATAAGAAACCTAGGCAGCAGTAAAGAACAGATGTGTGATGTCAGTAGAGAGACACAAGAGCTTTAAGATTCAAAGGGAAATGTTAAAAAATCAAAACACAGTAAAAAATGAAGAATATATTGATAGGGTTATTACTAGACTCTATAAAACCAAGGAAAGGACAAAAACCATGAAGATGAATCTGCTTTCAGATGACATGATAATATTCAGAGAAAAGCATTCATATCCGCAGTAACTAACCAGAGAGAAATTCATTAAAACTGCAGGTTAGAGAATGTAATTATATAAAAGCATGTTTTCCTTTACAAACCTAAAAGTATAAACTTATTTGGGGGTTTGCATACTAAGGTTATACTTATTACTTAACATTTTTTAAATGCTAAGATGATAAATTTGATATTGTAGTCTACCATAAGTTTATCTCTTATTTAATTTTTTTTATGTTTTTTGAGACTCACAGACATGAATCATGTACTTATGGCATTTCTGCCCCTTCAATGTCCTACCCCGTTAAAATCATGACCATTTTCTCTGATTAAATACATGCTACTTGCTATTATACTAATCTAATAAGCTTATTCACAACAAAGGAATATGATTGGAGTAAAAGATCATCCCAGATGATAGGACATTTTCATATTACTCCTTTGAGAAGGGAATAATATATAGATCATACAAGGAATGCCAAAACCTTAGATAAAAGCTAGACAATAAATATTTATAAAGCAAACTATATAAAGCAGATATATCTCAAAGAAGGTAGATGTATAGACAATAGGCATATGAACAAGACTCTTAATTACTCATCATCAGAGAAATACATATAGAAACCACAAGAAAGTATCATCCTATTGTCACTAAAATGTCTACTGCTGAAAAGACATATAATAACAATGTTGGTGTGGATGGAACAAGTATTAATATTAAAGTTAATTTGTAGAAAATTAAATTAGCATACCCATCACATAAAAGTGGGATGCATATATGCCTCAGCATCCTTAGGTCCAGGTATATACCCAAAGAGAATAATACCATTATGTTGAATTAATAATACATTATAATTAAATCGATAAATATACTTCTGTATATACTTAGAGCCAATCAATGAAATAGACCAAAATGTGAGTACACATACATGCATGCATACATACATGCACACAGTGTAATATTAGCCAAAAAGACATGAAGTCTTGTTACTACAATACATTACAATAACATGGATGGTAGAAGATAGAATTACATTAAGTAAAATAATCTACTCACAGAAAGACAAATATGGCATGGTCTCAGTCATTTGTGAAAGCTAGAATATTTCCTACACACATATTGATGGTCAAATAAAAATCCCTCAAGGCTAAGAAGTGCAGATAATAGATTAGTGAGGTAACTACAAGGTAAATAATAAGTACCAAAAATAATTAAACAAAAGGAAGAATCTTTAGTATTAAATAGGACTATGTATCAGATATGAACTACTTTAATTAGTTTTACTTTTGAAAATAGAGAATGGTATTAAAGACTATAACATGGAAAAAATGACAATTTTTTTGTCCTTAGTTGTCTACTATGTATCATAAGCAAAAAATTATATATATACACCATCACACCAGTAAAGCAAGATTCTTATCTAAAATCACTTCTCATGATGTTGATATAGGAAGAAGGACATAAATAACTCCCTTAGAGAAATTCAAGAGAACACAGGAAAACAAGTAGAAGCCCTTAAAGAGGAAACACAAAAATCCCTTAAAGAATTATAAGAGCCAGGCAGTGGTGGTGCACACCTTAATCCCAGCACTTGGGAGACAGAGGCAGGTTGATTTCTGAGTTCTAGGCCAGCCTGGTCTACAGAGTGAGTTCCAGGACAGCCAGAGATACACAGAGAAACCCTGTCTTGAAAAAAAAAATTACATGAAAACACAACCAAACAGGTGAAGAAATTTAACAAAACCTTCACGTATCTAAAAACGGAAGTAGAAACAATAAAGAAATCACAAAGGGAGACAACTCTGGAGACAGAAAACCTAGGAAAGAGATCAGAAGTCATAGATGGAAGCATACCAACAGAATACAAGAGATAGAAGAGAGAATCTCAGGTGCAGAAGAGACCGTAGAAAACAGGAACACAACAATCAAAAAAAAAAAAAAAATTCAAAATGCAAAAACCTCCTATCCCAAAACATCCAGGAAATCTGGGACACAATGAGAAGACAAAACCTAAAGATAACAGATATAGATTCTCAATTTAAAGGACCAGTACCAAGAAAAAAATATATATATAAGAAAACTCCCCTAACCTAAAGAAAGAGATACCCATGAACATACAAGAAGCCTACAGAACTCCAAATAGATTGGACCCGAAAAGAAATTCTTCTGGTCACATAATAATCAAAACACCAAATGGACAATACAATACAATGAATAAATAAAAGTGGTAAGGGAAAAAGGTCAAGTAACATATAAAGGGAGACCTATCAGAATTACACCATTCTTCTCACCAGAGACTATAAAAGCCAGAAGATCCTGGACAGATATCATACAGACCCTAAGAGAACAAAAATGCCAGCCCAGGCTGCTATACCCTGAGGGTCAATGGGCTGGGCACAGACAGGCTGGTCTCAAGTCAAGCTGAGGTCTGAACCCCGAAAATGGTGATAACTCACCTTCATGAAAAGGTAGGCATTCCGTCATGCTCCTGGAGCTCTGGCTCCTGCCTAAGTTACCGTCCCCCACACCCCCACAAGAGAAGCATGGCTAGAAGTCAAGTAGGCAATGACCCAAGCCTCTGACCTTCAGGCTAAAATTCTCCTCAGTTACCTAGCAATACTAAAGACCATAAAAAGGGCTGTCCAGCCCCTGCTTGCTCTCTTACTTGTCTCCCTCTTACCCCTCACTCTTACCCCCTTTCTCCTCTCTCTGTCTTCTCCTCTCCTCTCCTCTCTCCCTCTTACTCTCTCTTTCTCTCTAGCCATTCCTCTCTCCCCCCACTCTCTCTCTCCCTCCCTCCCTCCCTCCCTCCCTCCCTCCCTCCCTCCCTCCCTCCCTTTCTATAATAAAGCTCTAAAACCATAGAGAGTCTCTGCTCTAGTCAAGATCCGCTGTGCTCTCTCTCATCAGTGTTGGGAACCTCTTCCTTCATCCAGCTCTCCCATAACCCCAGTGGCTTTAGCCAAGTAGCTCAGGGACTCCCAGGTAGCGCTGCCCTTTGCCACCCCTGAAGAGTGGGTCAGAGGCTTAGATGCCCACCCAGGGTGAGTGGAAGGTAGATAGCAGCCCTCCCACACCTGACTTACCAGAGAATAGGTGGAATTCTGGTGGGGTGTGGGTCTTCCCCTTCCCCTTCTTCTCCAGGGCCCTCTTATTAGTTCCCAACAATACCCAGCAAAACTCTCAGTCAACAGAAATGGAGAAACCAGCCGGGCAATGGTGGTGCACACTTTTAATCCCAGCACTTGGGAGACAGAGGCAGGTGAATTTCTGAGTTCGTCAGCAGCCTGTTCTACAAAGTGAGTTCCAGGACAGCCAGGCCTATACACAGAAACCCTGTCTCGGAAAAAAAAAAAAACAAAAACAAAAACAAAAACAAAAAACAAAAAACAAAACAAAAAAAACAAAACAAAAATTGGAGAAACCAAGATATTCCATGACAAAAAAATGTACACAATATTTTTCCACAAATCCAGCCCTACAAAGGATAATAGATGGAAAAATCCAACACAAGGAGGGAAACTACACCCTAGAAAAAGTAAGAAAGTAATCTTCCAACATAATTCACCCATTAGAACACAGTGAAATATCTTTATGTTTGCAGGTTTTTAAAAGATATAAAGATTTACATAAACATTGGATGTAAGACAAACTTCAAAGAGGGATCTAAATCTACAGAATAGTAAAATGAATTCATGGAAGAGAGGCAGAAAAATTGACTTAAACACCATTGGCAAGCAGTAGAAAATGAAGATTTACTGGTAAGGTGGAACTATTTCCACGGACGAACCAATTAAGAACTATGAAAACACTTGCCTGGATCATGAGAATAAATAAATATATAAATAGAAAGTAGTAGGTGAACCTATCTTCTCTATGTTAAAGTCAGAGATTACAGAAAGAAAATGAGAATAAACCTTAAGAAACTTGATTAAAGGCAAAGACATAGTTACAAATTTGTGTTTAAATTAATTTATAAATCAATGGACATAAATATATTAATGTCATATGAACATGTTTTTATGAAATATATGCTGTAAGTTAATGAATGTGCATGGATAAATGTTGATCTACTGCTGAGAAGCTATGTGATTTCTTGCTCTGCCTACTCAGTACCTAGTCAAAGACATCCAGAACTCAGTGAAATTGCCATTCTGAAATACAAGACAAGAGAATAGATTTACTGGAGGAAAGTATTATTCTAAATGAGTATAGATAGTATCCAAAGTGAGCCTGGTTCTTGTTGCATTACAAAATAATAATGAAATGTTCAAAAATAATGAAAATATGTCAGAAGTACACAGCATGTAAATTTAAAAATCAACTAATGACCCAAACTGAGACAATTATAAATTTTATATTGTTTGTTAACATAAAATAGAATATCCACCATTCTATGATGCAGATATATTAAAGAAATAGCATAATATAGAATAGACAAATAACTTATACAAAAGAATTGCAACTTATTTATATAGTGGGTTCTTTAAAGAAGATGAAAAAATTTGATTTGTATAGAAATGTCATTCTCTACATCAACCAATTAAGTTTAATGTTACCATTCTTAGCAAATTTTAATATCTCTACCCATTTACCCATTTCACAGAATTTACCCTATTGTTGCTAGTATCAACGATTTCATATTAATCATGAAGGAAACACACATAATCATAACCAAGGCCATGGAAATAAAACCTTTATTTAGAGATCCTAGAAACAAAACTGTCAAGAAGGAAGAAAGAAGAAGAAGAAGAAGAAGAAGAAGAAGAAGAAGAAGAAGAAGAAGAAGAAGAAGGAGGAGGAGGAGGAGGAGGAGGAGGAGGAGGAGGAGGAGGAGGAGGAGGAGGAGAAGGAGAAGGAGAAGGAGAAGGAGAAGGAGAAGGAGAAGGAGAAGGAGAAGGAGAAGGAGAAGGAGAAGGAGAAGGAGAAGGAGAAGGAGAAGGAGAGGAAAAAGAGAAGGAGGAGGAGCAGCAGCAGCAGCAGCAGGAGGAGGGAGAAATCTGAGAAAGTATTGTATAAAGCAGGCATGGGAGACATGCTGAGTAATGTAGTCAGGTGCAGGTGCCCCAGGTAAGTCTGAATAGCAGAGCTGTGTTAGTGGCAGAACCCATTATTGTTTTAACATTTTTTTTTTGCATTACCAAAAGAAGGATGCATTCAAATGTCCAGATGTATTATATGTATGAGAATTGTGCCAGAATGATTTTAAAAAAACAATAATAGTTATATTTAAAAATAGATTACAAGGGACAAGAGAGATGGCTAAGCAGTTCAGAGTACACATTCCTCTTCCAGACAGGAGTCCTGTCCCAAGCACACACATCCTTAGGCTTGTTTACCAGCTCCAGGGTATCCTACACTCCTATAAGGACCACTGGACTCAAAAGCACATATTCATGTAGAAACTGGTCCTGTGGAGGCCTGATGCCCAGTGTAGGGGGATGCTAGAGTGGTGAACTGAAAATGGGTGAATAGGTGTAGGTGCACCCTCATAGAAGTAAAGGGGAGGAGGGTAGGATGGGGGATTTGTGGAAGAGGATATCATTTGAAATATTAACAAATAAAAGTGTAAATAAGAAAGTTACAATACACATATTAAGCACTTGAAAATAGTTAAAAACTGTTACAGGACTATGTAAAACAAAATTATCTAACTTTTGTATAACAATTGGTGACTTTTTAAATTATCAGTTTCTTTTTCCACATACTACACTGCCACCATAATTACAGAGTTGAGTTTATTTAATATGGTTCCTGCCATTTGGAACAGTAAGCTTCATTCAGATAGGGTTTTTTGTTGTTCTAGTTTTTAGTATTTATTGTATTTAGCAAATTACTTTACACTTCTCTGAGAGCAGATATTTGAATGCAGATGTTGTCCCTATACTTTAAGAGGAATTTTAACTTACGTAGAAGTTTTATATCATTCTCAAAGGAAATAAATCTAAATTTATGAAAACTTAATTAAGCCAAAAATTTAAATAAACTAATAATTATTGATCAACAAAAAACATTCAATGATATATATATATATAATATTTAATTTTTTATATATATAATTAAAACCCTTTTAGTTGTTGGGCATTGTAGCAGAGTTGTGAAACATTTATTAAGACAAAGAATGTGAAAAATATTCCTTCTATTCTTACAGCAGGCTGTGGATTCAATTAAAGTTCTTTTAGCTAGTTGAATTTAGGTACTACATCTATTAATTATAGAGATAACATAAGAGCCTATACTTATCTGCTCAATGCAGGCATTATGCTGACCTCTTTTTTTCCAAACAGAAATGAAAAGTACCACTCACACACATGTTTTCTTTTGAATAATTAACATTAATTCTCCTGAGAACAGATATTAACACCTAATAAATAAATAATATTCTGAAAGATACAATTTAATATTTGGAGAACTTGAAAGAAATATATAACTTCACTGATGGGATACTTAACAATGGGATAAAGGGGTATGTTATTTCACAATGGAAAAAGCCATTTTACATCTCTCAATTTACATGGAAATAATATCAATTGATTTTAAAGCCACATGGAAATCACTTTTGTCTTTGTCCCATTTTTGTTGCTAAATTAGATTTATTTTATTTTTGTAGGAGTTAGGTTTGCAATCCAAATGAACCCCTTCCTAAGTGCCATATTAAAAAGGTGTTCTAACACAGGTATATGTGGGTAGCAATAATGAATGAGAACAGAGGTCATAAATGTTAAAGAAAGCCAGGATGGGTATACAAGAAGGAGGAAAGGGGGAAAATGATGTAATTATATTAAGATTTCAAAAATGAAAGATATAATAAAAAGTACAAACTACACACAAATTAACCTGTTCACGAGAATATATAAGCAACTGCTCAATTGTATCTAACAGGCTTCAGTTTAAAGATACAGTCAAGAAAAGAATGGAACTCGTTTTAAAGTAAAAAAAAAAAAATTAAAAGAACTAAAGAAACAAACTCATACTAGAAGCAACATAAGATGATGCAGAGTTGTGCTAAATCTCAGAAACTCTATCTCTTATAAACTTTGGAATGTAATATATCTTCTTACAAATGACATTTTCCTGATCCTCTGCCCTCGGTTTGTTAATATCTTCTTAGATTTTAACTCTGTGTCTTTTTAAAAATTCATCTGGAGAAACATTTCATTCTGCTGTTATGTTTTAATTTAATAGGACGTTTTAATTGTAAGCATTAGAAAATTTAATATTATAAATACATTTCATTGTAATATTTTAATAGCACTATCATATTTAAAATTATGATTTCTAGCCAAATTTTAACATTCTGTCCATCCTCACAACTTTAGTGTCTTTATCCTTTATACATATATGTTTGTTGTCTGTGTAATATTTTTACATATACTAAACATTCCAATGCCTAATCAGATGGCTACTCTTTTTGTTTATTTTGTGGTGTGTGTGTGTGTGATTGTTTTTTACTTCTCATGGATATTTGTTTGTTGTGTAGGGGTGGCTTCTTTGAGTGAACTTTGTCTTGATTTTACCTTTGAGAAGGCAGCAAGATTTTATAAAATCTTTGCCCTTCCAAAGACAATACGCGTATTACTTTTTTCCACATTTCTGTGACTAAAATGGCACATTAAATTAAGTTTGTTTGTTTTGATGTTTTGTGTATTTCGGGGTTTTAAGTTTTGTGGTTGTTGTTGTTTGTAATTTTATTGCTGTTACTAACAGAGGTTATCTACACAGCCCAATCTGTCTTTGAGCTTGTGAACTTCAGGTCTGGGTCACCTGAAGACTGCAAAATATTTGTATTTTCAGGGGAAAAATTGAAATGACTCAGAACCCAAGTTTGTATTTCATGATAAATATTGATTTTATTTTTTAAATTTATAAGCATTTAAATATAAACAACAAGAATGGCACCATTGGTTTTAATGAAGTAATCATAATGTTTATATGCCAAAAACAATTGTATTATCTTTGAGATTAAGAGTATTAAGGTGGGATATAGAGAAATCACACCTCAGACAGACTTCAAAAGTATGAAATATTTAGTATAGACATTTGTTAACGATTTTCATTTTTTTTAATATCAACTACAGAGCCTACCAAGTGTTTCTGTATTACTCTATTACTGAGTTACAAAATGGGTACTATTTCTATTTGTTCTTTTAAATATGTTTCTGCCTGTAATATCATTCACATATAAAACTTTCCTAGTGAGGAAGAAATCATTACAGATTAAATGTGTAAGAACCTCACATACCAAAGAAAGAGAACAAATGATCTTAGAGGGTTGTCACATATGTCTCCAAGCAAAGGTTTGTAATGGAAATGCAGGGACAAAGATGGAGCAGAGACTAAAGGAATGGCCAACCAATAACCAGCCCAACTTGAGATCAATCCCATGGGTAACCACCAATCCCTAGCACTATTATTGATATTCTGTTATGCTTGAAGACAGGAGGCTACCATGACTCCTCTGAAAGGCTCTACTCAGCAGCTGACTGAAACAGATGCAGAGAACCACAGCAAAACATTGGACAGACGCTGGGGACTCTTATGGAAGAGTTGGGTGAAGGATTAAAGCCCTTAAATGGTATTGGAACTCCACAGGAAGCCCAACAGGGTCAACTAACCTGGAGCCCTTGGAAGCTCTCAGAGACTGAGCCACCTATCAAAGAGTAATATGGCTGACTGAGACCTCTGACACTTACCTGTTGCTCACGCTCCATGGTTTCCTTGTCTGGCTACAGTGGGAGAGGCTGCTCCTAATCCTGCAGAGAAGAGAAAGGAAGGGAAGATGGGGGGAAGAAGTCTTCGAATGTGGATGGGGGTCCAGGAGAAGGGACAGCATTTGAGATGTAAATAAATAGTTAAATTAGGTATCATATATATATGTGAGATAAAAGGAAGAAGGAAGGAAGGGGAAAGGAGGAGAGGAGGGGGAGAAAGGAAAGAATGAGGGAGGAAGGGAGGGAAGGAGATTAATTCTAGGTTCACATACAGCTGTTTCTTAAGCTATGTATCAAGACTCCATCTCATAGTAGAACACAAGGATCACCAAGAATTAGGGAATACCACAAAGGATTTCTGAACATGCAAAAACTTACCACATACAAAATCAATTGTGCAATACATCCAGTGTGTTTCTGACTAGAGTCAACCAGGCTGCACCACTTTGCAGCAGGCTGAGAGGTGAACGCACCTCTATACACTCAGTGCAGACTCAGCCACACCACACACCACCAAAGGAGGCCAGAAACACAGTCCCAGATTAGAGACTATTGTCTTTTCAACATGCACACCATTTTTTTTTGGTTTTTCAAAATATTGTAATGGGCTTGTAGAGACAGCTCAGCACTTAAAAGCACGTGTTCTTTCTGTGGTGACTGTTTGCTCCCCGTATCCACACTGGAAATCTCACAATCTACGTTATCTCCAGTTCCAGGAGATCTGAGGTCCTCTTGGCCTCCGCGGGGACCTGAATGCATGTGCACATGCAGTCTTACGTACACATAATTAAAAATAAAAACAGCCAAAGTTACAATAATAATGAGGCGGCACATAATATTAAATTGAGTAAAAGCATAAGCACTTGTGCCCACATGTGAGGACCCGAGTTGGAACACTTGGAACCACATAAATGCGAAACTCACAACATAGAACCTTTGCGCTCCTAACAGGAGATGAAAAGCAGGAACAATTTTCAGAAGCTTAGAGTCCAGCTAGCCTGACATGCACAGAAAAAAAAAAAAAAAAAAAAAAAAAAAAAAAAAAAACATAGACACCCTGTCTTAATGTAGAAAGTGAGGACTGATAACAGGAGTTCGTCTCTCATCTCTGCATGTGCATCATAAGGCATCATTCCCATATTTGCCCATGCAAATGTGCACATGTATACAAACATACACATAAAATAAAATAAAATAGAACATAATAGTTGGATTGTACAAAACAAAAACAAAATCATTTAGCATGTTTCTTAGTCTCACATTAGTGAGTTTTTCTATTATATTGTATCAAAATGATTAATTTTGAAACATGTTTTTTGACTTGCTGACCTGAGATTCATAACATTTACCTACCAGTTGATTCTTGGCTTGGGATTTGGGCAGAATATTTTTAAAAATCTGCCATAGTCTTGTATATAGTCTTCCTAATTTTTACTCTGTGTTCTTCTTTACCAACCCTGAGGACTAAAAAATCAAAATATCAATCAACTCTGAAAAACCTGGATGATCTTGTAGATCCTACAGTGAAAAATATTCAGCCAAGTTAGATTCTTTATGGTAAAAACCAAACAGACTATGTCTCATCATTTGTAAGTTTGTTCTCATCTTTAAGAAGTGACAAAAGTATATATATATATATATATATGTGTGTGTGTGTGTGTGTGTGTGTGTGTGTGTATGTTATATGTATATGTATATATATATATATACACACATATGTGTATGTATATATGTATATATATACACATATATGTATATTTATGTATATGTATATAGATATATATAAACTTTATAAATAGTCAAACAAATCAATAAGTATATCATTAATTATTCATTATAATTTTATTGATAATATATTTGATAAACCATCAACTTTTATTTATTTCTGTACCAGGCTTGCATAAAAATTTCTTGGGTGAAAATGGTCCTGAGATGAAAAAAGTTTAAGAAACCCTATGGTGGAGTTTTGCCTTTGTATAATCTCATTCCTTGACTTTGAGAAACGCATATCTTGAGAACCACAAATATCTCCTATAATATCCTTTGAAAGCCTCTGCAGGTGGATAATATTTCTCATCCAGTTTGGTTTGTATACTCTAAAATAACTGAACAAAACCAAACTGACTCAAAAAAAAAATGTCACTCTGGAGAGACTGGAAGCTGATGAAGACAGAGTCATTCTCACAGGTTGAATGGTCCAGTGTTCTGCTTCCCTTTCCTATCAGAACAGAAGTCATTTTGTGAATAATGCAAGTAAAGAGTTCAACAGAATAAGCTAAGACAGGAGTTGACTCTGTACATGTGGAAGTTGGGATTAAATTTTGACCGTGTTTCAATATATTTTTCTAGAAAACAAAGGCATGTGATCAGTAACTTAAATTATAGACATGTCAAATGCTCTCATGACTCTAAATTTAAATTAACATTTATATTACTACACTAGCAAGCGTTTGCTGAAAGGACCCAGATATAGCTGTCTCTTGTGAGACTAGGCCAGGGCCTAGCAAACACATAAGTGGATGCTCACAGTCAGCTATTGGATGGATCACAGGGCCCCCAATGGAGGAGCTAGAGAAAGTATCCAAGGAGCTAAAGAGATCTGCAACCCTGTAGGTGCAAAAACATTATAAACTAACCAGTACCCCGGAGCTCTTGTCTCTAGCTGCATATGTATCAAAAGATGGCCTAGTCGGCCATTACTGGAAAAAGAGGCCCATTGGACACACAAACTTTATATGCTCCAGTACAGGTGAATGCCAGGGCCAAAAAGTGGGAATGGGTGGGTAGGGGAGTGGGGGAGGGAGGGTATGGGGGACTTTTGAGATAGCATTGGAAATGTAATTGAGGAAAATATGTAATAAAAAATATTAAAAAAAAAGATGAAGCTCCATGCTTGACTTTCCACATTCAGTAAATGTTAGCCTAGCACTTTAAGATCATCTCACCTCTCCCAATTCAGTATCCACACCCCACAATGCTTTTACTAATAAACTGAAATTATCTCTCATTTCCAAAGAAAAAAATAAAAAAAAATTAAAAAATCATCATCACAGTCAATTGTTCCTATAGAAAAAATAAACAATTATACTGTCAGTAGTGAATGACTGAATCTGCTTAAAGCAGCCATATAATTGACTTAGAGATTTCAACTGCAAAATTCCTATATTGCCATGGGAACAATACATGTGTCTAATAGCCTTTTTCCCAATTTGATGAGAAATTAGTATATAACACTTTGAAGTAAAGTGTCTTACCTGATATTTCAGCCACCTCAGGCTTTCTCAGACCTTTATCTGGCATGAAAATATTGTCTTTGGTGTTTTTGGAAGGGGTGGGGTTGGGTTGGATTTTACTGAATAGAGCCAATCTTATTAAACTCTTTCCTGGAAAAAATCTGACTACAACTCTCAAGCTAAGGGTGTTTTGTATTGTTTTGCTCTTTTCTTCTGCAGAAGCAGTATTGACTATGTACTCTGTAATGAAAACTCATGAGTTTAAAATCAATTCAGAAGGTGTGTTGTGTGTTCTTATATATTTCTATGCACTCTGAATACAGCAAAAGATTATATGTATAGATAACTCAGAAAATTCATAGGCAAATCTAACAAAACTTGTTCAGTAAAAACCAATTATTTGCAGGGCTCACATTTTCCAATGTAGTGTGAAATTTACTTATTAAGAAAACATGCTATAAGCACTCTTGAATCTTATTTGATTTACAACATTTTTATTGGACATAAAGTTTCCTTAACCTTTCATTGTATGTTAAAAAATAAGCTGCATATTTTTTAAATAGAAAAAGATTTAATTTAAGACTTTGGTGGCATTATAATTCTGAACAAGTGTGCTACAACAGCCACAACTAAGTGTAGATTTAACAGAGAGAATCATCAGATGTGCTTTTGATAGTGGCATGATTGTGTTTTATGTAAGAATATTTTCTCTTTATGTTCTTACTTATGACTATCTCTTTTCTTTCTCCAAAATTACTCTTATTATTACAGGCATAGACTCTAAAATGGTGAGATTTAAAATCCTAAGGAAAAGAACACTTTATCACTACATGTAATAATATCCAGTTTTCAATTTTATCAACAGCAATTTGGGGACATTTATCTACAACTTAAACATCTCCCCGATCTAAACTTAGTTCTAAAGGTTAGAGATTAGAGACTGAGAATTAATGGGAATGAAGTATGCTTTGTATTTCAGTTTGGGCCTGTCTGAGAATTATGATCATACCAGTAGAAAATTATACTTTTTAAGCATTTGTAACTGGGCACCAAGATTTATAAATTAATATAAACATTCTCAAAATAAATACTATGAGAGGTGTACTAAGAGATAGTTCTAAAAAATAGTCCAATTTTATTTTTAGAATTCAGTTATAGTGAACATGTTATATGTAGTAATTGAGAAACCAGTAATCTTGTGTAGAAACTAAATATTTTGTCCTAGGTAGACTGAATTGTTTTGCTACCTTAAGAAAAAGAAAAGAAAGAAATTTCTGGTACTCACAAGGAAGCAAAAGGAATGTCTAGGAAAGAGTTTAATGCAATCTTCTTTCTATTAATTAAATGTCTTTCTGGACATTGTCATCCATGTATATCAAGCATTCCTCCACCTCTTTTACTTGACACTCTCTTATCTCCTTCTTATTCCTGTTCCCTCCATTCCTCAATAAAAGTCCCCTTCTGCACAACCATAGACTTGGAACTGGAACTGTCAAATAAAATTTGATGACTCAACTGTGGATACACGAGTGCAGGGAGGGACTTTCTTGCTCTCAGCATCTATCAGTAGCTGATAGATCAGGTTGTTGCTGCTGAATAGCAAGAAGTTAGCTGCATGTCATCTGCACACTTTGAACCATTATTTTTTTAGTATAATATAATAAATTCTTAAAGTAAATAATTATAATAATATGACTCGTACCTGCCATTCAGAGAGAACACTGATGTGTTATTACTTGGCCTACATTAACTTACTTCATTCACAATATCTTCTTTGTAGTACATGTAGTAAAACTTTAAAGTAAAAGATATACTAAACAGGTTTTTTTTTCATATCAAAAAATCAATATTACCCAAAGGTTATGAAAAGGCTCTGGGAACTTAAGAGTAAAAATTCATTTCCAGACTATTCTTTTACATTCCTGACCTGAATGTATATAGGCTTTTTATGGCTCAGTTGTATAGCTAACATTTTTAGCACATTTGTACTAAGTATTCTGAAGGAAACTTATTTTACTGTTCCCCTCTCTTACACACACACACACACACACACACACACACACACACACACACACACACACACACACACACTTGACTATCAAAACAAATAATGTCAAGGCTTTATAAAAATAGATTATTGAAATAAGGGAAGGCAAGCCAGTTTGTGGTCTCATGAGTCTGTGCGCATCCTCCAGGTACTCTAATGATGTGGTCGCTGAAAATACATTTGTTACACAATCTGCAATGTCTAAAATTTTAATTTTCCGCTATGAAGCATCTAAGGTCTGTCTGGGATAGTCGGAAATGTGTTTCTAATTGCTTTTTCCATGCAAAAAAGATACAATAGATGACTAGCAGGAGAACAATTAATCATGCATCTAAGTGCAGCTTCTCTTCTGCATGTAATATTTATAAGTATTATAAACTCCAGGCTAATGCTGACATCAATGCCTACTTGAGAAACCAAATTCTGTAATTGTCACATGCCCAAAATTCACTGAGAATCAAGATCATTACTTGTTTATGGTTCAGATTCTATTTATTGTGACTTAGGGTGGAGAAACAACTATTTTTAAGTTTCTATTAGCAATGGAGAAATTGTTTGTCTGTACTATTCTTACGCTTTTATTGTTGCTATTACTGTTGATTCATTTTCTCTTCCACTGACTACAAAAACACCGTAAGACATTATGTGAAGATGATTCTTTCCTCCTCTGTGTTTGTAAAAGGTCTTTCTGTGTAAGACTTCCCTAATTTTTAAATTTTATTTAATAATCCAGCTACTTTAATAATTTAATGGAAACGTTAAGAGCTTAGAAAGTGACAGTGAGACCCGCTTGATTTGCAGATGTGCAGCAGCAAATCACCTGTCACTGTCGTTATTTATCTTACCAGGCATATGGTTTCTAGTTTGTTAACATGGTGATATTTGTTAATTATTGGTCAAGCTTTTATTTTAATTCTTTAAGAAGACTATTTTAGGAAGAATTTTATACAAATTACTTCAGTCCATCCAGAAGTACAATTCATTTAGTTTTCTACTTAAATACTAAACAAGTTATGGAATATCAAAAGTGAATCCTAAATTTAACTTTAATCAACCATTTGTAAATAAATACAGTATAGTGTAAATAACATATAGTATAAATAAATACTAACTTATTTATGGTAACTCGCATATGTCTATAACCTCTTGTATTTTTAGTATTTAATACACCTAATATGTAATTATTTAACTATCAGATTTAATTTTTGTCATAAACAAACCAAACTTTATATGATACCACTACAGACCCTGTAAAATGATAGGAATAATATTTGAAACACACAAAATTTCTTCACTTATAGGAAAACAGAAACAATTAAAGCAAATTAAACATTAGTATTCCAGTAGTCCATAGTTTGTCAATGAGAACATAGAAAATTACTGCTATAAATATAATAAGATAGCATCTAAGAGATTTGAATTGTGCCCAGGAAGAGCTATTGGAATTTGAACGGAGCAAGAAAAGACAAGTGCTAAGAAAAGGAAGGAGCCTGAACTAATCTCAGATGCAAAAGTGAGTTTGAGGACTTTAAGATAAAGGTGAAGACAAGAAAAATAATGTTGAAATATCTTAAATATCTGCAGATATGTTGAGTAAGGGGATCATATGGAGAGGATATTGAATCTCAGACTACAGTGCTTATGTTGTATTGTATAATAGAAGTCGATTTTAAAAAATGGTCCAACAGGGGGCTGGAGAGACAGCTCCACCGATTACCTGCTGCACTCACAGAGAACCCAGGTTTGGTCCCCAGCACCGATGTGGCAGCTCACATCTTTCTGTTAGTCCAGTTAAAAGCGATCTGATATCTTCTAGCCTCTACAGGCAACTTCGTGAACACAGTGCAACAGTCATCCATCGAAAATAAAATGAATAACGATGAGCTCGAAAGCTAAATCATAGAAACACATATCCAAATGCAGCTTCACATATAACAATAAGAATAGTGAAGTGTCGACATGACTATGGAAACAGGTTACACGGTCCCCTCAAGTCAAACCCTTTGTTTACCAGGCCATCACGGTGAACACTAGGACATGGTGAAAACGTGAAAATGCCTACTTTGGTTCTTTTCATTGTGGCTGGATATTTTTTTAAATGGAATATCATTGTGTAAAGGAAACTAGTTTAAAGCAGACTTAGGCAGAGGGCTACTACATACCTGAGAGAATATCTGATAGAGTCCTAACTCCTATGTCACAGATGAGACTAATTGCTGGTACACCTGGCCTATTGGTTTCAGGACATGGTCCCTTTCATTTTGACAGTCTATGGCATATTCAAATGAAAGTTGAAATAAAGCAAATAGAACACAATCACAAATGTTTCCCTTCCATTTAAACCCTTTATATTCCCATTGTGTCAATTAATTTTTTCATCATTGGGACATAATACCTGCCATAAACAACTTAATGGATGAAAAATTTATTTGGCTCAGCTTTGAAGTTTTGCTTTAATTATGTCCAAAGAAGACATGAGCAGCTACACTGGCAGCAGGACCATGAGACAGTGGCTTTGTTTGCATGAAGATAGACAAATATTCAAAATTATATTGTAACTGGGAAGGTACAACCATGAGAAACCTGTCTTTTCCTCATAGTGGTCTATTTTTGTCAACTATAACCCATTTCCTAAATGCCTCATAGTTTTCAAAATTGTGCCTTGAGATGGGAACTAGACACTCATAACACTAGCCTATAAGGAACAACTTTTACTTAAACATAAACATATCCATGTTCTTTTCTTCCCTGATCTTTATTGCCTACCTTCATCTCCACATCAAAACCTCTCTTTGGTTTTTGCACTCTACCTTTTCAAACGGTCTGTTCCATTTATCTGTCTCCCATCTGCTGTTATATATACACTAGCACTAAAAGGCTAACCTAAATATTGGGTAAGGTACAAAAGAGAGTAATGAATCAATGACTTCTAGTTAGCCTTTGGTTGTAATCTCCCTGCAATTTACAGGTCCTTAACAGTAATGTGACTTCATTAGAAGTGTCAGAGAGGAAAGGTGAATGTAAATTAAAGCCATAGTGGCCTTTCATAAAAAGATTGGTTTAGCTTTTTCTCAAGCTAGTCCTTCATTTGTGTGCCATTTCTATCCTAGTTTTGAGCTGTACCAAGCAGTCTAGATACCAAGATTAGAGTTTTGGATTAGTATCAGAAGTGGCAGCTCCCACAATATGTTCTTGACCAGTAATCTAGACACAGGTAGAATTGTGATGAGAGATATATTGGGTATCTTATTTCTTCACTGACTTGCAAGAAGGATACTCAGTTACAGAAGGCAGAAGACTTTGAGTAAAAGAAGCATTCTACTTTCAACACAAGACATTGATCTTACAGTCTTATAAACATGATTCATATGTTTTAAAAATCACATTTAACTCTGCACCTATGTACTCTCTGAACAAGAGTCCTGTGGAAAAGACATGTAATACTGATTAGAAATCATATCTCAGTGAACATATGTATATTTCACACACATGCACATCATCCATACACTTTGGTTTTTCTTAGTAGCAATATGGCCTGATGGATATTATTTGAGATACATGGCCTGAAAGACTCTTGTTTCCAAACTTCACTTGATAACACTACATGAGAAATCATCACCTAATTGTGTTATAGAAACTAGATTTAATTTAAGCTTAAAGAAAGGACAGAGGTATTGGATTGTGTAATGACAATTTTGAAATTTTGGTTTCCTTACAAAACACAGCAGTCTCGATTAACCTGGACCCTGGAGATCTCTCATACTAGAACACCAACCAGGCAGCATACACCAGCTGATACACATATACTGCAGAGGACTGCAGGGTCTGGATTTAGTCAGAGATGATACACCTAACCCTCAAGAGACTGGAGGCCACAGAGAATTTAGAGGTCTGGTGGGGTGAGGGTGGGGGATGGGAACAGCCTTGTGGAATCAGTGGGGGTGGAAAGGAGGTATGGGATGTAGAACAGTTGGAGGGTGGGCCAGGAGGGGAATAAAATCTGGAGTTTTAAATAAATAAATAAACAAACAAACAAACAAACAAAACACAGAAATATTACAATATATTTTGTTTTACCCTGAGGTGGGATAAGGAAGGAGCTGCTTCAGAATGGCCACAGCAGCTGACTATGATGTTCCTGTTACTCTGGCATGGGTGTGATTTTCACCTGTAAATTGTTTCTGCAATTGTGTGAAGTTTGGAATTCTGGGGACTTTTCAGTAGTTACATAAATGGAAGAACCCCCCAAGAGGTGATTGTGTTGTTGGTTGGTTGTTGATTCTTGTTGGTTGCTGTAGGTTGGGGTTTCTTAAGTAGCCATGTGCAAAGAAAAACCAAAAAGAAGAAATTAGATATCCAGATGGATACGATCAAACTTGTCCCAAGGAACTCTATGCCCCTAACCAGCAGAAAGTAGTCTAATGTTAACATTGTCCCCTTTATAATCCCTGATTTTATTCAGGAATCTCTTTTCTCTCTACCCTTTTCTGTCTCTCATCTAGCATTAGTGGGTTGAAAAGGTGAAAGAAAAATGATGAGAAAGGCAGAAGAAAGAACTCTCCAAGCAGGCAAAAAACAGCTATGGGATTATAGTTCAGTAGTATATTACAAGCCTAACATAGTCCAAACCCTGATTTTGATCTTCAGTTCTTGTTTTGCCATGAAAAAAGTTACTTCAAACTTTATATGTGCAAAGTGTATGTGTTCTGCAAATTTTCCACTTGGAACATTTTCTAGCAGAAACTGTATACCCTGAGAACAAACATTTTTGCAATTTTTCAGTGAAAGAATTGTCTTTGGTATTTGAAAATCTGTTCCTCATTGCTGCCAAGTACGTGGTCTTTCTGATGTTCGGGTTGTTAATGGAAATTGAATAATCCTAGCACATTTTATATTGACAGCATTTTAACAGTAACATCTAATATTGTGAGAATTTCTCCTTCAAAAATATTTTCAATTTTTACATTGTTGGGCTATGTGATCATTAAATACATACTTCAACTCTCTAATTGAAGTCTGAAGGCATTATAAAAATCTATTATTGCTCAAATGAAACATAAAACATTTGGGATGGGGGGGGAAATAAAAATTGTCCCAAATTCTCAGAGGCAATTAAGCCCACTAGTTGCAGTTTTCCTTTAAAAGAGGGAGGATAATCTAATTGAATGACTTATTATGCACCACTTTATTGACACTGCTTTATATTTAGCATAAGAGCATTTGAAAAAGAAATCCCATGCCTGCAGGCACTTTAAAGTATTCACAGCAGATGATGTCTCCTGTCTTTGCTCTCACTAATCTCATATTCTAGAAGATCTGAAGAAAGATGATTTCTATTTGAACAATGGGCAATTTTAGACATATTTAGATTTCTTATGCTGTAGAAAAGGCTGGCCTTGAACTCAGAGATTCATCTGCCTCTGCTTCTTCAGCGCTGAGTGTGAAGTAGTGTACCACCAGCCGCTCACTAGATTTCTAGACCCAAATATTCCATACTATGAGTTGTACACCTAAAAAGAAGTTATCAGTATTGAAAGAAAATAGTTAGCAATACATGGATTTTGGAGACAGGTGTGACAAAAACATGTCAATTCCCCATATGAATGCCCTGTCAAGAGGTTTATTCTGATAAAGGCAGTCTATACAAGAGCTAAAAAGAGTGCCCAAAGGGACACACAGCTACATTACCTATTGTTGCTGCATCACCTATGGTGGTGGTGGTGATGGCTGTGATTGCTGTTTATTTAAGTTAATGTTAATGCTACTGATAAAATTATTTATTACACTTAGGAAAATTTTATAGTATTGATACTGATTTCTATTGTGATAATGTAGTAACAATGTTTAGTCTTTAAAATAGATGCCTAAGTAAGTCAGAGTAACATTACAGCCCATTAAAACAATGTTTCAAATTCAAGTAATATGATTCCAACAATATGTATTCCCTCATGTTGATGGAAAAATTAACAAAGAACTATTTTCAAGTATATACATTTTGAAAATAAGCATAAGTAAATTAAAATATTAATTTTATATTTGGGGCTTCATTTATTATGAAAAAAGTTTTTGAAATGTTTCATTAAAATCTTTTCCCACAAAGGTAATCTTAAGAATCCAAAGAGAAGAACATTGCAAATTGTTTCTCTAATGAATAAAGATACCCTTCTCAATTTTCTTATATAAATTTTCAGGTTTTCACGACATTGTGAGCTTAACTATGTTTTTTCAATAAGCTTTTGCTGAAATATTGTCCCTTGGTACAGAGAAAGGTTTCTAAGATGGAACTAAACTAAATGAGGTCATGAGGGATGATCCTAACTAAATATTTCCAGCATTCTTACAAAAAAAGATAAAAGTATGGATTAAAAGAAAGCCAGGTGAGATACAAGGATATATCACCTACCAGTCAGAGAGGCACACCTAATTACATGAATCTTAACAGCCCTTTAATCTTGGGCTTCTAGCTTCAGAGTGTGAGAAAAAAATTATCTTTCTACAGTTACACTCCTTTTGATACTTTATCTGATGTTCTTACACCCCTGACAGAACCATAGTCAATAATGCTGCAAGTTCTATTTTCTTTAGCCACATGCTGTACTGTCTAGAAATGACACTTAGAAAACACCACTCAACCTTGGGTGCAAACTTGGGGGACTGTCCCACGGTCCCCAGAGGACTCTCTGGCAGGCACCCTAGAATGCCTAGAATCACTGGTGAGTAGAATGCAACATCTGTTCCAAAACAATCATAAGGGGCCTGTGACAGCAGCAGCAAGGACACAGGAGCACTGCCTGACCAGTGACTCAGGTTCCCTTCTAGTCAGTGCTGGTATAATTTGATTTTGAACAAAGCAGACAGTCCCACAATCCCCAGAGGAGACACCACTTCCAGATGCTATAACATGCCCAGGATCTTAGGATTCCAGGATACCAGGATACAAGGAGCTTAGTGACACAACAATCTCAGGATCTCAGAGGAAGCTTGACTGCCAAGAACTTTGACACACCCAGAATCTCAGGTTCACAGGATCCTGGAATCATAGGATCACAGAGAAAGCTGCACTCTGATGAGTCCTGAATCAACTGGGATTACAGGAAGATCAGACTCCAATCAGATATATTGTGGGCAGCAAGCACTTGAGATAATCAGATGGCAGGAGGCAAGCATAAGAACAGAAGCAAAAGAAACCAAGTTTACTTGGCATCATCAGAAAAAAACTCTTTCAACTTAGCAAGTCCTGGTTACACCATCACACCAGAAAAGCAAGATATTGATCTAAGTCATGTCTCATGATGATGATGAAGGACTTAAAGAAGGAAATAAATAACTCCCTTAAAGAAATACAGGAGAACACATCCAATCAGGTGAACAAAACCACCCAGGATCTAAAAATGGAAGTAGAAACAGTAAAGAAATAACAAAGGGAGTTCACGCTGAAAATAGAAAACCTAGAAAAGAAGTTAGAAGCCAAGGATGCAAGCATAACCAACATAATACAAGAGATGGAAGACAGAATCTTAGGTATAGAAGATACCATAGAAAACATTGACATAACAATCAAAGAAAATGCAAAATGCAAAAAGATTCTAAAACAAAACATCTAGGAAATTCAGGACACAATGAGAAGACCAAATCTAAGCATACTAGGTATAGATGAAAAGGAGGATTTCCAATTTAAAGGGCCAGTAAATATCTTCAACAAAATTATAGAAGAAAATTTCCCCAACTAAAGAAAGAGATGCCCATGAACATACAAGAAGCCTATAGAACTCCAAATAGTTTGGACCAGAAAAGAAATTCCTCCTATCACATAATAATGAAAACACCTAAAGCACAAAACAAAGAATATTAAAATCAGTAAAGGAAAAAGGTTAAATAACATATAAAGGCAGACTTATCAGAATTATACCTGACTTCTCCCCAGAGACTATGAAAGCCAGAAGATCCTGGGAAGATGTCATACAGACTCTAAGAGAACACAAATGCCAGCCCAGGCTACTATACTCAGCAAAAATCTCAATTACTATAGATGGAGAAGCTAAGGTATTCCATGACAAAACCAAATTCTCAGAATATCTTTCCACAAATACATCCTTTAAAAAGATAATAAAGGGGAAACTTCAACACAATGAGGACAACTAAGCTTGAGAAAAAGCAAGAAAGTAATCTTTCAACAAACCTAAAAAAGATAGCCACATGGACAGAATTACAAATCTAACAACAAAAATAACAGGAAGCAACAATGACTTTTCTGTAATTTCTCTTAATATCAATGAACTAAATTCCCCCCAAAAAAGACATAGATTAACAGATTGGTTAAGACAAAGACAAACACTATCTTAGAGTAAAAGCTGGAAAACAATTTTCCAAGCAAATGGTCTCAAGAAACAAGCTGGAGTAGCCATTCTAATATCAAATAAAATTGACTCTCAACCTAAAGTTCTCAAAAAAAAAAAAAAAAAAAAAAAAAAAAAAAAGATAAGAAAGGACACTTCTTACTTATCAAAGGTAAAATCTACCAAGATGAACTCTTGATTCTGAACATCTATGCTCCAAATTCAAGGGCATCTACATTCATTAAAAAACTTTGCTAAAACTCAAAGAACACATTAAATCTCATCCAACAATAGTGGGAGATTTCATCACCCCACTCTCATCAATGGACAGATTCTGGAAGCAGAAATAAAACAGAGACACAGTGAAACAAACAGAAATTATGAAACAAATGGATTTAACAGATATCTATAGAACATTTCACCCTAAAACAAAAGGATATACCTTCTTCTCAGCACCTCATGGTATGTTCTACAAAACTGACCATATAATTGGTCACCAAACAGTCCTCAGCAGATACAAAATTATTGAAATAGTCGCATGCACACTATCTGATCAATACGAACTATGGTTGATCTTCAAAAACAAAATAAATAATAGAAAACCCGCATACACGTGGATGCACACATGGAAGCTCGGTCAAAGAAGAAATAAGAAAGTAATTAAAGACTTTTTAGTTTAATGAAAATGAAGCCACAACATATCCAAACTTATGGGACACAATGAAAGCAGTCCTAAGAGGGAAACTCATATCTATGAGTGCTTCCAAAAGGAAGCTGGAGACAGCATACACTACCAGCTTAACAGCACAAGTAAAAGCTCTAGAACAAAAGGAAGCAAATTCATCCAAGAGTAGATGGCAGGAAATAATCAAACTCCGGGCTGAAAACAACCAAGTAGAAACAAAAAGAACTATTCAAAAAATCAACCAAACCAGGAAGTGATTTTTGAGAAAATCAACAAGATAGATAAACCTCTAGCCAGGCTAACTAGAAGGCACAGGGACAGTATCCTGATTAACAAAATCTTCATCAAAATTCCAACTCAATTCTTCACAGAATTAGAAAGGGCAATTAACAAATTCATCTTGAATAACAAAAATCCTAGGAGAGCAAAAACTATTCTCAACCATAAACAAACATCTGGTAGAATCACAATTTCCGACCTCAAGCTGTACTAAAGAACAATTCTGATAGAAACTGCATGGTACTGATACAGTGACAGACAGGTAGATCATTGGAAAAGAATTGAAGACACAGAAATGAATGCACACACCTATGGTCACTTGATTTTTGACAAAGGAACAAAAACCATCCAGAGGAAAGAAGACAGCATCTTCAACAAATGGTGCTGGCTAAACTGGTAGTTATCTTGTAGAATCATGTGAATTGATCCATTTTTATCTCCTTGCACAAAGCTCAAGTCTAAGTGGATCAAAGAACTCCACATAAAACCAGAGACACTGAGACTTATAGAGAGAAAGTGGGAAGAGCCTCAAAGATATGGGCACAGGGGGAAAGATTCCTGAACAGAACACCAATGACCTGTGCTTTAAGATCAAGAATCAACAAATGGGACCTCATAAAATTGCAAAGCTTCTGTAATGCAAAGGACACTTTTAATAAGACCAAAAGTCAACCAAGAGATTGGGAAAAGATCTTTATCAATTTTAAATCCAATAGGGGGCTAATATCTAATATATATAAAGAACTCAAGGAGTTGGACTCTAGTAAACTAAATAACCCTAGTAAAAATGGGGTACAGAGCTAAACAAAGAATTCTCAACTGAGGAATACTGAATGTCTGAGAAGCACCAAAAAAAAAAAATGTTTAACACCTTTAATCATCAGGGAAATGCAAATCAAAACAACCCTGAGATTCCACCTCATACCAATCAGAATGGCTAAGATCAAAAACTCAGGTGACAGCAGATGCTGGTGAGGACATGGAGACAGAGCATCACTCCTCCATTGCTGGTGGGACTACAGGCTGGTACAACCTCTCTGGAAATCAGTCTGGCAGTTCCTCAGAAAATTGGACATAGTACTACCAGAAGATCCAGCAATACCTCTCCTGGGCATATACCCAGAAGATGTTCCAACTGGCAATAAGAACACATACTCCACTATGTTCATAGCAGCCTTATTTATAATAGCCAGAAGCTGGAAAGAACCCTGATGTCCCTCAACAGAGGATGGATACAGAAAATGTGGTACATTTACACAATGGAATACTAAGCAGCTATTCAAAACAATGAATTTATGAAATTCTTAGACAAATGGATGGATCTGGAGGATATCATCTTGAGTGATGTAACCCAATCACAAAAGAATAACACATGATATGTACTCACCGATAAGTAGATATTAGCCCAGAAACTCAGACTCCTTTTTAGAAGGGGGAACAAAATACCCATGGGAGGAGTTACAGAGACAAAGTTAGGAACAGAGCCTGGAGGAACAATAATACAGAGACTGCTCCACGTCTGGATCCAGCCCATAAACAAACACCAAACCTAGACATTAGGCAGACGCCAACAAGAGCCTGCTGACAGGAACCTGATATAGTTATCTCCTGTGAGTCTCTGTCAGTGCCTGGCATATACAAAAGTGGATGCTCACAGTCATTCATTGGATGGAGCATAATGTCCCCAATGAAGGAGCTAGAGAAAGTACCCAGGGAGTTGAAGGGGTCTGATGCCCCATAGGAGGAACATCAATATGAACTAACCAGTACACCCAGAGCTCCTTGGAAGTATACCACCATTCAAAGAAAACAAATGGTGGAATTTGTGGCTCTAGCTGTATATGTAGCAGAGGATGGCCTAGTAGATGCCCTTTGTCCTGTGAAGGCTCTATGCCCCAGTATAGGGGAATGCCAGGACCATGAATTAGAGTGGGTGGGTTGGGTAGCAGGGGGAGGGGAGAGGGGATTTTTGGAGTGGAAACTAGGAAATGAGATAGCAATTGAAATGTAAATAAAGAAAATATCTAATAAAATAAATTAAACAAAAGAAAACACCACTCTTCATAAAACATTTTTGTGTGTGCTTGTGTATGAGTGTGTGTTCAACTCTCTCTCCCTCTCTCTTTCTCTCTCTCTCTCTCTCCCTCTCCCTCTCCCTCTCCCTCTCTCTTTCTCTCTCCCTCTCCCCCTCTCTCTCTGTGTATGTGTGTGTGTCTGTGATACACATTATATGAGTGTAGTGTACACCATTGCTAGATGGTTATATGCTCATGTGAAAACAGATGTTTGCATATGTGAGGACCGGAGCCAATGTTGGATATATCTTACAATATTCCCCTCCTTTATTTTTTGAAAAAGCTCTGTCATGGAACTTGAAGCTGAACAGAACATTGAATAGAAAGTTGTTTTTTCTGGCCACTGAGATTTGTCAATAAGCATATGTCCACATCCTACACCAGCTCTGACATTAGGTAAGAACACCATCACTTGGTGCTTTTATATGAGTCCTGGGAATCCATAATCCGGTCTTTACACTTGGGCAGCAGGCACTTTACTAAGTGAGCCACCTTTTTCAATACCCTGCACCCAAATTTTATGACAAACATAGCTTCAAGTATCTTCACAGTAGGAATCCTGAAGAAAACTTACTTTGGGTGCATAAAATAAACAATAAAATGAAATGCAATGATGAAATAATATCCAGTCACTCATTCATCTTGAGTCAAGTTCTGAAATTTTGGAGCTTTAGATAGAGCACTGTGTACTAAATACTTCCCCTTCATTGATTGATGGAAACTAGTAAAAATGGTTTCCTAAAGGGCAGATGAATCACTCCTTAAGATATTTTAGACAGATAATATTTTTGAAAATATTAAGGAAACTAGAACTGTCAATTATCAGAATCAGTCTTCTTCTTGGCCTGGAAATTGTAAAAGATATTTGATAGCAGTCAGCCCACTCTATTACAATTAAAAAGCACAGTAGTTTTTTCTAAATTAATGAGCAGTACATGAAATATGTTATAAAATAATTACAAAAAATGCATGTATAGAAGCTACCATCTGTTGGGAGCTGTGCTGCATATTTTATTATGATTTTCTTAATTCTTCATTACTGTTTGTAAAGGGTTGAATATATTTGGTTTAAATACCATCATCCAAAGACCAAAGGGTATAGTAAGATGCTACAGATCATAAGAATTTCACTTGAAGTTAGGCTAAAATGGTGGTTGAAAATATTATAATACTATTGGTATCTAATTTGTATTGTCCAATATATTATATTCTTATCTTTTGATATATTTTTTTAACTTTCCTTTCTACTAAAGTCATCATAAATATCTATTTTAATGGATGAATCGCTGCTGCCTTTGCTTAGACAATAGGTAAGATTATGTTTTAAAGAGCTGTAATTTTTGTGCTCGTTTGTCTTTTAACAGTCCTTGATACCCATTCGCCAAATGAGATGCTGAAAGTTACTTCATATTGTTAAGAAACTCATTTGTATCTGCTGCTGTTTCTGGTGGCTGGTATTTTCTGTTCCTTTCTGTCAGTTGTTTGATTCTTTAGAAAAAAAATAATCTTAGCTGCGATACAAGGATTTTTATTTCTGATGTTTTAAACCTCATAACAAGTGAAATCATGTAGTCTATAATCAATATTTTCCATGAATAATAATGGATGAAACATAATTGTTTAGAAACTCAAGAATATGCTTTCTTCAGTTGCTTCTGAATCTGTTTTTAGGATTTTTTATGTTCAGCAATATTGTTAATATTGTTGTATAATCCCTGTCAGAGTTGTTCCTATGCCTTATGATGGCATAAATAATGGGAAAAAAGAGAAAAAGTGATAATAGGTTGTGGATTTTAGTGTTTGTGTCTTCACATGTATGTGGTGTGTGGTGTGTGTGTGTGTGTGTGTGTGTGTAAGAGGAGGGAGAGAAAGCAAGACAGCAAAAAGCAGCCAGCTCTTGACTGACTCAACAGATCATTTGCACCCTTTGCATCCATAGCTCTTTTCTGTATTGCAGCTGAAATGTTTATTAAAGTCTTTCTTTCCTATGTATTTTTAAAACTTTGTTAGAATACTACAAGATATCGCAGTATTATCTTTTTCATTTGTTCATTTGAATTAATAGGGATCTGAAACAGTCTTTATTTCCTTATGAGAACAGCTAAATTTTAATATCACTCTCATCATCAAAACAAAATAAAATTTTAAAAAAGCCTGAGGAAGTAAAATGTGAGAAATCTGTAAGAATGTGACCTAGGCTGTCAGGGAACAGCAAATATATTCCTGGAATCAAAATTGAAGACAAAATATCTTCACTGCAGCACCATTATTACAAACAATATTTCAGGATGGTCTTTCCCAATATACATCAGTCCAAGGTATAACCTCAAACCATAACAGTTTTGATTAATCTTAAAACATATTCAAGTAAATAACTTATAAATGGACCTTGAAAGAAGTAAAATTCACAAATATGACCGTATTTACTTCCTATGTGTCCCAGAATTAAAAATATTTGAAATAATTATCTTACAATAGATATTTACTTATTCTGTAAATTTTTTTCATTAATATGCTCTAAGATAACATTTTAGAATAATTTAACCGGTAAGATATGTTAGATGTATAAATATAATCTTATTATTTTAATTTACCCATCCTTTTCATTTAACCAAAGAACATTACATTGTGTTTTCAACCTATTAGAAAACCTTAACTGTTTAAATTATCACCGTATAGGTTTGGACATAGTACTACCTGAGAACCCACTAATACCACTCCTGGGTGTATACCCAGAAGATGTTCCAATATGTAATAAGGACACATGCTCCACTATGTTCATAGCAGCCTTATTTATAATAGCCAGAAGTTGGAAAGATCCCAGATGCCCCTCAACAGAGGAATGGATACAGACAATGTGGTACATTTGCACAATGGAGTACTACTCAGCTATTAAAAAGAATTAATTTATGAAATTCCTAGGCATATGGATGGACCTGGAGGGCATCATCCTGAGTGAGGTAACCCAATCACAAAGGAACTCTCACAATATGTACTCACTGATAAGTGGATATTAGCCCTGAAACTTAGGATACCCAAGATATAAGATACAATTTGCTAAACACATTAAACTCAAGAGAACGAAGACCAAAGTGTGGACACTTTGCCCCTTCTTAGAATAGGAAAAAAAAAAACACCCATGGAAGGAGTTACAGAGACAAAATTTGGAAGTGTGACGAAAGGATGGACCATCTAGTGATTGCCATATCCAGAGATCCATCCCATGATCAACTTCCAAACGCTGACACCATTGCATACACTAGCAAGATTTTGCTGAAAGGACCCAGATATAGCTGTCTCTTGTGAGACTATGCCAGGGCCTAGCAAACACAGAAGTGGATGCTCACAGTCAGCTATTGAATGGACCACGGGGCGCCCAATGGAGGAACTAGAGAAAGCACCCAAGGAACTAAAGGGAACTGCAACCCTATAGGTGGAGCAACAATATGACCTAAGCAGTACCCCGGAGCTCACGTCTCTAGCTGCATATGTATCAAAAGATGGCCTAGTCGGCCATCACTGCAAAGAGAGGCCCATTGGACTTGCAAACTTTATATGCCCCAGTACAGGGGAACGCCAGGGCCAAAAAGGGGGAGTGGGTGGGTAGGGGAGTGGAGGGTGGGTATGGGGGACTTTTGGTATAGCATTGGAAATGTAAATGAGCTAAATACCTAATAAAAATGGGAAAAAATGGGATTTATATTCATACATGTATTTTGATCACATTCTCTCCCACCCTTTCTTCTCAGACCCTCCTGACTTTCATCAAAACTCCCTAGCCACCTTGCTTGATGTTCATTGTTTCCCTTAATGATAGAAAATATAACTTATAAATATACATAAAATCAAGGACCCTGTTTGGTAATACCCTGATTATTACACCTGCCCTGGAGTACCAGTGATATATCTAATATCTCTCTATTGAGGAAAGACAATTTTCCTTCACAAATTTCCAATCAATTGCAATGAACATCTTGGCTAAGTGTTGTTACTCACTACTCATTTTTCCTGATTTTGTCTGGCATGAGCTTATACTGGCCTTATGCATGCTGTCACAGTCTTTGTGAAGTGATATGTGCCTTGGAGCTGTCTGGAAAGTGCTATTGCTTTGGAGTTGCCTGCCATCTCTAGCTCTATCAGTCATTCTGGCTCTTTTGCATCGGTATCTGTGCCTTGATGGAAGGAGTGTGATAGACATATCCCATCTGTGATGAGTGAGCCAATGTCACTATCTGTATGATGTCCAATTGTGGATCTCTGTATTAATTGCCATCTTCTGCAGGGAGAAGGTTCTTTGTATGCTTGAACAATGCAGGAATCAATCTGTTCTTTTGGAGACACATTATGACTTTTTTTGGTAAAACATTAGTAATAGGTTTCCCACTAGGCACAAGACCTAGTTAGTCCCAGGTTCTTGTCATCATTAATAGTCTCAATGGGGGCCTTAAAGCAAAATTTAAAAAGTGTTAGTTACTCCCATACCATCCATGATATTATTGTAATATTAAGCCCATTTTGCAGGGAAGTTGTCCCTGTGGATTGAAGGGTGTACAACGCTAGGAGATTGATAATCACTTTTCTCCTCCTGTAGCTTGTGTACTCACTTCTAGTCTTATTAATACTACTCAATAGGGGCGAACTTGTAACTTGGCCATCAGCTCAGTTTCTCCATGTTTGATGGTATAAGTATGATATCTTCTTCACCAAAAGGATCCTAAGGTCAGGTTGTAGAAAGTAACCACAACACAACAGCTTGTAAAAAGATTTCTCCCTAGTGACGAAGAAAGACCTCCAAATAAAGTACAGCAAACAGGGTCATTAATGCTTCATGGTACCACTTACATTGAATAGTCTTTTTTGTGCTGATTGAGTTGTGGGTAGATTATTGATGATGACCTGAAAGTACAGAGGAACATACAGAACAATCCTGAGAATAATGTTTCCCTAACATGTATTTTATTGTGATGCTCTTGTAATTTATGGACACATTACAATTAGATTCTAAATAAGGTGTAGATAAGTTGGAGCATAAATGGGATATAATAGTATAAGATTACTTCCATTAAAACAGTTATTCTGGGCTAGAGAGATGGTTCAGTGGTCAAAAGTGCTGGCTACCCTTTTAGAGGAACTCAACTCAATTCCCAGCACCCACATGGGTGTTCATAATTATCTGTAACTCCACTTTCAGAAGATCTAACAGCTTCTTTTGGCCTTCCAGGGTACAAGCAAATACATAGTACACAGACATATATGCTGAGGAGAATATCCACATACATTATTTTGTAAATTTTTATGAAGTACAAAATTCAAAATTTGAAGAGAAAACTTTCGTAGAGTCACAAGGGTATAGTGTAATGTTTTGCTAAATTAAAAGAAATAAAATCGTGAGGAATAATCAAATCCTTAAAATAGGACTGAGATAAAATTGTTATTTAAAAACACATAAAAATATAGCCTTCATCACACACACACACACAACACACATATATGTATGCATGCACGCACACACACACACACACACACACATATATATATATATATCCCTTTATGAGTCAAATAATGTCCTTTTGAACTCACGTACAGAAATCTTAATCTCTAGCATCTCGGTGTTTTGAGTTGTAACCTCATTTGGCAATTTTGTTTTGTAGCTATAAGCATGTTACTATAAAGTAATCAGCAATAACTGTAATCAAAGCTTCCGGATGTGCTCCTGAAGAAGGGGAGTTTAGAGTCAGCAGGAAGATGGCCACACACAAAGCATATAGAGAAGCTTGGGATGGATTCTTTCCTCACAGCCCTCAGCACCATTCTCCCCTGTTAATTCTTTGCTTCTGTTTCGTAATCTTCAAAGATATGAGATTACTCGTATGCCTCTCCTTTCTTTAAGCCACTCAGCCAGCAGTATTCATCTATAGGACTCAATAAAGTGATGTGTCTCATTGCCAAAAATTAATCACTTGTAGTGTGGCATCCAACTTTCTTGATGATTCAGTGGGTTAAATTAAACAGTAGGTTTTGAGATTGTTGTGATGTCATAATAACAGAAAAGTCATTTTCTCTCAGATTTTGAGGCTGAAAGCCCCAAAAGCAAGCCTGCCAGTTGTTACACTGGATTATGATCCCAACCATATGCATGTCGCTAACATTAACTTCCTCTCTACAGGCTATGTTATAGTAGGAATCAGGGAGAATTATAGGGCAGTGAATTTAGTTCGAATATTACTTAATAAAGGCCCACTAAAAGAGGATTAATAACTACTAAACATTATTTCTAAACTTCCATTTAGTATACTTCTCATTTTGAGAACCATTAAGTTATGAAGTTCAAACATTAAAATATAAAGGCATAAAATGTTTAAAAAAGAATGTCTTAATTTGAATCTACATAAGTGACAATCTGAAAATCCTAAGTTAATTGTTATTACAGTATTCAAACCCTATTACAGATAACAGCACATTTTATATCTCTGAAATATAATATAGAAATATCTTCTCTAGTTGGTCTTTGGACTTCTCTAGTCCAAGAATAAATTTTATTTTATTTACTTGTATGGTGCTTTCCTGCATTCTGTGTTATACCTTTTGCCTAGAGCCATAGGCATTAAGGGCACTTCTGAGGCATCTGTGCTTTCATGAAAGGCTATAGCCAAACTAAAACATTTTCCTGATTTCTTAAACCCTGTACATCACCGAATGCTTGATGCTTCCATTGTTATTCAGGAAAAAAAATTCCTCCTCATTTAACAGGTATAAAAACTATTTTACTTTGTCAACATTTTTGTTTTCTCAATGATTTAAACTAGTAAAACCATTTTGATTTTGGATTAGGGTCTTGTGGAGTGAATCTGACTCATCATCTCCTCTGTGGATCATGCCTGTCTTCATATCTAGCCCAGGTTCCACATCTAGTACCCTAGCATCTCCTGTGCTAACTATCCCAATGTCCAGGAGACTCAATACCTACAGCCTACAGGCTCTATTTAGGAGATACATATCATGGACCAGCACAAGTGCCCTCTTTCTACCTGACTTCATCTCTTGCCTCTGGGAAATAGTCTCCTTGCCCAAGCAGGTCCTGTATATAATACAGCATGACCCAGTCTGGCCAGTCCAATGGTCTCCTCTCCTCCCACCATTCCCAAGGACTGGCTCTACCTTGGGTTCCAAATTCAATACCCCAGCTTAAACTTGTAATCCTACACAATGTCCTAAAAGGATGTGTCTGGCTCAGACCAGACACATCCTACATACAAGGACAGCTCCTTATGTCTATCTGACCTAACACACAGCATATCCAAGTTTCAGATCCAATCTTGATACACATTAGGTACTCTGTTTCAGCCTTTGTGACCCTATCAGGCACAGAACCATAAAAATAAAACTACATACTCAGGTCTCTTCACAGGATTTAAATGTGAAAGATCAATACAGCATGATCCCTCAAAATATAATAGTCATATAGAAATGTTTTCCAATAAGGAACACCTAGGTAAACCCCATAAAACAAGACTTAAAAGTACAGCAATAAACTTTATAACATGATTCAAGAGGTAAAGGAAACACAAAGAAAAATCTCAATGAACTTTAAAACATGAACTTAGAAGGTAATGATTTTAAAGAGGATAAGTTCCCGTGTGATGTGCAAGAAAACACAAACAGAAGAAGGCTGAATGAAATACCAAAGACAGCTGAAGATTGGAGAGCTGGATTCAATAAAAAAGTTACATATAATGAAGAGAATTCAAGCTTAGGTAAAGATGGAATTGAAAAACTCAATAACCCAACTAGAAAACACAAGAGAAAACTTTACAGGTAGAATGGAGCAAGTAGACAAAATGTCACCTCTGAAATGTAAAGTAGCAAATAACCAAAGACTATGAAAAAAAATTTTAAGAAACAGAAAAGAAAGCCACAGGAAATATATACACTATGAAGAAAAGTCCAAATTTAAAATTTTTAGCATTAGTGAGAGAGAAAAAATCCAGATCAATGGCATAGACAATATTTTCAAAAAGAAAAGAAAATTACTCCAAACCAAGGCTAGACATGCCCATAAAGGACAAGAACATAGAACACCAAATAGACATGACCAGAAAAGAAACTCCCCAATAACACATCATAGTTAAAACAAGAAGTATGTAAAATAAAACAGGAATATTGGAAGCGTCAAGGGGAAGAATACAAGCGACATATAACACCTGTCAGAACAACAGCTGGTAATTCAATAGAAACTTTGAACACCAAAGAGATTGGGACAATGCGTTTATATTCTACAAGACCGGGAATGGCAACCTAGACTACTGTACTCAGAATTATTATTGCAATTGAAGGAAAAAGTAAAACTTTCCATTACATGAACAGCCTAAAAAGCATTCACCTCCATCAAACCAATTCTAAAGAGTGTATTCCTTGGCTGATCAGAGTTACAAGAGTATCCAAGTGATCTCAAAGGAAAACAAATAAAGCTGTAATAAATAAAATACAGAGTACAATTAAGAACGTTGTCTTAGCCACCATTCTATGGCTATGAAACCATGACCACAGGAACTCTTATAAAAGAAAGCATTTATTTGGGGCTGGCTTATAGTTTCAAAGGTATAGTCCATTATCATCATAATAGCACCCAGGCATACATAGTGGTAGAGAACTCACAGAGAATTCTATATTTGGATGTACAGGCAGCAGGAAAAAAAGTAGAATCTAGGTCTAGCTTAAGCCTCAAATCCACACCCAGTGACTCAAAACACTTTATTTTTTCAAAAACATTTTTATAGATATTTTCTTCATTTACATTTCAAATGCTATCCTGTAAGTCCCCTATACCCTCCCCTGGCCTGCTCTCCAACTCACCCAGTCCTGCTTCCTGGCTCTGACATTCCCTTGTACTAGGGCATATAATCTTCACAAGACCAAAGGCCTCTCCTCCCATTGATGGCCTAATAGGTCGTCCTCTGCTACATATGCAACTAGAGACACAAGCTCTGGAAGGTACTGGTTAGTTCATATTGTTGTTCCTCCTATAGGGTGGCTGACCCCTTAAGCTCCTTGTTACTTTCTCTAGCTCCTCCATTGGAGGCCCTGTGTTCCATCCAATAGATGACTATGACCATCCACTTCTGTGTTTGCCAGGCACTGGCCTAGCCTCACAAGAGACAGCTAAAAGGTCACATATACTAATCCTTCCCAAATCCTGTCATTCCCTAATAAATATGCATTCAAATGTATGAGCCTATGAGGGAAATTTTAATTCAAACTACCACAAACATAATCAGCAACAACTGCAACCAACATAATTTTCACAAGGTAACTTTAACTACTAATGTCCTCAATACTCCAATCAAAAGTTATAGGCTGGCTGAATTTGTTAAGAAGCAGAATTCAACTTTATGTTGTCTACAGGAAACTCATCTTAGCTTTAAAAATAAGTAAGACCTTAAAGTAAAAGGATGGGAAAAGAAAAAAACAAAAACAGAGAGCAGTCAGGCATTGGTATCTTAATACTAACAAAATAGATTTTGAAGTGAAACTAACCAGAAGAGATAAAGAACATCTAATTCCCATCAGTTAAATATTATGTATTTTATGATAAAAATTCACAATGTTAGTGAATGCAGCTCTTACATACAATATAAATAAATACTATTGAATATTAAAACTGAAAGAAAAATAGGAAATATATATCGTGAAAGTGTCAGTGAAGTAGACATATCAGATGAAAATAGGTTGATATTTTCCACATGATAACAAAGTCTATAAACTTACAGAATCTGGTGCCCTTTAATTTCAGTGTCATGAAGTGTACTGATTCCTACTGTCAAGTCCCTTTGCTCATATTGGTCCCTTTAGCAACTACAGTGTCAGAAATTGTGGTGTCATAAGAACCTGAACTGATGCAAATTCATAATACAAATTTACAAATATCCTATTCTCCCCCATTCAAGTTCTGACAAAGTTGGCTATAAAAACAGAGCACTAAAGAGATTATTTAAGATTTATAAACATACTACTTTGCTACTGAAAGTGAAAATATGAAAAATATATAAAGCCATTTCATTGTTATGCCTTTTACTTCATTTTGCTGAATAGAAGTTGAAGCAAGGGTCCCTAATGGCTGTACAAATGGAAAAAGAGTTCATAGATCAGAATTATTGTCACTGTAAAGTTTTGATAAACCAAAAATGTATGTATTTTAAATATTTAAAGGGAAACTGTACATTTAAAACTTGTGTTTTTTTTTTCTCTAGAAACTCGAATGAATTGAAAGATAGTCAAAGAACAAAAGGAACAATTATGTATAAATATTGTGTGTATGAAAAGTCAATTTCAGGGATGATTTTTCATTTTGAATAGTAAATAAAATAGTGCCAGAAACAATCAAAAGTTTCTAAATAAATTTATATTAATCAAAGATCAGGTCAGGTCATGTGTGTTAGTGTGTACATTTAATGCCAGCACTTGGGATGCAGAAGCTGATTAACACGATGACTTCAAGGTCAACTTGATCTACATAGCACAGTCTAGGACAACCCAGGCTAAACAGTAAGACCCTATCTCCAGAAGACAGTAACGGTGTTTGCATTTATATGTATTCAGACATCTATACCCTATGAATTTTAGTAGCATTGCACAGCAAAAGAGAAAAAGATTTTTAAAAGTAAGTTGCAAGTTGCAAAATCATCTCAGAAATGAGAAACTAGTGATAATAAAATATATCTTGCTATAGCTGATTGAAAACACCACTAAGATAACTAAGGAGATATGTCAAACAAACAAGAGTTTTGTCATTTCTGTTTGACTTCACAGTATGAAGAAAATAAATAACTTCAGATGAAAATACATTGAGCTTTTGCAAAACAAGAGATAAATGTAAAATATACTAGGTAACAGTAGAAGTTTGGGGGATAAAATGATTGGGAAGTTTTCCTGAAAATTTACTAGGTTTACATATTTTTATTAAGTTTTTCACTCCAGTAATCTCACTTTCCAAAATAGGGGTACAGAAATGATAAGCATACTTATCCAGCCAACTACCCAGGGCTAGTGAAATTATGGAGTTTGGAGAAGAATTTGCCACCATCATTTTACTAGTCAGTAAAATAATACTCTACATATTTCTTCTTACTGACAGATAAGTGTAGTCCTCTCCCTTCCACAAGGAAACATCTCTTTGCAACAGATGGAGACTACTACACAAAACTACAACCAATCAAAGTTCAAAGTTTTGGAGGCCAATCCCAATGGAAAATTTACAAAACAACTTCTAAAGCTTTGGGAACATTGTGATGGTTGATCCTGAAAATATACATACAAGTAATATTGTACATACTGAGTAGGTTATATATAGTAATACTTTTATATATAGTTATATATAGCAATATTTACACACACACACATACACATGTATATAACATCAATTAAACAATTTTGTTATATATGTATATAACAAAAAAAAATACCATGAATTTGAAAGAGAGTAAGAAAAGGAATATAGGAAAGTTTGGAGGGAGAAAAAAAAGGTGGGGGTGATGAAATTACATTTTAATTTTAACTATAAAAGGAAAAAAGTATTTACTTGGTTTTACATTTTTAGTGTTCGAAATTGTAAAAAAAAAAAAAAGTTATTTGTTCCCTATAAGAAGGCCATATTTTTCACTTATTCACTTTTTTTCAAGCCATTTCTTTTAAATTTAGCTTTAATGGGATTGCAGAGATAACTCAGATGTTAAAAGCAATAGTGCCTTTGAAGAAGACTCATGTTCATTTGTCAGTACCCAAATGGAAGCTCAAAAGAATTTTGCAATTTCAAGTATGGGTTATCTGACACAGTCTTCTTCTGAGAACGTCAGGCTTATGCTATGCACACTTACATGCAGACAAAACACTCTTACATACACAAAAAGTAGAATAAGAAAGTCTAAAACCTTAAATAGGACTTTATTGATTTTACCTTAAAATACAATTTTAACATTATTTTCAATTAAAATCCTTCAAAAATTAATAGGTAAAATTCAAATATATGTTGCCCAATTTGTAACCCTTTGCCTCCGAAGTAAATGCTTTAAAGTACTTCATTTATCTACCTATAATCTATTCCACAGCACAAGAACTCACATACTCATGGTCTGAATCAGTTTAATCCTCAAAAGTGTTATTTTCTTATTTTGTAATGTACGACTTGGGGCAGTGTGGTGACTTAGTAAAATCTTTTCATTGCAAGAATGGGGCTTGACTTCAAAGTCAGCCCATATGTAAGAATTGACATACACTGGTGTGTGTCTGTAATCCCCAGTCTAGAAAACTGAGACAGGGGGACCTTTGGGGCTAACTGGCTAGACAGCTTCACTGAAATCATGAGCTTCTGGTTCCATGAGACACCCTGTTTTTAAAAAATATGGTGCACACCAATTTCAGAAGATATCTGTCTTGTCCATGTGCATGTTTGCACATAGCATGAACATATACACTCAGAAGATATTAACTATTTGTGTTTATTCTAGCTTTGAATACTGAAAAAACATTCGACCAGTTTTAATGGTAATTTCCAAACACACATATATACACAAACATATGTATATATATGCCATATATATGGCATTATAGATTATAACAGAAACAGTTTCTATGTTCAGTATAGATATATATGTAATGCTCAAGCTCAGGAGATACTATTATGACTGAGAAACACAAAACTAGTGATACCATCTCATATTAAGCCTAGTATAGCAATTTTGCTCTTTGAAATAAATGACTATTTATTTCAAATGCCTATTTGACAATCTAGGTCTTATTACAATTCCATAAAGAGAAAAATAGAATTAATTTTCTATTTCACAGTGAATATGTATTTCTCAGTACTATAAAGGCACCCTGATTGTGTGTCTGTTTAATACTTTCATTATTTTCAAACTTAAACTAATACTTGTATTCAACCCTGAAGAGCATAGAGATTACACAGGCAATTACATCCATCGCACATTGATTGTCCCGCATGAGAAACTTTCTCCTGTACTGTATAGAGTTTACAAGTTTATCAGTCCCTAATTACATTTTATTCAAATAGCCTTCTGGTGTTTCCTTTAAAACTAGGGGAGGATACTTGACTACACTTACAAAAGAAAGAGTATATGAAATAATAAGTTACCTCCCACTTCAAAATCAAGTGTTTATAGAAGTCAGAACACAAGCAATTGTTTCCTTCTCCTTCTGTTTCTTTTTAAATAATATTTTAATTGATTATTTGGGAATGTGACATCATGAACTCCAATCTCACTCAGTTCCCTGACCTCCCAGGTCTACCTTCTCACCCTTGTGACACCCCTTCAAGAAGGAGGAAGAGAAAAAGGGGGAAGGATGAGGAAAAGGAAGGAAACAAGGACAGAAGGAGGAAAAGGAGGGAGGGAAGGAGGGAGATAAAGAAAGAAAAAGTAAGAAAGGAAGGAAGGAAGGACAGACAAAAGAAAGGACAGACGAAAGAAGGGAAAGAAAGAAAGAAAGAAAGAAAGAAAGAAAGAAAGAAAGAAAGAAAGAAAGGAAGGAAGGAAGGAAGGAAGGAAGGAAGGAAGGAAGGAAGGAAGAAAGAAAGAAAGAAAGAAAGAAAGAAAGAAAGAAAGAAAGAAAGAAAGAAAGAAAGAAAGAAAGAAAGAAAGGAAGGAAGGTTGGTTGGTTCAATTTGTGCTGCCCATATTCTTACTGGAGCATTGTCAAATTCCCAGTGGCCAGTCCCTTAAAAAAAAAATGGCGTCCTTCCCACTAGTACCTCTACCAGATGCCATCAACCATGGAGAAACTACATTCGGCATCACAATTACAATTTTTTTATTAGGTATTTTCCTCGTTTACATTTTCAATGCTATCCCAAAGGTCCCCTATACCCACCCCCCCAATCCCCTACCCACCCATTCCCCCTTTTTGGCCCTGGCGTTCCCCTGTACTGGGGCATATAAAGTTTGCAAGTCCAATGGGCCTCTCTTTTCAGTGATGGCCGACTAGGCCATCTTTTGATACATATGCAGCTAGAGACAAGAGCTCCGGGGTACTGGTTAGTTGATATTGTTGTTCCACCTATAGGGTTGCAGTTCCCATTAGCTCCTTGGGTAATTTCTCTAGCTCCTCCATTGGGGGCCGTGTGACCCAACCAATAGCTTGATGGCTTTCTTTCTAGGCTATTATTTTGGGGGAAAGTTGGTTGGGTGAATGTAGGGGTTGTCATAGAATTCTTCTGTTTCTCTTCATCCAATTTGAGTCTGCAGTCATCAATACCATGGCAAAAGAAGCTAAGTTGCCCTTTACAGTCAGAGGGAGCAGTCATCATAGACTTGGACAAGGTTCCTGGAAACAATGCAGAGCAAGAACTGCAGACATCCACATGGTCTCCATTGCCAGCACATGCCACAGACCTCAGTGTTTTCTCTGTGGCAGTACAGATCTTGAACATCAACACTGACTGTCATAGCCCTCAAAGACAGCATTGCCCACTTTATACATAGTCTTTGGTGGTAACAGTGGCCATGGACATTAATACAGACTCCGACTACTATAGAACTACAGATCTACACATGGCCCTTGGCATCAGCATGGAGTGGACATGACAATGCCATTAGGTGACAATGCAGGCCTCTCAGATCCATATAGCCCCTGGAGGTAGCATGGTCCACAAATATAATCATGGATTCAGGCATCCTTCCAGGTCTTGAATTGATTTAAATACAAGAAAATATCTCCAAATTTCATTATCACATTAAACAGAACAGAAAATCTGAGCATTTAGATTTTCAAATTTCAATTACTTTTTTTAAATTTAAAATTTTTAAAAAATTTTTATATCTATCATTTTTCCCTGATAAAAAGCTGTTTTAACTTCAGAAAAAACTAGGTACTTCAATTGCATCGTTCTAAAATTCTCAATTTCATGACTGGAAATTTATCTCAATTAACAACTGATAAGTCATAACAGAAATGGTTTTTGTTCTGTATGACCATAAAATTAGTTTGAAAATTAACATAGATTGCTTCTACTTTTTAAATCTTTCACTGAAAAAAATTAAATTAGTTGTATTTTTTGTCAAAATGTCAAATATAGTAAGTTTTATTTAGACAAGTGTCTCCAGATAATCCTTGAATTGATATACAGTTTTAGGTTACTAAGACGTGCCATTCAGTGTGATGCATACCTAAAACTTGATATGTCCAAATTTTCAGCACTCAAGTTGTTAGGAAAACAAAAGTAAATAAGATACCCTGAAGGGAGGCTCATTATCTGTGTGTCTCCTGATCTCATTTTCATCCTTTGTAATGTGCACAAGATGAAATCACTAGAATCTACTTTAACAAACTGTTCTAATGATTAAATAAATCACTATAAAGCAATTAAATATTATCTAGAATATAATATGTACATAATAAGCATTAAGTTATTAACTAAGCATTATGGCTCCAGGAAATCTTTTGAAAAGAGAATTAAGCAACATTTTAAATTTTCTATTAGGTTTAATAAACATGATGATAAGTACTAGTCTTAGGTTACTGGGTTTTTCTTTGTGAAATAATTGTTAATATCATTAATCAAAATTGAGACATGATGTGAAGGCTCGATGCCGAAGTGTAGGGGAATGCAAGGGTGGCAAGGAGGGAGTGGGTAGGTGAGGGAGCACCCTTATAGAAGCAGCAGGAGAGGGAATTGGATAGGAGGTTTCCATATGGGGGGTGGGAGGGATCTGGGAAAGGGGATATCATTTGAAATGTAAATAAATAAAATATCCAATAAAAAACTATAAAAAATGAGACATGAAGACATTACAGTTACTTACTACATGTGGTTACTGATAGACTTGGGGTTAAAGACACACTTTACCAACTCTGGTCCTTGAACATATTAAGAAACAGCAAAAAAAAAAAAAACTGAATTATGCTCCACATTCTTACCATCACAGGTGAAAATCATCATAGGTGCCTTGAGAGATAGTTCAGTCAGTAAAGTGCTTGCTTTACAACTACAAGGACATGAATTATTTTTTTATTAGATATTTTCTTCATTTACATTTCAAATAACATCTCCTTTCCTAGTTTCCTCTCCAAAAGTCCCCTATACCCTCCCCCCCGCCCTGCTCTCCGACTCACCCACTCCCACTTCCTGGCCCTGGCATTCCCCTTTACTAGGGCATATAATCTTCGCAAGACCAAGGGCCTCTCCTTCCATTGATGGCTGACTAGGCCATCCTCTGCTACATATGCAACTAGAGATACAAGCTCTGGGGAGTACTGGTTAGTTCATATTGTTGTTCCTCCTATAGGGTTGCAGACCCCTTTAACTCCTTGGGTACTTTCTAGGGATAGAATTCATGTCCTTTCTCTAGCTCCTTCATTGGGAATTCTATCCCTAGAGCCACCATTATAAAAAAAGCCTGGAACAGATCCTTGGAGCTTATTTGTCAAGTTCCAAGCCAATGAGAGAGTTTCTCAAAACGTGCTGGCAAGTCCTTAAAGAATGGTATGTGAGAATATCTTCTGTCTCCCACAAGCATTTACGGACATATGCATGTACAATTGTAATTACATGAGAGCATATACACTCATATACACATATACATACATCCTTTATTCCATCGAAGTTGGCTTATCCAGAGAAAATTAATATTCCTTTCTCTGAAGACACATTGACAGAGAAGATACTCAATAGACATCTGTTAGATCATACCCACCTTGTGCAATTTTACTTCTGTACAAATATCTCATTCATTAACAGAGTAAGGAAAAACTGCCCAGCTATTTCTTCATATCTCTATTCCTGAAAGCTCTCAAGTGATACACTTTATATTGTATATGTAAATGTATACTAAGTCAGAATGTATTATTGTAACCATGTCTTTTGCTATAGGTTCATTAGCTATAAATTTGCTGAAGAGCAGAGTTCTTTTTTTCTTTATAAAAAAATTCAAATATATAACTTCTATGGTCAGAGAAATTGACCTTTTTTAAAACCTTGAGCCAGAAAACCATGACACTTGAGAACATGGTAGTACATAAAAGAAAATACAGAATATGGCCCTTGAGCCATTAGCTTCATCCAGCTGTTCCTGGTGGGTTCACTCGAGGCTAATTAATATACAAAGTTGATTTAGAGAAAAGTGGAAATAGACATATTTTCAGATGTTATTTTGAATATCATTATGCACACAGTAAGCACCTAACAGGTATTAACCATTGCTAATAATTCCAGTAAAGCGGTAATTGAAGAACACATACTTGTTTGCTGATTCTATAACTTGCCATAAACTAGCTACAACAGGAAAAGGTCATGTGTCTTTATGCTTTTCTACTTTCTCTCCCTTCACAGTGCTACTCAAGAAAACAACCATCCCTGCTGACTTCAGTCACAAGTGACAGAAAGGCACTTCCAACAAATAACAGTAAAATTTCAGAAAATATTGCATTTTATGGAAATTTTACATGAAACAGTCAAACCTTTCAGGTTGAGGACAATAGGCAATATATTCTCGGCGCCTAATGCAGCTTCTAATCTAGTATAAACCAAAATTTTCAGCTCTTTATGGAAATCACTTGCAGCAATTTTAATTTTAAGGCTTTTAAAATGCAAAGACCCCCTAATGAGAATCCTTTTCTACTTCAGTTTTCAATATTGTTATTTCATTTAATGTGGCTCCTAGGAGTTTATATTTTTCTTTTCAAGTTCCTAACATGTTAGAACCATATTGTGGATTAATGAAAAAAATTACAAAAATGTTTTTAACCTTACTTTCACATTTAATAGTTCACATCTTTCTTTTATGAAGTTTCAGGAACACAACAAGAAAAAAAAATAAAACAAGATAAAATTACACATTAAAGTTTCTGAGCCAATTTAGAAAAAAAAACAAACAAACAAACACTAACCCTTTGTTTATTTATATCACTGATAAGTACAGAGAAAAAATTTCAAATTATTAATGGAATAGTGAAGATATTTAGATCATAAAAACTGCCTTCCTGAGACTGATAATTCTTTTGTTTGAAGTGGTTTCTTTTCAGTTTACAGTACTTTCGATGGTGTAACACAACCTGGTATAAATGTTCATAATGCTTTAAAAGTCTGCACGCAAATAATGTAGGCTCTGGTCATTTGCCAATATACATATCATGTCACCCCAGTAAGTAATACATTTCTTCCATGTTGTTGCATATCTGGGGGGAGCTGACAGTTTTAGAAAACCATTCAGATCACTACAACTTTATAGCCTATTTAAGATTCATACATAGTTTCAAAAATATCTACACAGATTCTCACTGTCATTATATAGTCTGTACTTGAGGCAGGATTGCAATACAATAAAAAAATATGTCTTAAAGTTTGCATCTGTTCCCAGAGGTTTGGGTATTTTGTTTTGTTTTGTTTTTTTGTTTTTTGGTTTTTTGGGTTTTTTTTTTGTAATGAATTTGTCACTTCACAGGTTTGCATATACATAAGAACATGTACAGTTTTTATTTTTTTTTTTTCATTTTTTTTTTATTAGGTATTTAGCTCATTTACATTTCCAATGCTATACCAAAAGTCCCCCCTACCCACCCACTCCCCCCCTTTGGCCCTGGCGTTCCCCTGTACCGGGGCACACAAAGTCTGCTTGTCCAATGGGCCTCTCTTTCCAGTGATGGCCGACTAGGCCATCTTTTGATACATATGCAGCTAGAGTCAAGAGCTCAGGGGTACTGGTTAGTTCATAATGTTGTTCCACCTATAGGGTTGAAGATCCCTTTAGCTCCTTGGGTACTTTCTCTAGCTCCTCCATTGGGAGCCCTGTGATCCATCCATTAGCTGACTGTGAGCATCCACTTCTGTGTTTGCTAGGCCCCGGCATAGTCTCACAAGAGACAGCTACATCTGGGTCCTTTCAGTAAAATCTTGCTAGTGTATGCAATGGTGTCAGCATTTGGAAGCTGATTATGGGGTGGATCCCTGGATATGGCAGTCTCTACATGGTCCATCCTTTCATCTCAGCTCCATACTTTGTTTCTGTAACTCCTTCCATGGGTGTTTTGTTCCCACTTCTAAGGAGGGGCATAGTGTCCACACTTCAGTCTTCATTTTTCTTGAGTTTCATGTGTTTAGGAAATTGTATCTTATATCGTGGGTATCCTAGGTTTTGGGCTAGTATCCACTTATCAGTGAGTACATATTGTGTGAGTTCCTTTGTGATTGTGTTACCTCACTCAGGATGATGCTCTCCAGGTCCATCCATTTGGCTAGGAATTTCATAAATTCATTCTTTTTAATAGCTGAGTAGTACTCCATTGTGTAGATGTACCACATTTTCTGTATCCATTCCTCTGTTGAGGGGCATCTGGGTTCTTTCCAGTTTCTGGCTATTATAAATAAGGCTGCTATGAACATAGTGGAGCATGTGTCCTTCTTACCAGTTGGGGCTTCTTCTGGATATATGCCCAGGAGAGGTATTGCTGGATCCTCCGGTAGTACTATGTCCAATTTTCTGAGGAACCGCCAGACTGATTTCCAGAGTGGTTGTACAAGCCTGCAATCCCACCAACAATGGAGGAGTGTTCCTCTTTCTCCACATCCTCGCCAGCATCTGCTGTCACCTGAATTTTTGATCTTAGCCATTCTCACTGGTGTGAGGTGGAATCTCAGGGTTGTTTTGATTTGCATTTCCCTGATGATTAAGGATGTTGAACATTTTTTCAGGTGCTTCTCTGCCATTCGGTATTCCTCAGGTGAGAATTCTTTGTTCAGTTCTGAGCCCCATTTTTTAAGGGGGTTATTTGATTTTCTGAGGTCCACCTACAGTTTTTAAAATAATTATTTTTTTGATCCTGTTTAAAGATGAACATGTGTTAATTAACAGGCATTATGTGTACCGGGTAGAATGTAAATTTCTAATCTAAATTCAGAATATGATATATTTCATAACTTGTTATTGATAAAGAAACAGGTAGCTTGTATTTTCCCCTTTTACAGAATGATTAAAATACAATTGATAAATCAAACTTGTATATACTTAATTGTTTTATTGTAATAGATTGATATATACTCTAGATTCTTTTTGGTTAGTGAGAGATAACATGAGCAAATATTATGAATTGGAGGGCAGGTGGTGGTTAATTTGGCATATATGTCTAGTCTAATTTGGCTTATATGAGGAAAATAAATCCAGAACATAAGCCAGAAGTGGAAAAAAGAAACAAGGAAGAAACTCTGTTTGCTGGTTTGCTTGCAGGTACCTTGATTAGCTACCTTTCTTCTATTATTTTTTAATCATATTTTTACATTCCAGTCATTATCCCCCTCTCCTGTTCTGCCATCCCACATTTCCTTGTCCCATCCCTCCTCTCCCATCTCTCAAGAGGATCACACCACACACACACACACACACACACACACACACACACACACACACACTCACACACACACACACACACACCCCACCACCACCACCAAGCCTCCCCATCCCTTGGGGCTTCAAGTCTCTCAAGGGTTAGGTTCATCTTCTCTCACTGAGGCCAGAACAGGCTGTCCCCTGCTATATATGTGTCAGGGGCCTCAAACTAGCTATAGTATGCTGCCTGGTTGGTGGCTCAGTGTCTGAGAGATCTAGGGAGTCCAGGTTGTTGAACCTGCTGGTCTTCCTTTGAGGTCACCATCCTCCTCAACTTCTTCCAGCTTTTCCCTAACTCAACCACAGGGGATCCCAGCATCACTCCATTGGATAGATAGAAGTATCTGCTTCTGTCTCAACCAGCTGCTTGTTGGGTCTCTCAGAAGGCAACCATGCTAGGCTCCTGTCTGTAAGTATACCATAGCATCAGTAATAATGTAATGCCTTGGATCCACCCCGTGGAGATGGGTCCCAATTTGGACCAGTCACTGGAACTCTTTTCCCTTGAACCCCTCTCCATTTTTGTCCCTGCAGTTCTTTTACACAGAGACAATTCTGGGTCGGAGTTTTTTACTTTGGGACAACAACCCCACCCTCCACTTGATGCCCTATCTTTCTACTGGAGGTGGATTCTACAAGTTCCCTCTTCCCATTGTTGGGCATTTCATCTAAGGTTCCAGCCTTTGAATCCCAAGAGTCTCTCATCTCCTAGATCTCCAATACATTCTAGAGGGTCGCCCCACCTCCCACCTCCCAGCTCTCATCTCCCACCTCCTGAGGTTGCATGCTTCCTCAGTCGGCACTCCTGTTCACCACACCAATATTGAACACGTTCCCATTTTCCCCTACCCCTCCCCTCTCCTACCCAGTTCATTCCATTCCTCTGCCCTCTGCTTTCTTCTCCCTTCCAATTAGGATCGAAGCTTCCTCCCTTGGGCTCTTCTGCTTGTTACCCTTGAATTCTGTGAATTGTATCCTGGGTATTCTGTACCTTTTTTGGCTAATATTTCTGCCTGTTGCCTTAAAGCATTTGTAAAGTTGTCCTTTCTACTATCACAAACCACATCCTGTACCTTCCCCTACTCTGTCCATCCCTTGTTGCAAATGTATGGGAGGCAAGACAAAAGCCCACACACCCAAAGAAAGAATATCCCAGGAAAGAATAATAAGAATAAAAATTCTATGGGAGAGTAGAATTCAAATATTCCCAACACAACTCCCAAGATATATTAATAATATATTTCATCCCATTTTATTAAAAGAAAGCCACCATAAATATGTTTATTTAACATAAAAATTAAATTTTCATCAAAACAGAATAAAAACTCTAGTTCTTGGCCTGATCCTTCAACCCTACCCTCTTCTTGGTCCTGTAGTAGGAATTGTTTGTTCCTGGAGACAGCATAGAATCATGCCTAGAGAGAGCACCACAGAAATCTTCAAGGAGGACAGACTTCCTTTCACATCTAAAGAATTTCCAAAGTAGTACCATTCATCTTGTCATTTAGTGAAAAGGATATGTAAGCTTAGTGTCTAATATCTACTTATTAGTAAGTACATAGCATGCATGTCCATTTGGGTATGAGTTACCTCACTCAGTATGATATGTTCTAGTTCCATCCATTTGCCTGCAAAACTCATGATGTCCTCATTCTTAATAGCTGAGTAGCTGAGTAATATTCTGTTGTGTGAATTAACCACACTTTCTCTATCCATTCTTCTATTGTGGGACATCTGGAGTGTTTGCACCTTCTGACTATCACAAACAGGGCTGCTATAAATATAGTGGAACACATGCTCCTGTGTTATATTAGGGCATCTTTTGGGTATATTCGCAAGAGTGGTATACCTGGGTCTTCAGGTAGATCTATTTCCAATTTTCTTATGAACCTCCAACTTATTTCCAGAAAGGTTGTACCAGTTTGCAATCCCGCCAACAATGGAGGAGTGTTCCTCTTTCTCTGCATTCTCACCAACATGTGCTGTCACCTGAGTTTTTGATGGTAGCCGTTCTGATTGATGTGAGGTGGAATCTCAGGAACCAAACAAGTGAGAGACCTGTATGACAAGAACTTCAAGTCTCTCAAGAAAGAAATCAAAGAGGACCCCAGAAAATGGAGAGATCTCCCATGCTCATGGATTGATAGGATTAACATAGGAAAATTGGCCATCCTAACAAAGGCAATCTACAACTATCAAAATTCTAACACAATTGTCAATTTCATATAAAAAAGAAAACCAGAATAGCAAAAACAATTTTTTTTAGATTTTTATATTAGTACTTATTTTTATTGGTTGTTTTATTTATTTATATTTCAAACCCCTTCCCAATTTTCCCTCTGTAAATCTCCTACCCCATTCCCCATTCCCACTGCTTCTATTAGTGTGCTCCCCACCCCTACCTACCCATTCCTACCTCACAGCCCTAGCTTTCCCTACACTGGGGCATCCAGCCTTCACAGGACCAAGGGCCTCCCTTCCCATTGATGCCCAACAAGGCCACCCTCTGCTACATATGCAATGGGAGCCATGGATCTCTCCATGTGCTCTCTTTAGTTGGTGGTTTAGTCCTTGGGTGCTCTGAGCCAGGATGGGTCTAGTTGGTTGATATAGTTGTTCTTGCTATTGGGATACAAACCCCTTCAGCTCCTTCAGTTCTTCCCTTAACTCCTCCATTGGGGTTCCCATGGTCAGTCTTATGGTCAGCTGCAATTATCCACATCTGTATTGGTCAGGTTCTGGCACAGCCTCTCAGGAGATAGCTATATCAGGCTCCTGTCAGCAAGCTCTTCTTGACACCAGCAACAGTGACAGGGTTCGGTGGCTGCATATAGGATGAAACCTCAGGTGAGGAAGCCTCTGGATGGTCTTTCCTTCAATTTCTGCTCTATTCTTTGTCCCTGTATTTCCTTTAGACAGGAGCAATTATGGGTTAAAATTTTTGAGATCAGTGGGTAGCCCAATCCCTCAACTAAGGGCTGTGCCTAAACTCTGGATATAGTGTCTACAGATTTTCTCTTCCCTTTGTTGGTTATTTCAGCTAATGCCATCCTCATTGGGTCCTGAGAGCCTCTTACTTTCCTGGTATATGCAACTTTATGGCAACTACCCCCAACTCCCTATCCCTACTGCTACACACCTCTGTTCAATTTGCTGACCCCCTCTCCTCCCACACCTGATCCCTCCTTTATTCCCATCCCCCTCTTCTCTCCCTGCCAAGTCCCTCCCTCCTTTTTTCCTCACATAATTATTTTGTTCTGCCTTCTAAGGAGCACTGAAGCCTCCACAGTTTTCTCTTCCTTCTTGTGTTTCATATGGTCTGTGAGTTGTATTATATTTATTCTGAGTATTTTGCCTAACATCCAGTTATTGGGGAGTACATACCATGTGTGTTCTTTTGTGACTGGGTTACCTCATTTAGGATGATATTTTCCAATCTGTAGGTTGCTGATTTGTCCTATTGACTATGTCCTTTGCCCTACAGAAGCTTTTCAGTTTCATGAGATTCCATTTTTCACTTCTTGATTTTAGAACTGAGCCATTGGAGTTCTGTTTAGGAAATTTACCCCTGTGCCTCTGAGTTTCAGAATCTTTTCCACTTTCTCTTCTATTAGATTCAGTGTATCTGGTTTCATGTTGTGGTCCTTGGTCCATTTGGGTTCAGCTTTGTGCAAGGTAACAAATATAGATAATATGGACCTATTTTCATTTCTACATACTGACTGCCAGTTAGACCAGCACCATTTATTGAAGATGCTTTGTTTTATACATACACACACACACATTTAATTTGAAGATATGTGAATTTTGTTAAATGCTTTTTTAGCATCTAATGAGATGATCATGTGATTTTTTCTGTGAGTTTTTTCATATAATGGATTACATAGATAGATTTACATATATTGAACCATCCCTGGATCTCTGGGATGAAGCCTACTTGATGATGGTGAATAATCATTTTGATGTGTTCTTGGACTCAGTTTGTGAGAATTTTATTATTTTTGTATTGATATTCATAAGGTAAATTAGCCTGAAGATCTATTCTTTGTTGGGTCTTTGTGTGTTTTAGGTATAAATGTAACTGTGGCTTCATAAAGTGAGATAGGTAGTATTCCTTCTGTTTCTATTTTGTGAAATAGCTTGAAGAGTATTGGTATTAAGTCTTCTTTGAAGGTCTGATAGAATTCTGCACTAAAACTATCTGGTTCTGTGCTTTGTTTGGGTGTAAGACAAAATTTTAGTGACCTATTCTATTTCTTTCAGTGTTATGGGACTGTTTAGATGGATTGCAAGCTAATACAACCACTCTGGCAATCAGTCTGGCAGTTACCAAGAGTATTGAACATAGAACTCCCTGAAGACCCAGCTATAACTCTCCTGGGCATATACCCAAAAGATTATCCAACATATAACAAGGACACATGGTCTACGATGTTCAAAGCAGCCTTGTTTACAATAGCTAGAAGCTGGAAATAATACAGATGTCCCTCAACAGAGGAATGGGTACAGAAAATGTGGTACATTTAAACAATGGAGTACTACAAAGCTATTAAAAACGAATTCATGACATTCGCAGGCAAATGGATAGATTCTGAAACTCACAGGCACAGGGGTAAATTTCCTAAACAGAACTCCAATGGCTCAGTTCTAAAATCAAGAAGTGAAAAATGGAATCTCATGAAACTGAAAAGCTTCTGTAGGGCAAAGGACATAGTCAATAGGACAAATCAGCAACCTACAGATTGGAAAAAAATCTTCGCTAACCCCACATCTGATAGAGGGCTAGTATCCAAAATATATAAAGAACTCAAGAAGTTACCCTCCAAATACCCAAACAACCAAATAAAAAAAATGGGGTATACAACTAACTATTTACAATACTACTAACTATTCCCAATAGAGGAATCACAAATGTCCCAGAAGCACATAAAAAATGTTCAATATCCTTAGTGATCAGAAAAATGCAAATCAAAATGATCTTGAGATTCCACCTTAGCTAGCTTTCTTACACAGCCTAGGACCAACTGCCCAGCCTTGAAGCCACTGCAGCGAAGCGAGCCATCTCATATCACTAGGTAATCAAAACAGTCCGTGATGAACATAATCAGGAGCCAACATGATCTGGACAATCCCTCGCCCAACATTATTCTGCAATAACTCCATTAAAGTTAACTACAAACATGCGTATTTACATTGTAAAATTATGGTAGATAGAAGCTAGTTAGCAGATCCATCATTTTACATAATTGTTGATCCTTTCATTTTGCATTAGAGCCCTTAAAATGTACTTTCTTAGAAACTCAGTATATAACAAATTATGACTAAGTATAGCAACTGTGCTGCATATTAGGTCTCCAGAGCTCATTCATTCCATATTTAAAGTATTTTTAAAAACATGCTCATACTCTCTCACCCTCTACATTATATAACAGTACTTCTTTGTTTCTATAAGCTTGATTTTTTTTAAGTACAGTTATATGTGCTATCATGCAGTATTATCTTTTGTTGCATATATTATTTCATTGAGTATAATGCCCTCCAGGTTTATCTAGTTGTAAGAGACTTGTTTTAGAAAAATGTGTAAGTCACTTCTCAAATGAAGTCATATAGATAGATAGATAGATAGATAGATAGATAGATAGATAGATAGATAGATAGATATAAAATCTCTTGGAAAGCATTAGTTATAAGGACAGCACCAATCAAGCAACAGTTAGATGTGATCTCCCACCTATTAGCATGACTAATAAAAAGATAGATCATAAATGCGATAAGGATGTTGATAAAAGGGAGAGTATCTGTATGCATTATTGATAGGAATGTAAATCAGGAAAACTACTATAGAAAGTACAGGGAATCTCAGTTAAAAGTTGAAAATATAACTACCATATGATACAAAAATCAAAGTTCTGGGTATATATCAAAAAAATCAAGTCACGATTTCAAGGAGATATTTGCTTTCTCATATTCATTGTGGTATTGTTGACTATAGTCAGGGTAAAAAAATTAATCTAGTCACCCATTAATGGATAAGTGGATAAAGAAAACATCTCATATTTCATACGTGATAAAAACTGTCAAGCATAAAATAGAGAAAAAGCTTCTCAATGTATTTGAATAGAACTCAGTTATTCCATTTGTAAGGATCTATTCTAACAAAATACAATGAATATGACTCAGATGTGTTTATGTAGACATGCCAACATAAACACATATCTCCCATGTTTTCTAGATAGTGAAAATACTGAAAATAGAATAAGATATTTGTGGTTTTGTCACCATCATTATCTAAGAACAAAATAATTAAACCCAACAGATAAATGAACAGGAAAATAATAGTTCTGGGACAAAAATTAAATCAGACAGCTAGAGAAGGAGACTGGGGAGGCACTTGTCACTAAAAACAAGGGAAATGGTGTAGTAGAAGAGTGACATTTGCTCTGGAAAATAAATAAAAATTATGAGCAAGCAATGGATAAAGAAGGATTTGGCAACATAAGAAATAGGCATAAGGGTGACACCATATGACAAGTGGTGGCAGCAGCAAAAATGCTACATGACATGAAATTAGGAGACTCTTGCAAAGATGATCTCAGGAGCTGAAGTCAAAGACATTAACAGAGTCTGATTAGCACAGGATTCGAAAGTTCAGGGTAACAATTTACATTAATAAGTGAAAATGTAAAGTTTTAACTTCCTAAAAATAGATCTTGTTACTGGCTTATAAGCAACCACCTGTGCAAGTTAAAAGGCCAGAAAGAGAAGACGTGGAAATCCAGAGATTCCATGGATGATGAACATGAGGGCAACTTACCAAGAATAACGTCAAGGTGAATTCATTTGTCCTGGTAAGTTTTAGAATTTGGCAACTAATAGATAAATTTCATCGAACTGGTGCCTCAGGAGTTTAGCTGAAGCAATTTTATTCAGAAACATTTAGGCAAAACAGATGCAGCTAAAAAACAAACTAACAAACAAACAAAAAACAAAACAGAGATCCAGAAGCCAGTGAGGTGGACTAAATAGGCACAATGAGTTGGAAGAAAATACACAAGAAAGCTGCAACACTATTGGTTTCCTGAAAGTAGACTGCCTGGGTGGATCAAGGAGGCATAGAGATGAAATAGTTTGAGTGCTGAAAAGAACATCTCTGCAAGTGATTATACACACAATAGAATTGGGTAATAAGAAATACGGTGGAGCAGCTGGGAGCAGAAGTGTGGCTGAGCTTGAAAACTGCTGAAAAAGAAGTGCTTATGAAGCCACCAAGTACTCGGTTGTGAAAGGCAAGAGAGAATGACGTACAGTTTTTAAGAAGCAGAACTTTTTCACAGCAGAAAACTTTTCTTATGGTTTTGACAAGTATCTTCCAGATGCTAGTGCACCTAAAGGCTTAGTCCATAGGGATAGAGATACTGAAGAGCAATAGGCATGCAGAATGTGAAAAATGCTTATTTTATTGAACGTGATTTCCCAGTGGAATTGGGGGGGGGAATAAAATATGGTCGCTCTATTTTTCCCATCTGTGTTGTGAGCATGTTGCTCCAGTACACACTCTCCACCTCTGTCATTCTTGGTCCTCATTACAGACTTGAGGGAGTGTGAGCATCTGATCTTGGACTGGAAGCTACAGAACTCTCAGCTAAATAAACACATTTTACCATCTTTATCAATTCTTGAGTGTTTGTTTTAGTAATGTGAAACAGATTAATACAAAATTGTAGAATGTTTCATACTAATGATGTTACAATAAAAAGGAAGGATTTTGGGTATAGAAGAGGCAGATATTCGTGAAGGTGGATGTAGGACGAGAGATGGAGGTAGAAGTACTGGAATCTGAGAAATCTGCATGTTGCCTTTACCGCAGTCATAGTTAAATGCAGGTAAAGATAGAGAAGAATAGAGAAAATATTTCAAATAACAAAGGGAAATTCTCTGTTGTTAAATACATTTAGTTTTTGAGAATTTCATACATAAGTACTGTATTACGGCATCCCTCTCTCTCTCCTTCACTTAGTTCTTTCATTATCCTAAACCCCCAGTCTCCTCAAATGTATGGCCTCTTTTTCTTTGATTATTATTGGTATATATATATATATATATATATATATATATATATATATATATATATATATACAAACATGCATATGTACATAGACTTAAATTTATAAATACAACCTGCTTAGTTAATTAGCTGTTGCTCATATGTTTAAGCTAATCTCTTGGGATTGGCTAATCTATTAAGAGGTTTGTCACTGGAGAAGATTGATCTCCCTCTCTTGCCATTCTTTAACATTATAACCATCCTTCTAGCAGTAGGAATATGGAAATTTTACTCATCAACATTGGCCTGTCAACTGATGTTTTTATTATGCATGTATTGTTCAGGTACTCATATTCTTGATAGTTCTTGGCTTCAGCCTCATTGTAATAGCAGAGTTCCTTGGACTTAGACTCTTCCAATCATTTTGCCATCTTTTACAAAATGTTCTCAGAGCCTTAGCTATAGGGACCATGTATTAATTGTATCTGATAACTCCATACTCAGTTGTCCTCTGTATTTATTTGACCAGTTTTGGGGATTTCTGTAATGCTATGTTTGAAAAAGAAAAAAAAGAAAGAAAAGGAAAAGAAAAAGAAAAAAGTTCAGCTCCCTTGATAAAATGTGAATGCTAAACTTATCTGTGGGCACCAAAATAATTGTTTAGAATGTAGTTTAAAAGTACAAGTGTTGTTACTAGGTTGCTCACCACATAGTCAAAGGTAGATTCACCATCAGTACAAAGCATGAACACCTTCCTATAAGATAAAGTAAGTTGAGTTAGGATGGCTGGTGGTTACTCCCGACATGTGCCACTGTTTCACCTTTAGTAATACCTCACTTTGTTGTGCTCCATAGGCAGCACATCGAGGTAGAACTATTGCTTGCCTTGACCCTGGGTAGCTCGCATAGCAATTTCACATAGTATAGGAGTTGGTCCTTGGGGAGGAGGGTCTTAGATCAATTTCTTCATGTCAGCTGTCTACAGCCTGTGTTTTCTTCAGCAGTTGAGGCTTGCAACTGACTTCTGTCAACTATTACCTATTTTGTTAATAGCTTGTATTGTTCGTGGGGTTTCTTAGACTTCCCTTATCAACAACAGGAAAAAAAGTTTCTCATGACTCACACTACGGTTTTTGGTTGTTGTTTGGGGTTTTGTTTGTTTGTTTCTTTGTTTTAATATTGCTTGTTGCTTGATCTGAGCATTAACACCCCAAATGGCATAGCTTCATTTAAACTAAAATCCTTAACATAAGATATAATTTGCTAAACACATGAAACTCAAGGAGAATGAAGACTGAAGTGTGGACACTATGCCCCTCCTTAGATTTGGGAACAAAACACCCATGGAAGGAGTTACAGAGACGGAGTTTGGAGCTGAGATGAAAGGATGGACCATGTAGAGACTGCCATAGCCAGGGATCCACCCCATAATCAGCATCCAAACGCTGACACCATTGCATACACTAGCAAGATTTTATTGAAAGGACGCAGATGTAGCTGTCTCTTGTGAGACTATGCTGGGGCCCAGCAAACACAGAAGTGGATGCTCACAGTCAGCTAATGGATGGATCATAGGGCTCCCAATGGAGGAGCTAGAGAAAGTAGCCAAGGAGCTAAAGGGATCTGCAACCCTATAGGTGGAACAACATTATGAGCTAACCAGTACCCCGGAGCTCTTGACTCTAGCTGCATATATATCAAAAGATGGCCTAGTCGGCCATCACTGGAAAGAGAGGCCCATTGGACTTGCAAACTTTATATGCCCCAGTACAGGGGAATACCAGGGCCAAAAAGGGGGAGTGGGTGGGCAGGGGAGTGGGGGTGGGTGGATATGGGGGACTTTTGGTATAGCATTGGAAATGTAAATGAGTTAAATACCTAATAAAAAATGGAAAAAAAATACAGATTTAATTGTAAAAAAAATCTAAGAGTTGAGAAAGAAGCTGTAGTCATTATAATGAATCTACTAAATATATCTTTTAGTAATAAAGGCTAAAAATTCACAAAGCTAATTTAAATAAAATGCTGAAAGCTAAATATTTATAATGATATGAAGCATATAAGGAATATCTAAGAATAGATATCTGAGAAGAAGTATCTATGATGAACAACTATTATCAGTTAAACATGAATTTTTATTATGAATGGGAGTTATTTTGTACTCTGTGTGTTTACACCGTGAGTGAAATAGTTTTACAGAGCTTTCACAATAACTGATTAATATAACATGAAGATAAATTCTCTATCCATCATAACAGAGCACACTAATTTTAGTCATTAACTCAAGCTATTTTTAGAAACTTCAAATGGAGGGCCAAGGGAGAGATGAATGTTGCATGATGAATGACTTCGTGTTTGAGTCTCCTAAAGAAGTGTCAGCGGAGAAAACCAACCTGCTTACATTTGCTATCGTATACAACAGTTCTGGCAGAGCTTTATCCTGAAAAGAACTATTAGGAATTCAGTGTACAAACAAGAGCCAAAACAAGAGAGTTAAGAACTAATTTAACCACTTTAATCCCCACCAGGGAAAATATAGAAGATATGTTAGGATTAAAAAAAAAATAGAGATGTTTTGCTTTAAAATTTAGCATTCTACAATTGTACGTATTTTTATATTGAGCCATATGTTCTCATTCCAGTGGCTTATAATTCAGAGAGCAGGCATCTTCTCTTTTGTTAATTTTTAAAAAATACTGCTTTTCATCACTGAATATGCATTACTATGTTATTAACATTCAGGGTTTTTAACTATATTTAGTATCTAATTAAAAGATGAATACTTTCATTTCAGTATATTAATCACTAATAATACTTTTAAAAGTGAAAATATTGAGAAACTGTGAAGGATTTTAGGTAGTTTTTTTATTATCTTTAAATATAGGCAAAAATTTCACCACAGAGCATGTCAAATTTGACTGAAGATTTGTCTTTCAGCTATTGCCTTCACTTAACAGATTAGAAACCCTAGAAGGACTGCAAGTTTTTCATGTTTTCATTTTTTATAGGTCAACATGATGCATGATCCATGTACTGTGTCTGTGATGGTTTGTATATTCTTGCACCAGGGAGTGGCACCATTTGGAGGTGTGGCCTTGTTGGAATAGGTGTGACCTGGTTGGAGTAGGTGTGTCACTGTGGATATGGGCTTAATACTCTCACTCTAGGTGCCTGGAAGTCAGTCTTCCACTAGCAGCCTTTGGATGAAGACATAGAACTCTCAGCTCCTCCTGCGCCACGCCTGTCAGGATACTGCCATGCTCCCACCTTGATGATAATGGACTGAACCTCTGAACCTGTAAGCCAGCCCCAATTAAATGCTGTTTTTTTATAAGACTTCCTTGGTCATGGTGTCTGTTCACAGCAGCAAAACCCTAACTAAGACAGTGTCTGAGGTAAACTTTGGTATAAATAATAAATATACAAATAATTACGAAGAAAATAGAAATAAGTAGGATAGGTGAAGAGTGTGTCCTCTAGAATTTTTGAAAGCCTGGCAGGTACAAAGAATTATTAAAATCATGTTTCTTTCTGTGCATTCTTGGAGGGAAATCAGCATCCAGAAAGGTTGATGTTTTGTGTAGTAATCATATTTATTGTCCATGTTTGAGGAATTTAAAAAGCTATCAGTCTCTAAAGCTGTTTGTTGATCCAGAACATTTTCATCAACAACAAAAAAATATATTTTAAAATTTAGATGTGAACAAGTCTCCTCTTTTAATGTAAGAGAAACATTTATAATCGATTGAACATGCCTGAGAGCATATTTTAAGTCTTCACAGGAGTATTAAAACAATGATTTCCCCTTGTAGTAACAAAATTGACAGCTGCAGTTCAGAATACAGAATAGTCCGTGACAATAGCAAGGGAACATACAGAGCAGCCACAGGGCTCTATTTTAAAGTGACTGATAGTAATCATGTAAACATCATAGAATCATGGGATAGAAATGAGAAAATAATGGCCACATTCTGAATAGAAGAACATACTAACTGTATCTCCAGAACATTAGCCTAAAACAGTAGCGAAATGAAAAAAATTATAATAATAAAGAAAAAAATCTTGTCAGAGTATGCTGTGCTTTTTCAATCATTAAGATATATTTATCCTTATCAGAGGAATTTATAAAATGCCTGAATGTTTTAACTATTATGAATATTTTAAGTCCATAATATCAGTATCTTATTTTGGACAGGAGTAGTATAATAATGAATGAATGATTATTTTTAATATTTTTTCTCAGTTATGGAAAAAGTATACATACATGGATATAGTTACTTTTATTGTATTCTATCTGGATATGGAAGCCTAAGCAAAGTATCTTTTATAAACATGAGGATTTGAATTTAAAGACTTAACACCCATATCAAAGCCAGTTGTAATGTGCATCTGTATCTTGATCCAACACTGGAGGAGAAATAGTTATAAAGAAAAGTGGATCCCTGGGCTCAAAGGACAGCTTATCCTATGTGATCTCTGACTTCTGATTTCCATTAGACACTGACTCAAAAACTAAAGTGAAGAATTTGAAGATATCTATTCACTGACCTTTGACCTTCTCCCACAAGTGCACACAAAAATAATCACGGACTCTCTCACACATATCCACAGAACTAAATGAACACATAGACACATTGTACAGAAATTAATTTACTTCAATATAGACCAAGAAAACTTATTGACATTTTATGTAGATAAATATTTAAAGGGGAAATGGTTATGAAACTGACAAAGAACAGCAGAAAAGAGAGAAGTTGAAGAGAGAAGAGGGTAAAATAGAAATGCAAATACACCAAGAACATATGAAATTCTCAAGAACTAAAACTTAATTTATTAAAAAAAAACCAAAAAAAACAAACAAACAAAAAAATTGTTTAATTTTGTCTATGCTTCCTAGCCCCAAAACTTCCGATTGGAGTATATATTCTAGAGTAACTATAGAAAATATGAAAGCAAAATGTTACCAAAGGACAGTGTCCTCGAGAGGGAATAACAGGATACAGAAAGGGATAGGAAAGGGAAGATGCATATGAGAAGGGGCTTTAAATGTGCAGGAGGAGAAAAGTCAAACAGAAGAAGAGGGAAGGAAAGGGGACAAATAACACTAACAAGGTTTCAAAACACTTAAGAAATCTTGGTATTATAGACTAACAGACTGGCTACACAAACAGGACCCAACATTCTGCTGCTTACAGGAAACACATCTCAGGGGAAAAGACAGACACTACCTCAAAGTGAAAGGCTAGAAAACAATTTTTGAAGCAAATGGTCTGAAGAAAGAAGCTGGAGTAGCCATTCTAAAATAGAATAAAATTGACTTCCAACCCAAAGTTATCAAAAAAGACAAGGATGGACACTTCATACTCATCAATGGTAAAACCCTCCAAGAGGAACTCTCATTTCTGAATATCTATGCTCCAAATGCAAGGGCAGCAACATTCATTAAAGACACTTTAGTAAAGCTCAAAGCACACATTGCACCTCACACAATAATAGTGGGAGACTTCAACACACCACGTTCATCAATGGACAGATTGTGGAAACAGAAACTAATCAGGGACACAGTGAAATTAACAGAAGTTATGAAACAAATGGACTTAACAGATATCTACAGAACAATTTGTCCTAAAACAAAAGGATATACCTTCTTTAGCACCTCATGGGACCTTCTCCAAAATTGACCATATAATTGGTCACAAAACAGGCCTCAACAGATACAAAACTATTGAAATTGTCCCACGCATCCTATCAGACCACCATGGACTAAGGCTGATCTTCAATAACAACATAAATATTAGAAAGCCAACATTCACGTGGAAACTGAACAACACTCTTCTCAGTGATACCTTGGTCAAGCAAGGAATAAAAAAAGAAATTAAAGACTTTTTAGAGTTTAATGAAAATGAAGCCACAATGTACCCAAACCTATGGGACACAATGAAAGCATTTCTAAGAGGGAAACTCATAGCTCTGAGTGCCTCCAAAAAGAAACTAGAGAGAGCACACACTAGCAGCTTGACAACACATCTAAAAGCTCTAGAAAAAAAGAAAGCAAATTCACCCAGGAGGAGTAGACAGCAGGAAATAATCAAACTCAGGGGTGAAATCAACCAAGAGGAAACAAGAAGAACTATTCAAAGAATTAACCAAACGAGGAGTTGGTTCTTTGAGAAAATCAACAAGATAGATAAACCCTTTGCTAGACACACTAGAGGACACAGGGACAGCATCCTAATTAACAAAATCAGAAATGAGAAGGGAGACATTACAACAGATCCTGAAGAAATCCAAAACACCATCAGATCCTTCTACAAAAGGCTATACTCAACAAAACTGGAAAACCTGGACGAAATGGACAAATTTCTAGACAGCTACCAGGTACCAAAGTTAAATCAGGATCAAGTTAATGATCTAAACAGTCCCATATCCCTTAAAGAAATAGAAGCAGTCATTAATAGTCTCCCAGCCAAAAAAAACCCAGGACCAGATGGGTTTAGTGCAGAGTTCTACCAGACCTTCAAAGAAGATCTAATTCCAGTTCTGCACAAACTATTCCACAAAATAGAAGTAGAAGGAACTCTACCCAACTCATTCTATGAAGCCACAGTTATTCTAATACCTAAACCACAGAAAGATCCAACAAAGATTGAGAACTTCAGACCAATTTCCCTTATGAATATAGATGCAAAAATCCTCAATAAAATTCTCACTAAGCGAATCCAAGAACACATTAAAGCAATCATCCATCATAACCAAGTAGGTTTTATTCCAGGGATGCAGGGATGGTTTAATATACAGAAATCCATCAACATAATCCATTATATAAACAAACTCAAAGACAAAAACCACATGATCACCTTGTTAGATGCGGAAAGAGCATTCAACAAGATCCAACACCCATTCATGATAAAAGATCAGGAATTCAAGGCCCATACATAAACATGATAAAAGCAATCTACAGCAAACAAGTAGCCAACATCAAAGTAAATGGTGAGAAGCTTGAAGCAATCCCACTAAAATCAGGGACTAGAAAAGGCTGTCCACTCTCTCCATACTTATTCAACGTTGAACTTGAAGTCCTAGGCAGAACAATTCGACAACAAAAGGAGATCAAGGGGATACAAACTGGAAAAGATGAAGTCAAAATATCACTTTTTTTGCAGATGATATGATAGTATATATAAGTGACCCTAAAATTTTCACCAGAGAACTCTTAAACCTGATAAACAGCTTCAGTGATATAGCTGGTTATAAAATTACCTCAAACAAGTCAATGGCCTTTCTCTACACAAAGAATAAACAGGCTGAGAAAGAAATTAGGGAAACAACACCTTTCTCAATAGTCACAAATAATATAAAATATCTTGGTGTGACTCTAACTAAGGAAGTGAAAGATCTTTATGATAAAAACTTCGAGTCTTTGAAGAAAGAAATTAAAGAAGATCTCAGAAGATGGAAAGATCTCCCATGCTCATGGATTGGCAGGGTCAACATTGTAAAAATGGCTATCTTGCCAAAAGCAATCTACAGATAAAATGCAATCCCCATCAAAATTACAACTCAATTCTTCAACGAATGAGAAAGAGCAATCTGCAAATTCATCTGGAATAACAAAAACTTAGGATAGCAAAAACTCTTCTCAAGGATAAAAGAACCTCTGGTGGAATCACCATGCCTGACCTAAAGCTTTACTACAGAGCAATTGTAATAAAAACTGCATGGTACTGGTATAATGACAGACAAGTAGACCAATGGAATAGAATTGAAGACCCAGAAATTAACCCACACACCTATGGTCACTTGATCTTCGACAAGGGAGCTAAAACCATCCAGTGGAAGAAAGACAGCATTTTCAACAAATGGTGCTGGCACAACTGGCAGTTATCATGTAGAAGAATGCAAATCGATCCATTCCTATCTCCTTGTACTAAGGTCAAATCTAAGTGTATAAAGGAACTTCACATAAAACCAGAGACACTGAAACTTATAGAGGAGAAAGTGGGGAAAAGCCTTGAAGATATGGGCACAGGGGGAAAATTCCTGAATAGAACAGCAATGGCTTGTGCTGTAAGATCGAGAATTGACAAATGGGACCTCATAAAACTGCAAAGCTTCTGCAAGGAAAAAGACACTGTCAATAAGAAAAAAAAAGCCACCAACAGATTTGGAAAGGATCTTTACCTATCTTAAATCAGATAGGGGACTAATATCCAATATATATATAAAGAACTCAAGAGGGTGGACTCCAGAAAATCAAATAACCCCATTAAAAAATGGGGCTCAGAACTGAACAAAGAATTCTCACCTGAAGAATACCGAATGGCAGAGAAACACCTGAAAAAATGTTCAATATCCTTAATCATCAGGGAAATGCAAATCAAAACAACCCTGAGATTCCATCTCACACCAGTCAGAATGGCTAAGAACAAAAATTCAGGTGACAGCAGATGCTGGTAAGGATATGGAGAAAGAGGAACACTCCTCCATTGTTGGTGGGATTGCAAGCTTGTACCACCACTCTGGAAATCAGTATGGCTGTTCCTCAAAAATTGGACATAGTACTACAGGAGGATCCCGCAATACCTCTCCTGGGCATATATCCAGAAGATGTCCCAACCGGTAATTAGGATACATGCTCCACTGTGTTCATAGCAGCCTTATTTATAATAGCCAGAATCTGGAAAGAACCCAGATGCCCCTCAACAGAGGAATGGATACAAAAAATGTGGTACATTTACACAATGGAGTACTACTCAGCTATTAAAAAGAATGAATTTATGAAATTCCTAGGCAAATGGTTGGACCTGGAGGACATCATCCTGAGTGAGGTAACACAATCACAAAAGAACTCAAATGATATGTACTCAGTGATAAGTGGATATTAACCCAGAAACTTAGTATACCAAGATATAAGATACAAATTGCAAAACACATGAAACTGAAGAAGAACAAAGACCAAAGTGTGGACACTTTGTCCCTTCTTAGAATTGGAAACAATCACCCATGGAAGGAGAGACAAAGTTTAGAGCTGAGACAAAAGGGTGGACCATCTAGAGACTGCCATATCCAGGGATCCATCCCATAATTAGCCTCCAAACGATGACACCATTGCATACACTAGCAAGCGTTTGCTGGAAGGACCCTGATATAGCTGTCTCTTGTGGGACTATGCTGGGGCCTAGCAAACACATAAGTGGATGCTCACAGTCGGCTATTGGATGGATCACAGAGCCCCCAATGGAGGATCTAGAGAAATTATCCAAGGAGCTAAAGAGATCTGCAACCCTGTAGGTGTAACAACATTATGAACTAACCAGTATCCCAGAGCTCTTGACTCTAGATGCATATGTATCAAAAGATGGCCTAGTCATCCATCACTGGAAAGAGAGGCCCATTGGACATGCAAACTTAATATGCCCCAGTACAGGGGAACGCCAGGGCCAAAAAAATGGGAATGGGTGGGTAGGGAAGTGGAGGCAGGGAGGGTATTGGGGACTTTTGGGATAGCATTGGAAATGTAATTGAGGAAAATACGTAATAAAAAAATATTTTTAAAAAATCCCTTCAAGAGAAATGACACATACAATGAGTAACTAGTAATATATCAATGAATATGATGAAGAAATTCATGGGTGCAATTATTAAGAATTATTGACAACCTTAAAATAAAGCATGCATACAAGGAATGGAAAATAGAGTATTCAAAAATCTCACATTATGAAGATTTTGGTTTGCTTTGATTTCTCTAAGTAAACTGTAATTTGTACATGGTTCTGACAAAAAAAAATAAGTTTTTTGACTGCAAAAGTCCCCAAACTCACATCACACTGCATATTTCCAGCATACATTTCAAAAGAGGCAACTTCAATGTGAGCAGCCCCAGAATAAACAGACAATGCAAGTACTAAGATTGATAATTGATTATACTGTAAGCGACCACAGTGAGAATTAATTTGCACACATGAAGTACATTCTCTAAGTGCTGAAATAAACAGAGATAATTTACAAGCAAATAAGTGGCATACTATTAAAATATAAAGCTTGTTATTAGAACTGTTTTAGATTATCAGGAAGAAGTGTGATAGTGCCTCTATCAAAAATGTCTTGCTTTACTATGGCACATTTGATGCAAATTATGACCAAATTAATCCATATGATTGTTATTTAAAGTAGATAATTCATTTAAATTTTCCTTCTTCATCTTCTTATATGTGTGATTTCTGTTTCTGGAAACTATACAGCATCCTCCTTACTTTTGTGCTAATGCCTGCTTGGCTCCTGTGTGTAACTTTTACATGCTTGTAATGACTGGTGTTATAGTGAATACTGCTCAGGTATTTGGAGAATTCGCTCCTTGGTTGACTTATCTAGTATTTTTATTATATTTATACTAGGATTTGGGATTTTGGAACAAAAGACTACAGTGGTAGATCCGATTTTATTGTGCCAGGTCAAAACACTGCTAATGTAGTTTTCAAAACAGCCGACTGCCCACCTGGCTGAGGTGATGTGTCATAGTTTGACAAGAATATTTTCTTGATACTTTTATAGTATTTACCACTGAAGCCATTTGAGCATTTTGCTTTCTGTTTTAGCAAGTTTATTGATGATGTATTGATGATATTTCTTCATAAGAGAGAAGAATCATCTATTATCTATTTTAGAGAATAGGTCTATTTAGGCAAACAGGTATGATTAATTTTAGATTTATATTATTTGGGTAACTAACATTTTTTCAAATTAACTATTAATTTGTGTAAATTACCAAATTTTGGGAGAAGAAGTTGGTTTGCTATTTTATTCCTATCTTTTTTAAATTTTAATTTAGTTTTTTTTTACTTATTCACTTTACATATGCTCCCTGCACCCCTCCCAGTCACCTCCTCCCACTATCCTTTCCCCATCCCTCCACCCATCTCTGAGTAGGTGAGACCCCCTGGATATCCCCCTTACTCTCATATTTCAAGTCTCTGAGTAGTGAGGCACTTCCTCTCCCACTGAGTCTAGACAAGGCAGCCCAGCTAGAAGAACATATTCCACATATGCTCTTCTAGGCAACAAATTTTGGGACAGTCCTCTTTCCTGTTGTTCAGGACCCACATGAAAGTCAAGCTGCACACCTGCTACATATGTGTTGGGAGGCTTAGGTCCAGCTTGTGTATGTTCTTTGGTTGGTGGTTAAGAATGTGAACCCCAAGGGTCCAAGTTAGTTGACTCTGTGATCTTCCTGTGGTGTCCCTAATCCCCTTTCGAGCCAGAATCCTTCCTCCTATTTTTCCATAAAAGTCCACAAGCTCCAATCCACTATTTGCCTGTGGGTGTCTATATCTGTCTGAGTCAGCTGCTGGGTGGAGCCTCTCAGAGGACAGCATGATCCTGTCTGCAAGTATGACAGTCTCGTAATTAGTGTTAGGGAGCAGTTCTTGCCCATGGGAGGGGCCTCAAGTTGGCCCTGCTTCATTCCCTGTGTCTGCATTTCATGAAGACAGGATAAATTTGGGTAGAAAGTTTTGTAGGTGGGTTCGAGTCCCTATTACTCCACTGAGGTTCCTGCAGAGCTACAGGAGATGGCCTTTTCAGGTTTTATATCCCCAATATAGTAAGTCACAGCTAAAGTCTATCCTAATATTCAACTTTATTTCTATGTTTGCTGTTATCCATATACTTGGGGATTTCTGGGTATTTTCACTTATGTCATTTGTACGTGAGTTTGTTGTTTCTTTGCTTGTTTGCTTAAAGATAAAACAGTGCTTTCTGACCTTACTAATGTTGCAACTCTCTCTACATATAGTTGTTGTTAGGACTTATTGGCAGAAGTACCTTTAACAAGTTGTGGCTAAGGTGTATCGTAAAGAGATCACGCCACACAAAAGATTTCTTGCAAGACACTTATTGGAGAAGAGGAATGAAAGAACATCTTAGCATGGACATGAAACATGAGAGACCACCATGGTAGGCTTTGGGGAGAAGGACATAACAGCCTTTTAAAGCGTATGCATGTAACATAGGGAAATTAGGCAACTTGTAGAAATAGTGAAAACATGTCTGCCCAGTACTAAGTCCTTGAAGGGCAGGGTAGGGGAGCAACAGATTTCCAACAGTGAAGATACCAACCATAAAATTATTTGCATGCCTCATTAGTTGCTGTTTCTACTATAAATCGGCATGAGACCAGTGAGCAGTAGCCACTCCTTGGTCTAAGTGTTATTCTGTCTTAAAATGTTCTCTGCCAAAGAAATTAATTCATTGCCTGTAAATTCAATTTCTATCAGGATTGCTGCAGATTCCTTACCAGAATATCATATTAAAGGCTTCTATCTAAATTCTATTTTTGTTGAAAATTCACTTCTTTCATGCAATTTATCAGTTTCCCATCCCTTCCATCCTCCCAGATTTTCCCTACTTCAAAATCCTTTCTTTCTCACTATCATTAGAATACAAACAGGTATATAATGAATAATAATAATAATAATAATAATAATAGTAAGCTAATATTAAAATAAAAGAAACAAGATAGGATAAAATAAACAACAAATAGTCAAAGAAAAATCACAAGAGGCACATATAGATAAGTTCTTTATAGAGTTCCATCCCCATCTGAAGCTTCATGAGCCAGGCTGTCACTGTCTATATGTCTCTCAGAACTACAACTTTAATCCTATTCTCAGTTATATAGAGATGCAAATTTAACATGATTTAACATTCTATAAGTGATCTGCCTACAAGAATAGGGCATACATTAAAAATCCAAAAGCAAAACTCAGCCAAAACAAAGTTCATTTCCTGGAATAGTTATCATTTCTCCAAACTTAGCTTCCTTCGATCCCACAATATTTTGCTACAGTTAAAGCCATGACAGGTGGATAAATTATATACAATGTAATATACTCTTTAAAAATGGAAGATTAAAAGTTATACATTAGCTGTACATCTTTGCAAATCTCATATAGTTTACTAAGTGTAGTTGACATGCATAGTGCCTACTGCATATTGTGAAATTATCCTATAAATTTGCATCATTAGCATCTCTTTTTATGATAACTAAGTGTAGTTAATTGATACTTGTAAAAAATCTCTAATCAAAATACTATTTATGTGAGTATAAAAGTATCTGAACACAAAACACAGCATTCATTGTTTGCCTTCTCAGGGAAAAAGATCTTAAGTGTTCTTAATTATAGAAAAAATAAACATACCCATATGTAGTAAGATGAAAACGTGGTTAATATTTCAATTTGATCCTGACAATTATTTCTTTGTCAAAGATTAGATATCACTTTAGAATAATAGTTGATTCTAATGACAAGTCCTTTGCTGTTCCATTTGTACTGTCTTAGAATGCTAATTTTCTAGTAGAACTAAGACATCTAGATTTCTAAGAACTCATGAAGTGGTTTTATATCATGGTGTTTACATCAATTAATTAAATAGTTGCATTTTAGCATCACATTAATCTCAGCATCCAAATATGTGCTGATGTAACTATCCAAATCACTGATTCCTAATACCTGATGCAATCTCTTGATATACTCCAAGTCTTTTCTAATTCCTAAGCACCTCATGGCCTTGAGCCCAGCTCCCTACACTGTAAATTATAATCCACTATGGCATTTCTAAATGAATGTGTAGGTTCTGAAAGTTTTGGCAACTTTAAAAGTTTTCTGAATATGAAACAGCCTGAATGAATTAAAAACAAACACAATAATTCCTACATATTTCTGGCAGCATCTTTCATGCTACATCACAGAACTTCACTAAACCATTGGCTCAGAATAAACAGCATGCTCACTTGGCTCTGTATTCGGTCACACCACACATAATTCAAAGCTTCCGGAGAAACTTAAGCTCTAGTGCAAGCCAATGTAATTGAAGGATTACAGTAGGTTTTGTTGTTTGTTTTGTTTTTGTTTTGTTTGGGTTTTGGGGGGAGGGGTGGTTAGGTTTTTTTGGTTTTTTGTTTTGTCTTGTTTTAATGCAGGGACAATTTCATGCTTCTACAAAAACACATTGGTTTGATTACTGTGGTTGTTAAATCAGAAAGAAGCCCATAGGTTTATATATTTGATGCTTGGTCATTAGGAAGTGGTGCTACTTTAGAGAGATTAGAAGGTGTGGCCTTGTTGGAGAAAGTGTGTCACTGGGAGTGGGCTTTGCAGTTTCACAGCATCTCTCTATTAATGCTGCTTGTGGATCTGTATGTAAAAAAATCACAGTTTCCCAAGCACCATGTCTTCATGAATGCTACCTTGTTCCCTATTATGATGATAAAGACCTAAATGGCTGATACTGTAAGCCAGCCCCAATTTAATGTTTCCTATATATGAGTTTCCATGATCATGACATCTCTTCACATCAATAAAACCTTGACGAAGACAATTACCCAAAATGAAGAAATTAAATATTGAATGTTTCCCTATCAATGATTCATCATCAGTGGTCATCAGGTTAGTCTATCCTAGGGTAGGTAGTACTGCCATAGAATGGTGATTCTTTAAAGTTCATATCCAAGTTGTTGATATGAATGTCTGTAAGTTAAAACTGTCAACTAAGAGATCGGAGAGATATTCTATGGCTATAGATACTGGTCATAAAGTGTGAAGGTCAGACTTCAAATCTTTAGAACCCATAAAAAGCTGAGCATATGTGACAGCTGCCAGTTATTTTAACACTCGAAAGCAGGGACAGGTAATCAACAAGGACAGTTAGAAGCAGAGAATTCTAGGTGCAAGAAAAGTCTCTGCCTCCATAAATAAAGTGGAGAACCATGATGGAAGACACATGACATCAGTTGGAGCCTTCACAAGCATACGCATACATGCCATGGCATACTTGCACACACAGGATACCTACACACATGCAAACATGTTCAGATACTACATATGTGTACATACAAAGAAGTAGTCAAATTAATTTGGGATTGAGATTAGAACACAATTTCTATCGATGTCTGTAATTTTCTAAGAATATTTCTATTGTTGTTTTTCTTTTTTAATATTTTTATTAGGTATTAGTGTGGACACTTTGCCCCTTCTTAGAATTGGGAACAAAACACCAATGGAAGTAGTTACAAAGATAAAGTTTGGAGCTGAGACAAAAGGATGGACCATCTAGAGACTGCCATATCCAGGGATTCATCCCATAATCAGCCTCCAAAAGCTGACACCATTGCATACACTAGCAAGATTTTGCTGAAAGGACCCAGATATAGCTGTCTCTTGTGAGACTAGGCCAGGGCCTAGCAAACACAGAAGTGGATGTTCACAGTGGATGGATCACAGGGCCCCCAATGGAGAAGCTAGAGAAAGTACCCAAGGAGCTAAAGGGAACTGCAACCCTATAGGTGGAACAACAATATGAACTAACCAGTACCCCGGAGCTCGTGTCTCTAGCTGCATATGTAGCAGAAGATGGCCTGACCGGCCATCACTGGAAAGAGAGGCCCATTGCTCATGCAAACTTTATATGCCCCAGTATAGGGGAACACCAGGGCCAAAAAGGGGGAGTGGGTGGGTAGGGGAGTGGTGGGGGGAGGGTATGGAGGAATTTTGGGATAGCATTGGAAATATTGTTTTATAATAGGTTATGATTTTTCAATATGAAATCGTGCTGATGATTATTAATATGAAAGTATCACTAAACTCAAATCTTGAAGATGCTATTGTACCTAAAATATTTACTTATTTATGTAAAAAATAAACAGGGATACTTTATTTTTATATGTGCCTAAGTAATATCTCAGGATAAATTTTACAATGATTTATTATTAAACATTTGATACATGTACCTAATTTATAAATCCATAAATATCAAGTCTTATTTTCTCAGATAAAAACAGCCATGAATAGAAAGTCTTTGAGTCACTCTATGGTCTAGGGTAATTCTGAACTGTCACATTGAAAACTGCTAGCCAAAGCTCTGGGGTGTAGCCCAATAGATTCCTTGCCTAATGTGCTTGAGACCATGGATTCAAGCTAAATCCTTCAAAATAAGAATAAGAGAGAAGAGCACAAAGCATGAAAAAAATGAAATAAGTGCTCTACTATCAATGATTACATTCTATTTAGATGGTTTTTTTAATATGTATTCTTTTTTCATATTTTATCGATTATTTTATTTATTTACATTTCAAATGTTATCTGCCTTCCCAGTTTCCCCTCCGCAGACCTCCTATTCTCTCTCTCTCTCTTCCCGCTGCTTCTATGAGGGTGCTCGCCCACCCACCCACCCTTTCCTGTTTAAGCACCCTAGCATTCCACTACACTGGGTCCACAAGCTTCCACAGGACCAAGGGGCTCCCCTCCCATTGATGCCAGATGAGGTAATCCTCTGCTACTGGAACCATGGGCCTCTCCATGTGTAAACGTTAGTTGGTGGGTTAGTCCGTGGGAGTTTGGGGCAGTTCGGGGGAGGGGGTCTGGTTGGTTGATATTGTTGTTCTTCCTCTGTGGTTGCAAATCCTTTCAGCTCCTTCAGTCCTTCTCCTAATTCTTCCATGGGGTCCCTGCATTCAGTCTGATGGTTGGTTATGTGCATCTGCATCTGTGTTGGTCAGGTGATAATATGTATTCTGAATTTTCATACAATGATAAAAACAATTAGGTGTCCTGTTAACTTTTAATATGTGATGACTTTACAGAAAAATATTAGACATCATTCAAAGTAATAAATAACCATTAGATGTATTAAGTTTAAAATACCACCTTATGGGTTTTTGTTTTTTATTTTTTATTTTTATTTTTTGTTTTTTGGTTTTTTGGTTTTGTTTCACAAGTTAAAATAAAATATAATAAGATAAAACCAAAACTAACCCATTGGAACTGGCCTAAACCAACAAGCAGAAGGAAAAGAGGCCAAGAGAAGACACAGGATGTTCATTCTTCTGTATGCTCTCACGAATGGATGCAGTTAAAAAAGTAGAAACAGTGTCACTAACTTTCAGAGAGCAGGAATGGTGATACCTGCTCTTAATATTTTGCTATTCATTTTTACAGTTTCATGATTTTATTTGATATTAATGTATGTTATGCAATCTTAGTTTAAATGTATCATGAAATGTGACATACTATCTATAAAATAAACAAGTGTTTGTATATTTGTATTTCCAAATTCCTAAGTGCTTACTACATCAAGAACTGAGAACCAAGATTTTAATTAATGATAAAAAGTTTGACAAGTTCTGAGATTACAACAAAGTCAGATATGGTGTTTAGACTACAACATCTATCACATAATTAATTACATTTCACTTTAAAACTTAGCACAATGCTGATAATACTCAAATTTCTCAAAAAGAAGCTCAGTTACATACAAAAATAAGTTCTGGTGATCTATTTATTACATTACAGATTGATCGAAGATAATGATATTGTGTACTGTATGTTAAAATAAAAGAAAGAACTGTTGGTATATGTTAGTACCAATTAATGATAAACACTTGAGAAAAACATACTTATCTGATTTGAGTGTTAAATACCACATACAGATTGGAAATACCATACAACCCTTTGTAAATACATACAATTTTTACATGAACTTAACAAAAAAAAAAAAAAAGAATGTTGATTTTTTCTAATACATTCAGTATATCATCACTTTGTAGCATTATAGTTAAGATAAAATGTACAGCTCATTTTGTAAAATTCAATTAAATGAATCTTAAAATTTGATTAACCTTCCAAAGTTAGATGAGAATATTTCTTGGGTTTGTGAACTATATAAAATGAAACCATTTTATAATTACAAAATTAAAGAAATAGGACCAAGAATCAGAAAACTTGAACTCAGTAAATATTATCATATGAATTTAAAATTATATATACACACACACACACACACACACACACACACACACACACACACACACATATATATATATATATATATATATATATATATATATATATATACTCACAATATTAATAGTGGGACTGTAATATTTCTTACATAAGTATTACTGAAAAACTATTATCCACAAATATATGTCATTGAAACTCAGCCATTATCACTGTTTTGATGCATTGTCTAGGTAACTTTCATGTTCCAATGGCAGTGTTGAGTTGATCCCAAGAGAACAATCTAGCAGGCAGATTGTAAAGACTTAGATATTTCCAGAAAATGATTACTGATGTGTATTCCAGACCCACATAATGCAATGCTTGAATACAGATTTCTGTGGTGATGAAAACAGTCCACTGTGGCACTGACACATATAATATGCATTATACCTGCATTATTGAAAGCCCGAAATGTGGATAATGTGACAAGAAACTGATTTTCTACATTTAATGTAATTCAAATTGACTTAATTTTTATTCATTATTTTAAAATGTTAATTTTGATTAAGTTTCACCTGCTTTTAAATACAATACACTGCAGATGTTCTCCAGCTAACTACATGGGTCTATTCCAACAACACATTTCATGTCGAAAATGCATTCAATTTATCCATCCTAACGACTATCATGGATTAACAGCACAGCACAGTGCAGAGAACAGGTCATTAATATTCCTAATTCCTCCATGTCTGAGCAGGCACATTGTACAATGTGTGGAAAAGGGTATCATACTAAAATATCATGAGCTCAGGAAATGTTCATAATTCAACCTTGAAGGATATATTTTATAAAACATCATATTTACACTACCGTAAAGTGAATCTAACTGTAAGTCAAACCCATACAATGCAGGGACCATCTGTGATCACAGTTAAGATACTTCATGGAGTAAAGGTTTTAATCTCAGCCCCTATATAAACTATTTCTGAAGCCTTGTAAAATGAGCCTAATCTTTTGGTTAATAGTATTTTAAACCATAAATTATTATTAATATTATATATGATCACATATAGATTATATAAAACTCTACAAGTATAAAATGTTGTTATGACTAACATTAGTGTTTTACATCAAAATGTGTTCAATGAGTCATACTAAAAATATTTGTCTTCCTAGAATCTACTGTAAGGATCATGCATAAATGAACCAACAGAGAAGATATCTGTTTTCATAAAACCTGCATACTGTAAGACAAAATTTGAAATAATATATGAAACAAAAAATACAATAAAAGTTAAAAGCAATTATAACACAAGCATAGATTTTTTTTCAACAGCTTGAATTGGAATGAAATAGAAATTATATGATGACAAAAACTGCCACACCCCTTTCTCTGCTACCAATAGCTGCTAAATCAAAACTTTTGTTTACATTGGGTTCTCTTCAATATTTCATTGATTTTGAACAGATTAGAACACACCTGTGGCCCCCACGCTGAAGCAGTAGGACAGCATAGCCAGCCTGAGCTGCACAGAAAGACTTTGATATATCAAAAGATAAGGATTTTGTAGTTGGGGGGGGGGGCATAGGGGGTTTTCAGAGGGGAAACTAGGAAATGGGATGACATTTGAAATGTAAATAAAGAAAATATCTATTAAACAAGTTAAAAAAAAGAATTTTATTGTTGGAAATGCAAATTGCATTTAAAAGACAAGATTGTCATTACTGTAAAAACCAGTTTTTTTTCTGGTTAATCTATAGAGTCTACAATTGTATTTCAAAGTTCTTCTGGTGTGTGTGTGTGTGTGTGTGTGTGTGTGTGTGTGTGTGTGTGTATCATTGACCTTTAATTTAAACTCAGCTTCCAAATCCTATAAAACAGTAAAACATTCTTTCATTTAGTCATTTAATTCTGGAAAAATTAGACTGCAGTTTTTAAGTCACCTATACCTTATACCCAATTTTTATATTTAAATAGGATATGAAGAAGTTGTTGACAACTAGAAGGAAATATAAAAATTTAGAACATAATTTGCAATCAATATTAAAATATTAGATGTACCCAATAAAGAATAAATATAAATTAGCTCTTTTTCATATTACTACCCAGCAGAGATATTCACAAAAATATCTTGACTAATTAAAGACAAGAATGGTGAGCCTTTGAGCCTTAAGAATAGACAAATCATACTTTCTAAGATTGTTGAAAACAATTTAGATTTTGAACAGGGGATTGGGCTCAATTGAGAAAGTGCTCACCCTGCATTAAGCACTTAAAAATCTAGATGGAATTTTCCAGTGCTATACTATCAATGCTGAGTAGTGTTAAAGGTGTAAACTAGATACTAGAGGAATAGAAACAGAAGATTCAAAAATTTAAGAAATCTATTATCGTGAGATATAAAAAAGTACAGATCACATTCAATCATTATGACTTACAAAATTGATTCAATTTAAAGTGTAAAACCAAGACAAAGAAATGGCACGATACTCAATTTTTTAAGTTCTATTATAATTGCTTAAAGTTTTTTGTTTAGATCATAAGTCTCAATTTTAAAAGATTATATATAGATATATATTTATATATCTATATATAATATACATAGTTTTTATTTATTTATTTATTTATTTATTTATTTATTTATTTATTTATTTATTTATTTATATAAAGTATGCTCTGAGAAGAAAATCATCTGGGTAGATGTAAGTAGTAAAATATTAATGAGAAAATATTCTATTTTGAAAGTTAGTATTATAGTTCTGAATTATTCTGTATCAGGAAGATAGCACAAATGACTGTTTTAAAAGAATATGAGTAGGGAGTAGGTGAGAGAGACATCTTGTGTCCCAGGTCCCTCAGAGACCAGTCTGAGCAAGGGAACATGCAGACTGCAGAAGCAACACAGCTTCTGGGACAGGCCCCATTTTGGGATTGAGACATCCAGGCACCTTCCCCGCCAGAGGAGAGGTGGCCACCTGGGAGGACTCTGACCTCCAGAGCAGGTGAGGGAGCCATCTTGTGCCCCAGGTCCCTCAGAGACCAGTCTGTGCAGGTGAGTGCACAGACTGCAGAGGCAACACATCTTCTGGGACAGGCCCTGTTTTGGGCCTTCATCTTCAGCCAGGAGGCAGGTCTGAGCACCAGAACTCTGTGCACCTTCCCTACAAGAGGAGAGCTTGCTGGCAGAGTACTCTGACTACTGAGACTCAAGAGAGAGCTGGAAAAAATGTCCAACATCCTTAATCATCCAGGAAATGCAAGTCAAAACAACCCTGAGATTCCACCTCACACCAGTTAGAATAGCTAAGATCAAAAATTCAGGAGACAGAAGATGCTGGCGAGAATGTGGAGAAAGAGGAATACTCCTCCATTGCTGGTGAGATTGCAAGCATGTACAACTACTCTGGAAGTCAGTCTGGCGGTTCCTCAGAAAATTGGACATAGTACTACCGGAGGATCCAGCAATACCTCTCTTGGGCATATACCCAGAAAATGTTTAAACTAGAAATAAAGACACATGCTCCACTATAGCAGCCTTATTTATAATAGCCAGACGCTGGAAAGAACCCAGATGTCCCTCAAGAGAGGAATGGATACAGAAAATGTGGTACATTTACACAATGGAATACTACTCAGTTATTAAAAGCAATGAATTTATGAATTTCTTTGGCAAATGGATGTATCTTGAGAATATCATCCTGAGTGAGGTAACCCAATCACAAAAGAAGTCACTTGATATGCACTCACTGATAAGTGGATATTAGTCCAGAAACTTAGAATACCCAAGATAAAATTTGCAAAACACATGAAACTCAAGAAGAAGGAATACCAAAGTGTGGATACTTTGTCCCTCCTTATAATTGAGAACAAAATACCCATGTAAGGAGTTACAGAGACAAAGTTTGGAGCTGACATGGAAGGAAGGACTATGCAGAGACTGCCCCATCCAAGGATCCATAGCATAATCAGCCACCAAACGCAGACACTATTACATATGACAGCAAGATTTTGCTGACATGACCCTGATATAGCTGTCTCTTGTGATGCTATGCCAGTGCCTTGCAAACACAGAAGTGGATGCTCACAGTCATCTATTGAATGGAACACAAGTCCCCGCCCCCATGGAGGAGCTAGAGAACGTATCCAAGGAGCGGAAGGGGTCTGCAACCCTATAGGTGGCACAACAATATGAACTAACCAGTACCTCCAGAGCTCATGTCTCTAGCTGCATATGTAGTAGAAGATGGCCTAGTTGGCCATCATTGGGAGAGAGGCCCCTTGGTCTTACAAATTTTATATGCCCCAGTACAGGGGAACACCAGGGCCAAGAAGTGGGAGTGCATGAATAGGGGAGCAGGGCGGGGGAAAGGGGGCTAATACGGAACTTTCGGGATAGCATTTGAAATGTAAATAAAGAAAATATCTAATAAAAATGGAAAAGAAATAAAAGAATATCAATAAAATAATATATCTGATATTTTTCAAGATCTGTCACAAATTAAATTCTGAAGCCATAAAGGGGATATCAGTGGTGATATCCATGACTTAAGTAAGTATAACTCCCTAAGTACTGAAAATGGGTAACAAAAAGAATTTTAAGTAAAACATTGGAAAGAACAAAAACAATACTGGAAGAAATTAAGGAATTACCCTCCCCACTCCCTGGGTCCCCTGACCCTGGCACACACATCAAGTCTGCAAGCCAGTGTCTACAGCTCAGAAGAAAGGTTCTCTCTCCTCCAACCCCTCTGGTACTCTCAGCACTTGTTCCTAACCATGCTGTACTCTGTTGGTCCTGAACTCTGCCTCCTAAGCTGTTCCTGACTCCCTCTCCAGAAAGCACACCAGTGGTGACCCAGAACCACTGTAGACTCTCCATTCTGGACTTTGTTCTGCCTCCTACCTGTGATGGTGGCACGCCAGTGGGAGACAAAGAACCCAGTAGACATATCAGATTGCCCTATGGTCATACCTGTGGAGCATTTTTTTGTTTAATTAATGGAGAAACTCAGAGCCCACTCTGGGAGGCACCATGCCTAAGCATGCAGTTCTGGATTGTATAAAGAAATCAACCTGAAACATACATATAGATAGAAGATACACATAGAAGACCAGACATAACCAGAAAACAAAGTCCCTATAACCTATTTTAGGGAAAACATTAAATATACAGGGAAAAAAAAAGGATACTGAAAGCAGCTAGAGGAAAACCGTATATAAAGGAAAACCCAGCAGAATAAGAGTTGGCTAATCCACATAAACTTTAAAATCCATAAGAATCCAAGATGAGCAGATAGGCCAACCTAGATTAGTGTAAAATAAACTGTCTTAGTAGAAAAAAAATTTTGTATGACATAGAAAGCCAAAAAAGAATTCATGTCCACCAAAAGAGCTGTACACAAATTATTGTAAATAATAATTCTGAATGAAGAAAGGAATAAGCATAGCCAATAGACTATAGAAAAACAAACAAATAAACAAAAAACAAAAACAAATGTACCTTATAATTACTTAACCACAGAATGGGACCTAAAATACAAAGAAAAAAGGAAAAATGAAAGCAAGCAACACACAAATTATAATAATACCTTTAAATATTAAATGCCTTAATTCTCAAATCAAAAAATCAAAAGACATAGATTAGTTGCAAGGTTTAGGAAACAAAAACCCATCTGTCTCTTGTCAACAAGGAACACATCTTGCATATGTGAACGTGAGAAAAAAATGTATTGGAAAAAATAAGACCAAGAAACAAGCAGGTATCATTATTCTAATGTCAGACAAATATATTTCAATATAAAAAATAAATCATAAGAAATAAAGAAATGTTCTTGCTAATTGAGGGAACAATTAACCAAGTAGATATCACAATTTTGAATGTAGACACACCAAATTCTGGCATACCCAATGTCCCATACGTAGATAGGTAGGGAGAGAGAGAGAGAAAGAGAGAGAGAGAGAGATGAATGAGTGAATAAATAAGTAAATAAATAAAAAGCATATGCCGGCTTCAAGACACATATTAACATCAATTTAGTAATAATGGGTTATTCTCAATACCCCATTTTCTCCAGTAGACAGGTTGTACAGAATACTTTACTTAAGTACCAAAGAATGTTCATTATATTCAGTAGTCTATGGAACGTTTTCTAAAATAAACCACACAGAGAAAAATCTCAAAAAATTTAGAGAAAATGAAGAAAATCCCTATATCCTTTTAACCACAATGCAACAAAAATTAAAATCAACAACAAAGAAATCTGTAGAAAGCACACCAATTCATAGAGATTAAATAACATATTGTTGCTAACGATAGTGAGCTGAAAAGCCAGAGTTGAAACCAGTAAGCAATATCCATCCCTGATCTGTGCATATGATTCTGATGCTGATTCTCATCTTGAGTTTCTGCCTTGCCTGCCCTAGACGATGGTCTGTAAACTGGAAGATGAAGTAAACCTTCTCCACCAAGCTGCTTTCTTTATGTTGTTTATCAGAGCAACAGAGAATCAAACTAAACCAGAAACTGATATCAGAATGTAAAATAATTCTGAAATGGACCTGACCACGTTAGTTTATGTGGGTTGTGGAAGTTGAAACTTTGGGTAGAAAAAGCCATTATCAGAGCTTAATGGGCCATTGTTTGGTGGGAGCTTGTAAGGTAAGTGTACAGAAAAAATATATACAGGCCTGGATAGGCCAAATTTCAGGGGAGAGTTTCAGACTGCGACAAAGACTCCATCTTGGTCATTCACATGATACATTTTAACTAGAAATTTATAAAAGCAAAAATTTTGCTATACTGGAATACAAGATGCTGGTTAGCTAATAATGAAAAGTCAGCTTTGGTCAAGTAGAGACCAATATTTTAAGGTGATATCTTCTTGGGTGTGCTTCCTCAGAACTGGGAAACAAAATTTGCTGTCCAGTCCGGTAGCAAAGTTACACATCAAGTTGTCATACAGCACTTGGAAGGTAATGAATAAGTCTTTCACCTTCAAAGTATCCACGAACCTGATACTTGACAGGTCATGGGCCTTGAGGAAAACCAATAGTACTGTTCAGCTAAAGGATTAAAGCAGTAAAATGACTGATAGTGTATTTCTGTGTAGATAGATCTGTACATCTCTCAGCACACATCAAAGAAACTTCTTGTAGTAGATGGTAATTAACACATATATTTTACATTGCAGGCCACTCAACATATAATGTACCCTGTTTCTTCCTGACCAGAATGTGAATCATCCCTTAGTCCAGTTTATAAATCAATGGCTGTTGGACACTCAGTGGAAATTTCTTTCCATTACTATATAAGATTGACTGCTCGATATGGCAGGACTCTGTACATATGACCTTCTTCAGTTTACAATAGCCTCAAAACAGGAGCCTCGATGCCAGTACTTCTCATAGGCCAAAAAGAAGAGTTAGCTATAGTAGGTGTTATTTTTCAAGACATTTATCCATGTGTTCAGGTTTTCCAATTTTGTAGAGTATAGATTTTTAAAGTCCTTATGAGTCTCTGAACTTCCTTGGTTTCTGTTGGTATGACCCTTTCATCTCTAGATGTTTTACTCTAGTTTTTTGCTTTTTTGTTTTTTAGTTTGGATTGTCTCTCTCTGTCTTTTAGATGTTTCATCTAAAGGTTTATCACTCTTACTGTGTTTCTCAAAAGAAAAAAAAATCAAAAAACAATCAATTCTTTGTTTTGTTGATGCCTTGCAATTGTTTTTGTTTTCTTTTTATTGATTTCACCCCTGAGATCCATTCCATAAAATAGAATATATCCATGACACTGCTCAGACACCCAAGAACCTGAGACTAGATAGGCCATGATCCTAAAGGAAAAACAAATACTACTGTTTGCCAAAGGACTATGGCAACAAAATGACTCCTACTGGAATTTTGCTATCCTTATAGATCAATCAGTATCTTTCTCAACTATCGTCAGAGAAGCTCCTTCCTCCTAAACAGAGGAACAAACACAGAGACTCACAACTGGATTGCGTGCAAAAAGCGAGGAACCTTGGCACATTTAGTTGTAAACTGGATATCTCCATCAAATTCACCCCCTTTAGGGATCAGGGAATTTTACAGATGATGAGGCAGAAAGATTTTAAGAGCCAGAGGGGATGGAGGGCACCAAGGAAACAAGGCCTTGTTTGTATATAAGGCCAACCCATGTATGAATTTACAGAGACTGTGGCAGAATGCACAAGGCCTGCACAAGTTTAAAGCATATGGGTACCAGTGCTAAGAAAGGAAATGGAACAAGCAGCCATCCACAGCCCAGAAGCTATCTCCAATTGACAGTTACCCACAAAGGAAACTTTAGTTGTGTCCAACTGAGTCTCACTAGGCGAATGAACCACACTCTCAGACAAGCTCCATACCAGGCAGTAAATGGCAAATAAGAGCTCAGAGATGATGGCACGCGCCTTTAATCCCAGCACTTGGGATTCTTCTTTCATGATTCTTCATCTAGGCATTTTTTTAACCTTACAGGTCTTTTGTTTGCAATTATAGTGTTTTTTGTTTGCATGTGCACGCACATGCATGTAATCATGTACATATGCATGTATGTGCATGTGTGTGCATGTGTGTGTGTATGTGTGTGTCAACATACATGGGTGCCTGGGTATGTGTGTTCATGTGTGTGAATGTCTGTATCTCTGTCTGTATATTTTTCCTTTGGCTCTGTTTTGTTCTCTCTGTCTCTGTCTGTCTCTCTCTGTGAGTATGTGTGTGTGTGTTTGTGTGTAATTGTGTGTGTGTGTGCCTATGACTACATGGGTACCTCATTGAGTGTGCTCACGAATGTTCATGACTGTATTTCTGTCTGTATATATTTTGTGTACTTTTCTTTTGATTCTGTTTTGTTCTCTCTCTCTCTCTCTCTCTCTCTCTCTCTCTCTCTCTCTCTCTCTCTCTCTCTCTCTGCCTCTCTCCCTCCCTCTCTCAATGTATGTGTGTGTGTGTGTGTGTGTGCATGCACATGTATTTTTTTAGTTGTTTGTTTGATTGTTAAAGAGCAATAAGAGCAATAAAAAAGAATATGGATTTGGATGGGTGGGTAAGTAGGGACAACCTTGGAGAAATTAGGGAAAGGAAAACATAACCAAAATATATTTAATAAAAAAGTCAGGTGTGGTGGCGCATGCCTTTAATCCCAGCACTCGGGAGGCAGAGGCAGGCGGATTTCTGAGTTCAAGGCCAGCCTGGTCTACAGAGTGAGTTCCAGGACAGCCAGGGCTATACAGAGAAACCCTGTCTCAAAAAAAAAAAAAAAAAAAAAAAAAAAAAAAAAACAACAACAACAAAAGTCTAGTTTTCAATTAAAAAAAGAAAAAAAAAAAAAGGAATGACTATGGGGAAAAAGGTAAATATTTTTCAGTTACTAGAAAAACAAATCACATATTGGCATGATTAATATTTGTGTTAACTGTGTTAATCTTTTGCTGTATCTGGTTTATATATTCTTCTCATTTATATAACTCTATAGGGACTATGTAAGTGTGGATTCAGCTATCTATGCGGAGTCTTGAAAATTAACCTGTGTAGGAAAAGAGGGCCTACTGTGTATATATTAAAATACGAAGTATACTCCAGATAATTACTCAGTCATTCAGGCAGCAAAGGTAGAAAAATAAATGCCCAAATTTAGGAGAAATGTTGACCCATTTTATGTAGTGCTCATGGAATTTTAATAGGAATACATTTTCGTCAGGCTTATTTTCTGTTATTGGCCTTTTATAGCTTTAAACGGAAAACAAGTGAGGGGAAACGACTTGCAAAATATGAAGTCGGGAGAAATTAATTTAAAGGTTGTTTTATTATTATTATTATTATTTAGAATCAGCCTTCTTCATGATTTGTTTCTTCTTTTAATATACCAATCAGTACCTCATGTATGGAAGCAAATCAGAAGTGGGTTTCTGTGGTGCTTCATAATTCATATCCTACTTCATATCCTTGTCATTTTTCAAAAATGAACCTTCAATGTTAGAACTATGTAGATGCAGTTACCAAGAAATACTTATAGACTACACCTATATGTGGCAAAAACTGGCTGTTAAATAAAATCTACTATGGAAAAGGTCAAAAGCCTGAGGCAAAATGTGTGTCTTTCCACTTCATGTGGCAAGGCACAACACTTTCCTTTGGTTTATCACTACCTTCTAAACACAAGCAGACCCAAAGTAAAAAATAAATAAATGAATAAATAAAAATAATAATGTCATCTAAAAATATGTTTGTACATGCTATACACTTGAATTTTGTATTATTTTAAGTAGACAAGTTATCAATATTTTTGCCTTTAGGAAAATGTTTTTCAACTTAAGTTTCCTAAAATATTGAGTTTCTGACACAAAAAAGTATGGACTCTATAATAAGAGTACTTCTATGTGTACCTTTCATTTTCAATAGTATTATGGCAGTATTTTACATGAATTAACAAAAATATATGGTCGTGATTATTTAAAGATTCTGATCTCCATGGAGACTGTTAGTTTAGAATTGGCTGGTCTAAAAGTGTCCTGATCAAGTTAATCAACTAACTATTAACTGCAGTAAGTGGTACCAATAGCATGAATTAAGTTAAATCCCATGGCCACTTATTAAAGTAACAGAACAATAGTGAGGGTGCTATGCAAAAATAAAATAAAATCCAACCGGCTTCAGTTGTAGCTCCTCTCTTTTTTGTATTACAGTAGGAGAGTTCAGTTCATTTAGCTAAAGCCTTTGATTCTGCTTGTGGTTAAGGGATAAATGTTCTAATTTTGTGTTTACCACAATTTTTACTGAAGCATTCAGTTAATCTTTACATTCTAGTTAAAAATAAGTCCTAAAAGTCATGACTTCATTTTCTTTTATGAGTGAAAATTTTCATTGCATATATGAATCATAATTTCCTTAGCCCACTCACTTGCTTATGAGCACTAGGCTGGCTCCACTTCTTAGCTGCTGTGAATAGTTCAGTGATAAGCATGGGTATGTTATGAATCGTTAAGGTATGCTAACTTGGAGTCCTTCAGTATACAAGAAGTGGTAAAGCTGCATTGCCCAGTAGTTTCATGGTTTTAGTTTTTGAAGAGAGTTCCACACTGACTACTATATCAGCTGAAGGCATTTACATTCCTACCTACAATATTCAGGTTTTCCCTTTACTCAGTCTCATGAGCAGTGTGCCGGTCTTTCACGCCAGCTTGCACAGCCATGTTTTCTTCATGATAGTCTCTCTGGCTGAAACTAGATAAAATCTTAACACAATTTAAATTTGTAATTTCATGATGGCTGAGGATGTTGAACACTGCTGTTAACGATGTCTTGGTCATTTGTATTTATTCTTCTGAGATATGTCTATTTGATTGTTTAACCCAGTTACTGATTAGATAATTTGAGAGGGAGGTTGGTGATTAACATAGGCATTCCTATAAATATTCTAGAAATTAATCTATTGTCTTACAAAACTGTTTTCCAATTTAGGATCTCTCAGCATCATTGTGAAGTCACTTTAATATTCATTTATGTGATATTTTATTATAATAACTCTTATTCACAATTCACAGCAACCGATCAGCTCTGCACATTTACTAATTTATTATTAATAAAATAATTAATATAAATTATTTTTGTAAATATTTTTGTTACCTTTAGTATTTAAAATGTTTGTTCCAAGTCTACTACACTTGTTATAACATAATTTGGGGGTTTTTTGGATGAGAATGGCCTCCATAGGCTTATATGTTTGAATGCTCACAACCTAACTGGTAGAACTGCTTTGGGGACTAAAAAGCTTATGGTGATGTACTGAGGTTTTGAAAGCCTCAAGCAGGCCCAGTGCCTCTCTGCTCAGTGCCTTTGGATTAGATGTGATCTCTACGATACTGCTCCAGTGCCATTTCTGCCTGCCTCCTGCCACGATAATCATGAAGTCATTCCCTGTAAGTAAGCCTCCAACTAAATGCCTTCTTTTATAAGATGCTTTCGTCATAATTTCTCTTCATAGCAATAGAAAAGGGACTAAGAAACTGGTGATGTAGCTACAATTTGAAATAATATTTTCATATGTACAGGGAAGAGATATTTGCAGTTTTAATAGATCCTTGATGATTTAAGTTTATATTAGCAAAAGAACAAATAGTATACATTTAGCTTAGTATTAATATAAATTAAAGGATGAATTGGGAGTTTCTTATCATCATTGGAAATATTTAGAAAAATTAGAAGACCCTTGAGTGTACGAGTAAAAAGGCAGATTCAATGACACAGACTTTGGGAGTCAGGCCAAGTGGCAAGACCAGACTCATTTGTTGAAGGAACTGGCAAAACTTTATACCCCTCTCCCCTCCAGCATCTCATTAGCTCTCAAGTAATCAGATATGGCACTATCTCTTTCTTGTTGGCTTGCCCTGTCACCTGATCCAGAGTCAGTAGTCTCTAGCCATGCTGGCAGATTCTAGGTTGGCTCACAGGAGGAAGCATCAGTGTTGGCATTAGGTTGCTGCTGAGCCTGCTTAACTAATTTCCTCCTACACTTCCTCTTCCTTAAAAAGTAATAAAAAGAATGCACGCTTTAAGATGAATTCCATCTAAGCTGAGAGAATATGTTATTTTGCCTTAAGACTTATGATCTTAAGTTCTCAAATTAGTCATCAATATGCAATCCCATATAAAGTGTTGATATATGTCTAACAAGATGAATACACAAGATATATGATGTTTCCTTCTCTTTTATCAGAAGAACTTTGAAACAATTTACATTATATTGTAAATACATGCCAAAGTCCTCTCTAAGTGCAATGATATTCTCTTTCTTCTTTGTCTTTTCATGCCACAATACAGAATTCTCAATCATCTAGAGGGAGCATTAATGATGTGGACCAGTGACTAAATGACAAGAATGCATAGCACTAGTAATTGAACCGTCGTTGTAAAATATATTGCATATTTATTTAAACAGGCTTGTTAAGGGGATAGAAATCAACTTATATAGAATATTAGTAAATGAAATAAAAAATTTTCAAAATAAATATTTCTTAGCTAGTATGTTACGTAATACAAATTATGTAAGAATTTTCATTCCTATTCAAATATCCTTTAAAAAAACTTTATAGAATGATTTTTAAATGATGGCAATACCTAATTAAATCTATTAATCTGTCCAGAGGTTTCCTAAATCTTTGATAGCTTATAATGATAACCCCCCGTCCCCCTCTCCCCCCCCACCTCCCCCGTCATTAGTTTTACTTAATCTCAATGTAATCCTGCTGTTTACCCTCAGGGAACAAGCACTTTTCAAAACTGAGCTCCTCCAAGGTCCGGGGCAAGTGTCTATGTGCACTGGTCACCTTTGTGATCTCACAGTGTTCTTTTCCCATACACATTATGATATTAAAGTTCAACCTCCACCCTGTAGGAAAAGCACAGCCTGGTACCCCTAATTTAAGGTAGTGTTATGACCTTTGAGGGTCCTAGAGGGTCCTAGGAGGCCTTTGCAATTTAACTGAAACTCAGATGCATTTTAGATTTTGGTTCTATTAGGCTTCAACCCTTCAAAATGAGTTTACAGCAGGGGCTGGGGATCTGGCTCCAGATTCAGTGAGCTGAGTGTTCACTATTTCTGAAATATTTACTGATCCCTCCTGGTGTGGTTGCAGAGGTCAATCTTGTTTGTGCTGTCTTGTAAGTTTTAGCCAGTGCTCCAGATAACCAAGGGTGGGGCTTCAGGGGGTCCAGCTGTCCCTCATTCCAGCACCTTTCAAACTAGTTAAGTGAGAAGAATCTGCAAATGGCTACCTGGTAGGGCAGCATGTGCCTCTTGGGCTTGGGTTCCACTGTTAGTGAGTGTAGGAAATATTGTGTCTTTAATACATAACAATTCAATGTATGTTGTGAATTTCTAGTTTTGGGGAAAAAAAGGAAATTTTTTCATTAGACAATATCTATATACGTCATCTGAAGAGCCTTTGAGAGTGCATGTACACAATATAAAAACATTAAGCTGCTTTAAAACAGTATGTCTAGCTATAAAAGTTGGAGTTGTTTTAAGTTTGAGAATGTACCAAGTCTTTTAAATATTGAAATCTTGCATACTCTCTGTCCTGAGCTTTGCTCTTCCTGTTGTTCCACATAGATAACTGGGTTCTTGTTGTTGATAAAGGTGCCCACACCCAAGTCCAGACTTGAAAGCATTCTAATATTGGTTATGATTTTCTGGTTTGGTTTTGAGAGAATGGTTTATGGAGCTAGAGGGTGTGTGATAGGGATTCCTCTAACATAGAGAAACATCATCTGTTCTGTGGAAGTTTCCAGGGGGCTTATTTTATCACAGCATATTTAACTTTTTTGATATTGAAATTAAAATAAAATGATATATCTATTAAAATTACACCTTTCTAAAGTATTTGCAAAATACTGTCTTTAAAATCAAAACCAAATAATCTTAAGGTTACTGTTTTCCAAGGACACATGAAATAATATATATTCAGAAAAAAATGGTTAAAACAAGGCCTGAACTGACATTGAAGGGGATTGGGACAGATTGTGACTCTTAAGCTAAAATGTGGTAGTTGAATGTAAATATAAAAGCTTATCAATACTGCAATATTAGAGTACCAAGAAAGTCCCATTAAGAAAAAAGTTCTTCTAGTGAAAATATTGCAGTTGTGCTGTATCAGTTACGTGGTGTACTGGCTGGTTTTGTGTGTCAAGGAATCATCAGAGAGGAAGAAGCCTAGGTTGAGGAAATGCCTCCAGGAGATCCACCTTTAAGGCATTTTCTCAATCAGTGATCAATGAAGGAGTGTCCCAGCCCGTGGTCAGTGGTGCCCTTAGGCTAGTGGTCCTGAGTTCTAGGATAAAGCAGACTGAACAAGCGATGTAAAGGAGGGTAGAAAGAAGCACCCCTCCATGGCTTCTCCATCAGCTTCTGCCTCTAGGATCCAGCCCTGTCCTGACTTCTTTCAGTGATGAACAGCAATGTAGAAGTGTAAGACAAGTCAACCCTTTTCTCCCCTTTGGTCATAGTGCTTCATCTCAGCAACAGAAACCCTAACTAAGACACACATGGCAATAGGAACAACGGTGGGGTCACCTTGGTCCATGCTGAAGAGAGAAGCAGAGCACTTTCCTTTTTACTGAGCTACTCCACTTTATCTTCACAAAACCCTTATCCTTAGTTCAGTAGCTTATGGGGCCACATCCATGCGGCATCATAATTTTTTTTCTAAATTGCCTGGGATTTATATAGTAATCAGACTAAGAAAGTGAGTGAGGAGCCTTCCTCTGTGTTCCTTTCCTCAGCTCCAGCATTCAGATTCCTGCTTGAGCTCAGGTCCTGGCTTCCTGAGATGATGGATTCTAACCTTTTAGATGTAATAAACATTTTCCTCCCCAGTGTGGTTTTGATTAGTGTTTTACCCCAGCCACAAAAAGTAAAACAGAGCAGTTGCCTATTTAAATATTATTTCATGCAGAATTAACTGTATCCTTCAGAGCTGATTTGTCCAATTTACCTTTATTTCTTTTTCATAAAGAAAGCCATCATTTTCATATAAAGCACTGGGAAATGTATCAAGATTTTTCTAAATTCACTTTAGTCTAAGCAACGGAAACCTATTTCTAATACAAATTTTCAAGAACAAAGGCGTGGGAGGGTATTGTATAGTTGTGGAGCGAGCAAGAAACAGTTGGTACATCCACCATGAATTATCATCTTAGGAAAACTAAATACAAAGAAAAGATTATAAGAAAAGAGGCATAGTTTCATATTTTATGAACAGAATGAATTGAAATCATTGTTGAGAAAATTTTTACCCATTACAAAAGTTTAGGTATGTGGTATTTAAATTTATTTATAAATTTTCAGAGTTTAGCAAAGCTTGATAACCTGTTACATTTACTTACATAGATGGTATAGGAGATTGGGATATAACCAGTTCTCCATGTTCTCATCTGTGAGAACAAAAGAAATGCATTTTGATGAATGAATAGTTTGAATACTTCCAGTCTTATACCACACACGTTTTAATATAATTTTTCTTGCTGTGATAGCCTATGTATTAATCATGCTTCTTATAATTGTTTAATGGTCTTCATGTTCAACAAGCTTTTACAGAGATTATAGTAATTTCCAATACTAAGCACCTACTTGGAGAAACAGCACAGTACATGAAGCAACTGGTAAACATAAGCTAGGGATCAATTGACAGCACCGTAGAATACAGAGTGGAAACATTCCAGCAGTGAGTTAATGAGTGGGGAAAGCTTCCTGCAGGGGGTCGATGGTGTTGGGAATGATGGAAAGGCAGCATGTTGCTTATCTGAACAGCACCAGCTCAGCCTCAAAGCTCATCAGGGCATCAGTCCTATCTCGCTAAAGAGCATATATTGTGAGGAAGCCAACAAAACTGAGTTTTTACAAATGATATTCTTAAAATGCCCACTTGGTAGCAGTTTAAGATACTGAGAATTTGGAGACAACAACGTTAAAAGCATGTAAAGTTGTGAAAGTCTAAATAAGCAATTACTAATACATGGGAAAAAACTCATAGAAATCTTGTGAATGAAAACTTATTAGATAGCTTTATGCAAATAGTAGCAAGAAATATATCCCCAGTAATTTTGAGCATCTGACTTTTCACTTGATGAGTTGTAAAATTAGTAAGAATCAGAGAATACAATTTAAAAAAAATACTTTCCTATAAACTTTCCCATGCCCTAACTTCTTATATTGGTCAGGGATCTATAAAAAAAAAAAAAAAAAAAAAGTACTGACAGAATAAACTAACAGGTATGGGTGTGTGTCTGATACATGTATATATGTGTCTATGTATTATGCATGCATGTGTGTATGTATAAAGGTATGTAGTAGATATAATGTATATGTGTATGTATATGTATATATACATGGGTGAGATGTGTATATGCACATGTATGTATATATGCAATTATTTGTATGTATATATTTGTGTATGTATATATGTGTATATTAATATATAAATGCATATATTGTGTATGTATATGTGTGTATGTATGTAATATGTATGTATGTGCATATGTGAATATAGGTTGTATATATGTATGTATGTATGAATTTATATGTGTATATAAATATATTCTACACACATATATACATATGTATATGTACATGTGTATAGGTTCATATATATATGTACATGTGTCTATATGTATGCATGTATATATGTGAGTATGTACATATTATAGTACATATGTATGTATGTTTGTATGTGTATATATAGAGTAGACTATATGTGTATATATGTATGTACATGTACCTATGTGTGTAGATATACATATCTCTGTGTTTCTGTGTATGTTTAGGGTATTAAAGTAGCACACAGACTGTAATCAACTACTTGAGTTTTAGCTTGTTTTGGTTGAAATTATTCAACAACCAGAAGTGCTAACCTATTCATCCCAGATTCTAAAATGTTTTTAAAGGGATAAGTATATATTGGAAGAAAAAGTCAGTAAATTTAAATGTGTTTCATTATTCAAAATTAAAAACATAAACTATCCCAAATATTATTAGCATATTTTAAAAATATAGACAAAAATTAAACAGAAAAAAATGATGTGGCTGTCTAAATGTTTTCAATACATTTCCAGTGGAATTAGTAAAAAACTTATTAACAAATATAGCCATATTTAATCCAATAGGAGAGAACTACTCTGCTCCTGTCAAAACAAACACTACCAGATGTCATATGCTCTATGACACAAAACAATAAAATGGCTTGGCCTAATTTCTTAAATAAAATATTTCTTTTAAAATACATCCCTTTAGTCCAATATTATAACCTGTTTCTTCACAGTATTCTGATGTATTGAAGCCAATGTTAAGCAAAATGTGATAAAGATATAGGCTAACAGCTTAGACAGGTAGCTGCTTTCCTGCTAGACTGAAATGCTGTCCTTGACTTTGCTAAAGTCTAATTTTCTATTTGGTCACTGCAATTTTAAGTAGCTAACATGATTTTTGAAACTATAGATAAATATGATAAGCCTTTTAAAAAACAAATATATTGCTTATTTTGACAGACACATCTGGAAGCATGCCTCACAGTGTGGGAGAGGTCTTCTGTTCCTGATTTAAGAGACCGGGTTTATGATCTAAAAAGCTCCAGGCCCTACAGCAATGATTCTAATGAAAATAGGACTTGCAGCCCTAAGGAAAAAGATTGCATAGACTTTTATTTGATGGTTGTGGTTATAGCTTTAACAAAAAGGTCACCCCAAGGCATCAATAAATGTTTGCACTAAGCTATATATACAGCATCTGAAAGAAATTAAGAACTACCTAATGATGGTTTGTAAAGACACAAGATGATTTATAATATGAGTTGATAGTTAAGTTAGTCTTCTAATACAGAGATCAAGGTATACACTTGTGAATTACTGAAAATGGGAGTATCACACATTTTTCAATTAATATACTTATTGGCCAGCACTAATGTAATGATAATGTAAGTAGGTAAGAAAGAAAATTTACAGTCTTCATGGTTTTCTGTGGTTTTATTGGTGAATAAATATATTCAAGTTGCATTGCTTGGGCTTCATAGTCCTTATCTATAAATAATAGTAATAATACATACAAGTACCATGAGGATGAATTGTTTCTTAAAGCTCTGAATAGAACCTTCTCCCTGGAAGCTCCTGACAATAGCAGTAATGATTAAAATTATTATGTATTAATTAATATTTTCTGACACCACCAAGCTTATTTTATATACTGAGGCAAGCCAGCTACAATAACTTAAAGAAGTTCCAGTTTCAGAAATCAATTCACCTATTGAGGAACAAGAACTGAAATGAGGCTTCCTGGGAACAAACTCCAGAAGTCAAGTTAGAGCCAGGCATCTGGTAAGTAAAACCTCTAGTCCACAGGGATGTGCTGGCTCCACAGGAGGCAATGGGAGGCAGAATCCTCACAAAGGCCCAACTGGTGGTGCTTCTTTGACACTAAGATTTAATTCAAAAGTCAATCGATGAAGCACTCATTCCCTAGAATCTGGCTGTTCCTTTATGTGTCAGTAGGTGCTACAGTAAAGAATTGCATATCATCTCCCAATATAACAAGGGCAGCATACTTGATTTACTCTTTTCATTTGAACGCCGAATAAAAAAGCTTGTGGAATTTGGGACCAGCATTACAATATGCATAGAAAATTAAAAGAAAAAATCATTGTGGTTAGAAATTTAAGCAGCACGGTACTGAAATGTATCAAGAGATCAACAAACGTGTAATTTCTTACATCTAACTCACACAAAAATGTTTACATTGAAAAAATGAATCATATGTCTCTCTCTCTCTCTCTCTCTCTCTCTCTCTCTCTCTCTGTGTGTGTGTGTGTGTGTGTGTGTGTGTGTGTGTCTGTGTGTGTGTGTGTGTATGAAGTGTTTGATATGGTAAGTCTCTTTTATAATCAAAGACATAAACATCCTTGAAAATTTAAGGAATTCAGAACATTGTCTCAGCATAAAGAGACTTCAGCTTCTAGCTTGCAAGAGTAAAGTTACAATCCCCTTAGGTATTCATTTCCACAGCCAGCTTAGATTCTAAGTTTTCTCATTACAACAGCTTGCAGAATATTTTGATTCAATTATTTCTTTGTTTTATCACAGTAATACCATAAAAAACATCTTCAAAGCTGATTAAATACAGCATCCCACGCCTATGGTTGTGTAAAAGTGAGATCTTCCATGGAATGGATCTGTTGAAGAGAGCAGAGATAATCAAAAGCTCCACGTGAAATAGCCACAAAAGTCTTCCAAGCTTATACCAAAGCCAGAGTTTCTTCAGACAGTGGCCAGTCATTATTTGGGCATGATAGGGACACTAGAAGTGGCAGATTTTTGACCAGGGCTCTCTACCAGTCCAACTGTTGACACTCAACATCTTCTGGGAGATCCACATTAGCTGCCTAGTCAACCAATGCTAAGAGATACTATTTATAGCTCTTTGCCCCAGTTCTGTTTTCCTTTCATTTCATGGGAGTCAGAATTTCATCTCTCTCAAGACTTCTCTTTCCTGTAGCCATAATTTCTACTGATCCTTCAGAAGCATTTATCTCATAACATCACTTCTGTGTCAAATCCGAATTTAGTATATTCTTCTAGAATAGAACTGTTCTTCCCATTTCAATGGAAAACAATAATATTCTTTTCAGAATCAACGAATATCATGGTGACTTCTGCCAGCTTGAATAGACTATGGGTCACCACACAATTGGATCAGTAGGACTCTTGCTCAGTGGGGAGATTGATCCTTTGTTGGATTCATAACTTGATGATGCTATTGGAGGATGATGAATAGTGGGGAAAAAACCTAAATGGAGGAAGTAGGACACTAGAAGGTGTTCTTATGGCTGTACTCTAATCCTCTTCTGAGGACTTCTTAACTCTGCTGATTATCCACAAAGTGGACCAAAGAAAACAGATTTCCCCCCAAAATTCCACTGACATATGCTTTGCCCTAAGTATATTGGGGTTCAATAAATTTAGGTTAAGAACTGAAACAATGAGCTAAACAAATCCTCATTCTATCAGTTTAGACCTATCTGTCAGATAGGTGGTCTAAAATGATACAATATATACCACCATACACTGAAAGACTCATTTATTCTTTCTTATTTGCACTTCGCTGTCTCGTACTACTACTGTATACTAGTGCTTTTATTAAATGCCAATTTGTGCAGCTATACATTAGAATAAGTGTGATCTGGCTCACATGTGATATGTTTCCTTTCTGATATCTCCTACTTCTCTCTCTTGAAATATGTGTGTGTGTGTGTGTGTGTGTGTGTGTTTGTGATTTATTAATTTTATGTATGTGAGTACACTGTCTTCAGACACAGTGGAATGGGGAATTGGATCCTGTTATAAGTGGCTGTGAATCACCATGTTGTTACTGGGAGTTGAACTCAGGACCTCTGGAAAAGCAGTCAGTGCTCTTACCAATGTGGCATCTCCCCAGCCCTTGAATCATATTTTTAATAATCAAACACATTGCACTATAATCTAACAAAAGTACTTGAAATTAAATACTTCTTCAGTTTCCATCTGTACTGAATCTATGGTTCCATTTCTTTTTACATTCTCTCGGCAGATAATATGAATTTACATATTATACAAATCCATTGCCGTGTTTTGCCAAAATCACAAAGGACATCGAATTTTACAATGGTAGTCAGTTCTGAAATTTCAGCCAATTCACAAAATCAGCATATCTCGTGATTTGGGGCACTTATTCACAGAAAGTCTCTCTCCATGTTGACTCTCAGCAGCACACTCCGTGTTTTTATTCCCCAACGAATCCTAATTGAATCCTCTGCTCCACGTTTCTATTCTTTTTCCATACTTTAAACTATTTGCAATTTCCACAGCTTTGCTCTTACAATTTTATTCTTTTCTAATTACTCATGTTTGAATTGTTCACCCTTCTCAAAGCTTTAAATATCTTCTAGGATTTGAGAACCACCAAATTTTATTCTCTAGCACTCAAATCACCCTGATTTTGAGAAATTTATTTAAAATCTCCAAATAGGCGTTCTTTACTCAACATATATAAGCATTTATTAGTTCCTCTCTCCATTAAAAAAATAACTGACAGCCTCTTTTTTTTTAACTTACTTAAGTCAAAAGCCTTAAAGTACCATGAATATAGCATACAGAAAGATGCTGCTATATGCTTTGTTCTTTTGTCAATAGCTCTGTCTTCAAAACACACCCAAATCAACTTGCCTCCTCACTATCACTGCCACAATGTTTTCATAGATAACTTCAATAGACTTCTTCCTGTTTTGTGTCCATCCTTACTACTTCAGTCTGTTCTTTGGTTTGTCATTCAAGTTACAGAAAATTACACCATTCATTCATGAAAAGGGGCTCTAGAATAATTGTCATGCAAAGAAATATTTAAAGCTGCTGTGTACCTGGCTTTCATTTTCCCCTATTATCTGATCTCATTTATTATCTTGTTCTCCAACTTGTTCATTCCACATCAATCACATTAGTCTTTTTGTGTGTCTTATGCCATTATTTCCTAAATTTGAGATTTTTGAGATATGCAATTCCATTTAGAAGCAAACATACACACACACACACACATATAAATATGAGGAATTTTTATTTGTACTTTATTTGTATTATTTTGATGTTATCCAGAGCCATGAAAATATATTGAAGGAAAAATTGCAAAAACTTAACACTGAGATGAACAGAAAGAAGGGAGGGAGCTCACATTACCAGAACAAACATTAGAGAGATAACCTGGTTAACTCATTGTTATTATAATTCAGGCTTGAATAGTGCTTTTGTGTTAAATGGATGATAATAACATAATGAACTCTGGTCTATGACAGCTCAGACTCCTATAACAAATATCACAATCTATGTGCTACACAAACAACATAATTTTTCCATGACATTTTTGCCCTATAATTCCCAAATCAGCATGCTGGCACAGTAGACTACAAACTACCAGTTTCTCCATTTCTTCTTATATTACCTCGTGGAAGGAAGGAAAGTAGTTCCTTGATCTCTTTTTCATGAGACTATAATTCTTCTCATTACATACTGAGGGAAACTCACATACCTGGCGTGATTAAATGCCAAAAGTTAGCCATTCTAATGTTATCACGCAGGAATTAGAGATTTAATATGTGAATTTTAAATTTGAGCTACTGCAACTCCGCAGTACAGTCACTGTGTCGCTAAAGAGCTTGCCTTAACAGGATAGTTTCACACACATGCTACATTGTCCTAAATGGGAAATAGGAGGAGCTATAGGAATGTCCTTGATAATTTGGGAAGTTAAGGAAGTTTGGACATGGATTTATCCAGATGTTACCTATGACTTTAAGATCCTGCTCTGTATACTGAGCAATACCCTCAGTCTTGTGAGTTCTTCTTAAAATGATAATATAATATTAATTATAATAATAGTAGTATTTGAATATAAATAGTTGTCTTGAAGACTCCATGCCGATTCTCAGAAGTTTTTCATTAAAAAGAACCATAAAAGGGAAAAATTAAATCAGGGTTAAAAATAAAAGTAGGACTGAGATTGTGATACAAAACAAACAAACAAACAAACAATATATCAAATTTATTTCAACTGATTGAACTCTTTATTAAATTGTCCTCTATAGTCAGAAAGAAATAAGTGGGGTGATAAATATCAACATACATTTTGTCAACCATGATAGGAAATCCACTACAATCAAAGTAATGACTATACTAGAGCCCAACTTAGTGAACCAATGACTTTTATTGGGGTTATTTACAAGATCAAAGATGACTCTAAATCAGATACATAACCAAAAAGACCACCTCAAATCATAAAATTATTATGTACATATATGCATATATTTAAATGTATACATGAATAAGGATATATAGAGATGGATGGATACATAGATTCATCCATCCAAAAGAACTGAAATAGTATTAAAAATCTACTGTCAACTACTCAAATTTGTAATGACATGTACACTTAACTTGTCTTAATTAAGATCTCATTAAGAAAGTTATTACAAAATTTTAATAAGTATTTTGGTTATGAGAGAATGAAGAGGCATTTGCAAAGCAGGGACTTTTTTCTTAGTCATTACAGTGCCCACATTCTTTTGAATAACACCTGCCATGTAATAGTCTCTGGATCAATTTGTGCTAAATTTATGAAAACCATCTATTACTGAACATAAAGACTAAGTGGATACACTGATTTTATACCACCATGTCTCTATCCAACTGATGAAAAACTACAATCAAAAGATGATGCAGGCACATGACTTATTCCAGATAATCCGGACACATTTATATTTTCCAGTGTCATTTTGATTCTAACTTTTGACCCAACTTGTTAAGTATAGAACAATTTCTGTCAATTTCTCATAACAACTTTGAAAAACTGTTATTTCTAAGTGCACTAGACTTAATTTTTTCACTAGAAGTCAAGAGAGCAATAGTCCCTTTTATCTACAAGCTGCACTCAATAAATTTTCACACTGATTGAATTAAATGTGCAAATGAAAAGAGTGCTAATTTGATGAAAATGATGCAATGTATCAGAATTAAGTAACTGATGCCCTAAAAATTAATTGCTCTGTTGTTTAACCTCTTGTTTTGAAATGCTACAAAGAAATTCAATTTCAAAGAAAAGTTATATGAATCATTAGAAAAAATGATTTTTTTATACTGTGATATTGGGCAAATGTATGTTTTTATAAGTTGTTGGGTTTTTTTACATAATGAAGTCTACTTAACCTTTCATATTACTAATGAGCAATGAATTTAGAAAAAGGAAAATTAATGATAATAATAATGATGATGATGATGATATTTGAGGGGCCTTATATTTATAACTCTTGCTACTTATAGTGTGGCATTAGTAAATATTGATTTGGGTTACAGCAAAAATTCTCTAGGCTTTTAGTGAAGACAGAGCTTTAAAGAATGATACCAATAGATATGCTAGTAAAAGCATAATCTCAACAGCATCATCAAAAATCCACCAAAAGATGGGTAATAACTCACAAAATCTGACCATTCCTTCCCTTACAGACAGACATCTTCACCAAAGCGTGTTCTCTCTCAAAGTAAATTGCTCACTTCCTTCAATCAATGTGTATGTTCTCTTCAGTAGTAGTGTTGTGCCAGGAAGCATTCATGAACCCCAAAAGACCACCAAGAAGCCATTTCCTATATAAGAGCATTAGGGGAGCTTTATTACAAGCACAGGCCTGGGCTCTCCTTTAACCTTACCCTGACTCAACAGAATGGAAAGGGAAGGCATAACAGTCTTGAACCCCCAGCAGGACAAGGTTTTATAGGAAATGGAAGTAAGTGAGGGGAAGGGGGTGTCTTTCTGATCAAGTATCTACATGAAGATCTATTGTAAGCTGACAGGCGGGTGCTCTGAAACAAGACATGTGTAAACACAAAGGGTCTGAAAGTAATCTGAAGCAACCAGACTAATCTTTGATAAACTGTTGCTAGAAAGTAGCATAGTTATGGAGTAACTCTGGCCAAGGTCAAGTCCTGAGGTTCTTCATGACATGTGAGAGCAGCTCAGGTTCTGCTGCTGTTGTTCAAGTTCTCAGACCTTTTTTCTTTGCTTTAAGATAGGCATGTCCCAAGGTGGAGTAGGTTTGGCCTCTCAGTACCAACTTCTAGCATGCAACTAAGAGCCATATCCAAAGCTTTCAGACTCTGTGTGGCCTCAGGTGTCACCCTAGACAACAACTCATAGGTAAATAACACAGTCCTGCCACTAGAATTCTTGTTCAGCCATCTCATGACTCCATGAAAGCATCACTTTCCATGAAATGCCTTTTCATACAAACTTTTGAGATGCTATTTTCATTAACTTTCCATATGATTTTCCAAATCTGTATGATAATAGACAGTTAGCATTACATTACTAAACTTTTAGCAGAGTGTACAGACATACTCTAAACATTCACTGGTCTTGACTGCATTTTCAAATTATGTTCTTATATTTATTGTTCAAATATTTTGTAATTATCACTGGATTTTTTTTGCTTTGCTTTCCTGTCAATTCAACAACTAATTTCAATGTTACTGGCTTTAAAACATCCATGGATATTATAGCTCTTTCATTATTGAGTTTAAGGTTTACCACAGTGTTTTGCAGTAACAAAACAATACTCTCAGTCCTTATTAGTTGACAAGTATGCCCTTGTATATAACCCATGTTGGTGTGTACTTTGTATTTTTAAAGTAGTTTTGCATTTGGTAATACTAATATAAATTAGATATTAATACCAAGGTTTTTTTTTAATCAAGAATGGTAATTTTGATCTCTAACTCACTTTATTTGTTGAAAGATCTTATTCTTTTCAGGTTCACTGTGCAATAAAGATTCATTTCTAAAAATATTCAAGCCATATACATCTATTAATATATTTCAATCACTAATGAACAACTTTCTTAATTAGAAGAGCTTATTGATAAATTCTATCAAATACATAGATGCCACAACAACAAATATCTACGATCTTTTTAAGAAAATATAAGCACACAGAATATTTGTGAACTCATTCTTTGCTGTGACCAAACATTACCCCAAAATGCAAATCTGACAGAAGACATAACATTAAAGGAAAACTAGACAGTCATATCTTTTTATGAATACAGATGTAAAAATATTCAACATAATTGAACACAACAACCGATAAAAAGAATTATCCACCAAGAACAAATGGAATTTGTCTACTCAGGTAAGGCAGGCTCTCCATTCAATGATCATCAGTGAAAACCATTAAGTCAATAGAAGCAGGCTAAAGGAAAAAGTTATCACATAACTCTAACATTAGATTCAGAAAACATATTTGCCAAAATCCAGCACAAATTTATGACAAAAACAAATGAGTAATAGTGGCATGCTCTCTCAACACACTTTAAGAAAAAGTTCTAAAAGATCAACTGTTGATATCATGCAATAGTAAGAAATCAGAATTGGTCTTGCTCAGGTCAGGAGCTTGGCAAACTTACCATTATGTTTTTCGGGGTGTTTTAGCTCTGTATTAATTTCCATATCATGTAGTTGATGTCGTGCTATTAATGGAATTCACATAGAATATTTGTGTACACTGGCACTTGACTTCTAGAGTTCATTTTCTTTGAAATCACTTCTGTTTTAATGAGATAAGTTATTGTTATTCCAGGATGGCTTCAAACCTGCTGTATAGTAGAGAATGACTTCGAATTTATGCTCTTGCCTCTATCCACGGAGTGCTAAGATTAGTGGCATGCACCATCACACATAGTTTATGTGTGCTGTACTTGGGGTCAAACACAGTGTCTCATGCATACTAGGCATCACTGTTTAACTACATCTCTAACATTACAAAGTCTTGCAGAATCATAGATTCAGTTGCCGGATGCTGAAACTAAAAAGCAGAAGTTAGTGTGTTACCTACTTTAGTCTTCATGTATCTATTATGCCTTACTGATTTACTTCTCTAAAAATTAACATATTTTCTAACTTAAAATATTTCACATATTAAATAGTTTTTCAGTTTGAGCATTAAATATACTTGTGATGTAATTATCAAAGGCAGCAATGTTGCAGGGATCATCTCTCTGCCACTGGGTTTAGCAACAAATTGAAAAGATATGGGTGTGCCTAAAGACAGATACCATATTCTAAAACTGAATTACTATTTCAGCAAATAAGACAAAATGTGGAGGAAGCAACAGAAAGTGTACCAAGAAGACTTGTGGACATCATTTACAATAATTAGATATTTAAATCTAAGGCTTAATAAATTGCTTTTAAATTTCTTCACTCCAACATATTTAAATTGTTTCATAATTTAATATCTTTGGATGAAAACTGTTTCTAGAGCATTGCCAGAGAGTGTGTTGACAATTAGAAGTGTTATAAGTATGGATTTTTCATGTTTGAAAATTGAATATTGGTAAATCAAACTTGGTTGACCTTGAAAGCTGAAAAACAGGATGTCACCAGTGGGCAATGGGGTGGCATTTGAACACTGACAAGTGCCAGCATGGTGATGTAAATTATTACCCTGTGACTCTCTGGAATGAAATGATCATTCAAGGCAACCTTTGGCAGACAAGCTGACTGCTGTGACAAACTTGTCATGATAAGATTGAGGAATAAAAGTAACATGGAGCAGGCCGGTTGTTCCACTGGTACTATAGAGTTTTAAGAAGAAAAAAAATAAGGTGAAGGTCAAGGTTCTTCATCTTTATCCATTAATGATGGAGAACAAAGAAAGGACCCATGTGCATCCTAAATTTATTTTATGTCCCTTGCAGATTTGGTAGCCGAATGCCAAAGCTAAAACCCAGAAACAAGCATTTTACCTATGGATAGCTAACTCATAATAATAAGTGATTAAAAGGCATAACTGTACAAGATACTTCAGGCATGAAGACATCATGTGCATGACAAGCATACTTATTGAGAGCTGCAGCTTAGGAAAGTGTTATGTAGGGGGATTGCATAAAAAGACACAAGATATTTTACAATCAACTATTCATCATTCATAAGAATTCCTATATCCCACTATGAGAATCCATATAGTAATATGTTGTAGATAGATAGCCCTGGTCTTGTATTTTGATGCTAATTCTGCATTCCTTGGAAGGGTTGCAGACAAGGAAGGAACCACGCATACTGGTGCCTTGTGAACCTTCTCCACATCTTAACTTTTCAAATAAATGCTAGAGCTGGAGATTGGGCAGAAGGAGGGAAGGTCTTCCTGAATACTTTGGGGGAGAAGAGAGAGAGAGGAGGAGAGAGAGGAATGACAGAGGAGGAGGTGGTGGAAGGAAGATGGAGCAGAAGCCTGTGGCTTGGAGAAACCACAAGTTATATGGGATCTCATAGATGGGAAATAGAGTAGTGTAGTGGTAGATCTGCCCAATCTAGGTGTGTAGCTTGTATTCCTACTAATTGAGTTGTGATCTCTTTGACCAGGCTTTTTTTGGGTTGGAGATTTACAGCAGCAGTAATATGTGCCTGTAAACAAGAAACCTTTCTAAGGTGATTGGACTATAGGAAAGCTACCTTCAAATGAGGTGATGTGCTCATGTGTGCTGCACATTTGATCTTCATGTCAATGCTGTTCTATAGGAAGAGCCAATCAAACTTTTCTCTGCTCTCTGGCACCTGGCCTTGCTGTGTGACCTCACCTCATGGGCCTGCCTGGATGTTGTCTGCTAGACCAGCCTTACTGGAACCATTACCATGATTTTTGGACTTTTTAGTCACTGAACTTGAGTGATAAATAGACACTTAACAAACAAGTCTCCAACCTCAGTTACTTTGTTTTGTCAAAAGAAAATAGATCGGGATATTGTATAAATTTTACCATTAAATAAATTGGTGATCAGAGACCACGGTATTTTGCCTTGACTTTTTATAACATTATTCCAATAAAATGTTCATTATGGAAATTATCACACATCTGAAACTACCCACCTCACACACATGCAAATACAAACAGCGGGTTTAGGTAGATAATTAAATATAATAATCTTTTCCAGAGGTCATGACTCCATTAGGTCTACAATTGAGAAAATGTGGATAGTGAAACTTGAAATATTATAAATCCAGTGAACAAAATTCTGATGCATCCTTTTTTTGATCTTGAAATTAACAGAGTTGGGTGGGTGGGTATGGGGGACTTTTGGTATAGCATTGGAAATGTAAATGAGCTAAATACCTAATAAAAAATGGAAAAAAAAAAAAAAAAGAACCTGCGAACAGACCATAAAGCCTTGAGGCAGGTTTCTACAAGAGAAAGGGAAAAAAAAAAAAGAAATTAACAGAGTCGTTTTGAGATTCATGTCTAGCCCATGATTTATTACCTTATCTTGGTTTTGCATTTACCTGAAAATTTATTTTGCTCTTTATTGAATAACTTTATAAATTCTTCAACACTTGAATAAACATAAAGCTATAAATTGAAAATTATTGTGTTCCATGTCACAGAGAAAATGTAATTCTAGTTCCATATCCAAAATAAAAGTGACCCTAGTAATCTTTAAAACTATTTTGGGATTTACACTTCTAGGTACAAGATTGACAATGAAGAGATATCATCACTCGTTACTCGAAAGACAAGCTCAGATCACACACATTTTTACGAAGAGAGTTTTTAATATTATGCTCTATCTGAGAGAACAAACTAAAGCAATTTGATATTCTTTTCTCAGTTATAGAAATGGTGAGAGTTAAGTCTTCCAAATTTAGTATTTTGTCCAAATACTAGACCAGAGTCAGTTTTATCCAGAGCCATGATCTTTGTAATCTGGCCAAAAATAAAACACCTTCAGGCATGTCATCAGTGTTTTGGCTGGCAGTACTTTAAGAAATAAAAAAATTAGCTATAACCCTTCCTGACACTCACCCTCACCTCAGACAGCTTGTTTCTGGCAGTAACTACAGATGTTCAGCGAAGTTTTACAAAGTTCTCTGTGCACTTCTTCTTTATCCCATTACTTCTTTTGGACAATATAATTATTAGAGCAAGGCCCTGAACGTCATGAGTATGTTAATAGATGAACTTTTTTTTGAATTTTTAAAACGTTAATTGTTATTGGTGATAAGATGTTAATAAATTCTTCCTCATACCTTTGTTTGTTTATTTATTTATTTATTTTTATTAGGTATTTCCTTCATTTACATTTCCAATGCTATCCCAAAAGTCCCCCATACCCTCCCCCCCACCACTCTAATACCTACCCACTCCCACTTCTTGGCCCTGGCATTCCCCTGTACTGAGGCATATAAAGTTTGTAAGACCAATGGGCCTCTCTTTCAGATGATGGCCAACTAGGCCATCATGCAGCTAGAGACATGAGCTTTGGGGGGGTACTGGTTAGTTCATATTGTTGTTCCACATATAGGGTTGCAGACCACGTTAGCTCTTTCGGTACTTTCTCTAGCTCCTCCATTGGGGGCCCTGTGATCCATCCAGTAGCTGACTGTGAGCATCCACTTCTGTGTTTGCTAGGGCCCGGGCATAGCCTCACAAGAGACAGCTATATCTGGGTCCTTTCAGCAAAAGCTTGCTAGTGTATGCAATGGTGTCAGTGTTTGGAGGCTGATTATGGGGTGGATCCCCCGGTATGGCAGTCTCTAGATGGTCCATCCTTTTGTATCAGCTCCAAACTTTGTCTCTGTAACTCCTTCCATGGGTGTTTTGTTCCCAATTCTAAGAAGGAGCAAAGTGTCCACACTTTGGTCTTCTGTTCTTGAGTTTCATGTGTTTTGCAAATTGTATCCTGAATTTCATATATTCATTCTTTTTAATAGCTGAGTAGTACTCCATTGTGTAAATATACCACATTTTCTGTATCCATTCCTCTGTTGAGGGGCATCTGGGTTCTTTCCAGGTTCTGGCTATTATAAATAAGGCTGCTATGAACATAGTGGAGCATGTGTCCTTCTTAAACGGTTGGGACATCTTCTGGATATATATGCCCAGGAGAGGTATTGCAGGATCCTCCAGTAGTACTATGTCCAATTTTCTGAGAAACCACCAGACTGATTTCCAGAGTGGTTGTACAAGCTTACAATCCCACCAACAATGGAGGAGTGTTCCTCTTTCTCCACATCCTCGCCAGCATCTGCTGTCACCTGAATTTTTGATCTTAGCCATTCTGACTGGTGTGAGGTGGAATCACGGGGTTGTTTTGATTTGCTTTTCCCTGATGATTAAGGATGCTGAACATTTTTTCAGGTGCTTCTCAGCCATTCGGTATTCTTCAGGTGAGAATTCTTTGTTTAGCTCTGAGCCCCATTTTTAATGGGGTTATTTGATTTTCTGGAGTCCACCTTCTTGAGTTCTTTATATATATTGGATATTAGTCCCCTATCTGATTTAGGATAGGTAAAGACCCTTTCTCAAATGTTGGTGGCCTTTTTGTCTTATTGACAGTGTCTTTTGCCTTACAGAAGCTTTGCAATTTTATGAGGTCTCATTTGTCGATTCTCGATCTTACAGGACAAGCCATTGCTGTTCTATTCAGGAATTTTCCCCCTGTGCCCATATCTATGAGGCTTTTCCCCACTTTCTCCTCTATAAGTTTCACTGTCTCTGGTTTTATGTGGAGTTCCTTAATCCACTTAGATTTGACCTTAGTACATGGAGATAGGCATGGATCAATTCACATTTTTCTACATGATAACCACCAGTTATGCCAGCACCATTTGTTGAAAATACTGTCTTTTTTCCACTGGATGGTTTTAGCTCCCTTGTCAAAGATCAAGTGACCATAGGTGTGTGGTTTAATTTCTGGGTCTTCAATTCTATTCCATTGGTCTACTTGTCTGTTGTTATACCAGTACCATGCAGTTTTTATCACAATTGCTCTGTAGTACAGCTTTAGGTCGGGCATGGTGATTCCACCAGAGGTTCTTTTATCCTTGAGAAGAGCCTCATACCTTTCTAATGCTAGTGAAACAAACTGACTAATGCATAGCAAACATATTCAGTTCCATTAGAAGGTGCCATTTTTTTTCTTTTTAAGAGAATCATTCCCCTTAGATTCACACCAAGTCCATTATTTAAGTTATTGTTTTTGGTGCTGTTGTTGATCTGGAAAGTGGGCAATCACTATTCACCAAGTGCAGAGAAGGAACACAAAGCCTTAGCCAGCCTTTTTGACTCTCAGGCACATGGATTTGACACAGCAGCCTCCTCCTTACTTCCAGGTACCACAGTTATTTGTTTTCCTGCTCCTTGCTTGCTATATTTGACTTTGATCTTCTGGCTGCCTTCTTTATATAGTATTTTTGTTTCTATGTTGCATTCTTTCAATGCTGTTTGCTCCCCAAACAGCTGTCTGTTCTCTTTCTTCGAGATCCTGACTTTTTGCTTGATGTGGTTACATTCAATCAGGAGGTGGCAGTTCCTGAAGCAGTATAATTGATTTTCTTTAGTCAACTCCTTGCATTTGTACAAGGCCTCACTGATGTCCTGGGGCATTCTCTTCAGGTCAGTCATCACCTGGTCCTGTTGGATCTCAAGCATGAATGTCTCAAAGTTGATCCTTGTAAACTTAATATGCTTCATCATGTCTTCGGCTTCCACTCTGTTCAAACAACTTTCTCACAGTTCATTGCTTGGTGTCTTCTCTCTAAAAGTTGGTTTCTCATTCAAGATGATAGTTTCTAATTCCGTCCATTTGTGTGCAAAACTCAGGATGTCCTTGAGCTTAGTAGTATTCCACTTGGTAAATGAACCATATTTTCTATATCCATTCTTTTGTTGTGGAACATCTGCATTTTCTCCAGCATCTTCTCTTTTGTCCCTAGTCTGCATCTAACACTTCCTTACATCATGTTGTTTCCTCCTGATTTCCTCCCATCTGTGAATGCTTTAGACTTCTTCATCATTCTGGCCTTAACGGAATCTCCCAAGGACATCCTGGTGTATGGAGTGAGGTACAGACCAGCCCTGCCCTATAGGCCCCTCATATCTTTCAGATGATGGCCGACTAGGCCATCATGCAGCTAGAGCCGATCACTGGGGAGCACAGCCAGGGCCTGCACACTCAGGGCCTCAGGGTTGTTCTCAGGCCCTGAGGCTCGAAGGTCCATGCCCCGCCATTCTCCACTTGTGCCTCCAGTCTCAATAGATGAACTTCTAATTTGGGTTTTTCCCAAATGTCATTGCAGCCCAATTCTTCGGTTTGTGTTCAGTGTGCATGTGTAGATCTAGTCATGCCTTAACTCCATAAAAGTAATCTTAAATGTGTTACCATTGCTTCAAGTTTTCACTTAATGTTTATTCATGTACTTGTTATTTCTACACAGTAAACACAAGCACATGCTTGAATGACATCTGAGAGTCTTATGCTGAAGATGGACCAACTGCAGTTACCAAGTTGCTAGCGCTATATAAGAAGCATCATTAGAGAACATCAACAGTCTTACAATTTGGGAAAACTGATGCTAGCATTACATTTACTTTGTCTTATATTATACCTGATAGCTCATTTCTTTTGATGGATAATATTCCATTGTTTCAGACAGTTTCATGAAGTCAGGGTGTAGTCATTCATTATATTCACTCTAAAGTTAAATCAATTTTAATTGGAGTTTGTATAAATCATATCATAACAATTCTCAGATAACTGGTGCCAGATATTAGAAAAACATAAATGCTGGATTGTTTCATATTCAAGTTTAGTTCTTTTACAGTTATATCAAAATTATTTCTTCTTAACTCTGCGTCAGCATACACCTACAGTCCTATCACTTCTAAGGCTGAAGGAAGGTAACCACCCATTCCCAGCCTGGGTTACATAGCATCACCTTGTCTCAAAGAGGAAAGCAAAGAGCTGAAGGCTCAGTCATTAAAACGCTTTTCTTACAAGTATGAGGATCCAAATTCAGATGCTCATGAACTATATTAAATATCTGTACATAGTGGCAACTGGAATTCAACTGATGATCTGAAGGTTGGAAAAGATAGACGCTGGGGAGGTTGCAGGGAGGCTCAAGATTGCCTTCTACAACCAGTGTGTGAATGCTGTCCCACACATACACTCCCATACACTCCATTCACAAACAGACCTACCCAAAGGAAGAAAAACACATATGCCTTGTTTCTGTGTTTTTAAAGGAAACAAAAACATTCACAATACAAAAGGACGTTCCCAAAGAATAAAATTTCAAGTCACTAAGAAAATTTGCTGCTCTAACACTCCCTATATCACAAGTAAATGTATGTCTTCATTAAAAAAATAAAAGTAACTCATCCTTTTAAAAATAAATCCAAATCTCCGGGAGTCCCCGGGCAGGAGGCAGGTGGCGAGCTGCAGGTGCTCACCTTTCCCTCCTTTCCTCCAAAGCCAATCCCACAGTCTCACTCCAACTGTGAATCAGACCCAAACACACAAATATACCCTCCATCTCTTGTAGATAACACAGGTAAGCTTCCCCTCCAGGCCTGCCCCCAATCTCTCTATCCCAGCCCCCAAATCCAAGAGGCCACAGACCACACCCACCAGATAACTTACCTGCAGACCTCACCTATACCTCTTCTCTAAATTCCATTCCCAAGTCTCATCCCCGGCTCTCTACCAGACTCCCAGTTTGAGCCTTTTGTTACCCTCTGTGGTCTTCCCAAAAGACTAAGCAGATTACAGAGGAACGGTTTGCTTTCCTCCCTCTATTGGGCCCCACGCCCTGCTATACCCCTGGTCCATTCACACTCTTAAAGTTTCACATTTTTAATAACTGAATTTCATAATTAGCTCATAAAAGGTTCACTTATTGAACTTATATTACTTGCTAAGAATGCCCATTCCATAATTAAAACTAGAAATTCCATGAGCTAGAAAACAATAAAATTCAATTAGATATGATTTAAAATAAAACAGCTGTTTCCACTGCTACCATAGTTAAATTTCAAACCTGACTAAAAATCGATCTTTGGGAAGCCTATACCATGTCTGGAGTTTCTTAGGTTAATTATGTCACCAGAAACATGCTATATCATTAACTAGGCCAACATTATTTTCATATTTTTTGAAGATTTTAAATGTTTGTGATTTCAGAAGTCTCATGAGAATGTTAAAAAAAAAATTTCATAGATCACAATTTTTTTTTCTGTTTTCCAGTTCCCTTCAAAACCAACCCTCCAATCTGAAGCTGTTCATTTATACATCATAAACGTGATGTGGAAGGAGGATTGTTTCATTTCTGACACATGAATAACATAAAATTCATATATTCATATTAGTTGTGTAATATATTTGAATAGTGATCAATTGCTTTTATTTTCTCATTTTTAACGGTCCACTTCAAAATGCATACATATATGTGCACTTTGATTATATTCAAATCTTTTATAAAACCCAACAGGACCCTGGTGATTCCTAGGAACTATTGGATGTACAGCCTTGCACTAGAGCATGATGAACCTACCAAGGGCCACACCCTTTTTTTAAAAAAACTGCCCTTCCCTCTTCTAGCACCTGAGAGTTGTCAATTGCTCCTTAGCAAAGGGTGGCACTTCATGGGCATGTTCCTACTCCATGCTGAGGTTTTTCTTGATTTTGTCCGTAAAGGTATGTGGTTTTCTGCATGCTGTCTAAATGGCTAAGAATTCATACATGCAACTGTCCTGCTTTGCCTTTAAGACACTTGTTCTTTGTGCTCATCCATAGCCTCTAGTTCTTATACTCCTTCCATAACCGTCTGCAAACATGCTTGAGCCTTAGGAGAAGGAGGTACAATATAGATGTGTCTTTTAGGCTAAGAGATCTGCAGTCTCTTAGTCTCCCCGTGTCTTGACCACTTGTGGATCATTTTGTTATCATAATATGCTTCACAATAAAAATTCTCTGTTAAGGGAAAAAATCATTAGGAGTTGGCTTAATAATATGTCCATTTTGCAAAATAATGACATAGCTTCTCCCCTATGGTTCATGGCCTGTCTAGTCACAGGTTCTTGATCCCAGTATCGATCACTCTAAGGTTGTTCTTATTGCACACAGGGATTGCAGGTAAGGCAGTCTGATGGCTACCTTTCTCCTCTAGTATGGTTCATCTTCAGGCTCTATGAAAACTACCAGGAAAAGATAAAGCCTCGCAGTGAGCACCAGCACGATTTCTGTGTTGTATGACTCAAGTGTGTGTTGTCTTTAACAACGCATGGGAATTACCATCAAGAATCGATTGCTTTAAAATTAACTCCCCTCCATTTCCAAATATATATATATACGTTTTAATGTATATAACATAGGCCCTTCCCTTCTATCTCTCAAGTGTGATTATAACCTTATGATCACACTACAGGATTGCTTGCCTGAATTTAATTCACTAAATATTTGTGATCCTAGTCTTATTGTTTTTCCTGTTGTGGTGTTGTGTCAATGACTACATTCTCTTGGTACCCGCGCTTGTATATTAATACTTCACTGCATGTTCTCAGGTGAAGTGTGCAGCTCTGCAATTTTTTGAAGAGATTGATCTACCAATTAGAACTCTCTGTAGAAAGAAAATGAAGTTCACTATATACAGCATATTGCTCTTTTCCCCTAGAGTGTATTTCTGACAGAAATACAACTGGTTCCCATTATACTATGCCATTGCTAGACTTAAACATTACATGACTTTCTTTTCTTTTCTTTTCTGAACTAATCTGTTCCCCAAAAGTTCCCTAAATTTCTAAGCATTTATACCTCAGGCTTTATTCTGATGTTGTGAATAAATATCACAATATTTATTCCTTGTGTATATTGTCCTATGGTTGTCTTTCATAAACCTAAGTTTATTTGGGTAAATTAATGTGGTCTATTTTCCATGGGACGGGAGGCAGGATTGAAATCAGGTCATCTGAGAGGAATGAAGCCTCGACTTCATTTTAGAAAGAACTTCAAGTCTCTAAAGAAAGAAATTAAAGAAGATCTCAGAAGATGGAAAGATCTCCCATGCTCATGGACTGGCAGGATCAACATTGTAAAAATGGCTATCTTGCCAAAAGCAATCTACAGATTCAATGCAATCCCCATCAAAATTTCAACTCAATTCTTCAATGAATTAGCAAGGGCAATGGGCAGATTCATCTGGAATAACAAAAAACCGAGGAAAGCAAAAACTCTTCTCAAGGATAAAAGAACCTCTGGTGGAATCACCATGCCGGACCTAAAACTGTACTACAGAGCAATTGTGATCAAAACTGCATGGTACTGGTATAGTGACAGAAAAGTAGACCAATGGAACAGAATTGAAGACCCAGAGATGAACCCACACACTTATGGTCACTTGATCTTTGACAAGGGAGCTAAAACCATCCAGTGGAAAAAAGACAGCATTTTCAACAAATGGTGCTGGCACAACTGGCGGTTATCATGTAGAAGAATGCGAATTGATCCATTCCTATCTCCTTGTACTAAGGTCAAATCTAAGTGGATTAAGGAACTCCACATAAAACCAGAGACACTGAAACTTATAGAGGAGAAAGTATGGAAAAGCCTCGAAGATATGGGTACAGGGGAAAAATTCCTGAATAGAACAGCAATGGCTTGTGCTGTAAGATCAAGAATCGATAAATGGGACTTCATAAAATTGCAAAGCTTCTGCAAAGCAAAAGACACCGTCAATAAGACAAAAAGGCCACCAACAGATTGGAAAGGATCTTTACCTATCCCAAATCGGATAGGGGACTAATATCCAATATATATAAAGAACTCAAGAAGGTGGACTCCATAAAATCAAATAACCCCATTAAAAAATGGGGCTCAGAGCTGAACAAAGAATTCTCACCTGAGGAATACCGAATGGCAGAGAAACACCTGAAAAAATGTTCAACATCCTTAATCATCAGGGAAATGCAAATCAAAACAACACTGAGATTCCACTTCACTCCAGTCAGAATGGCTAAGATCAAAAACTCAGGTGACAGCAGATGTTGGTGAGGATGTGGAGAAAGGGGAACACTCCTCCATTGTTGGTGGGATTGCAAGCTTGTACAACCACTCTGGAAATCAGTCTAGTGGTTCCTCAGAAAATTGGACATAGTACTACCGGAGGATCCAGCAATACCTCTCCTGGGCATATATCCAGAAGATGTCCCAACCGGTAAGAAGAACACATGCTCCACTATGTTCATAGCAGCCTTGTTTATAATAGCCAGAAGCTGGAAAGGACCCAGATGCCCCTCAACAGAGGAATGGATACAGAAAATGTGGTACATTTACACAATGGAATACTACTCAGCTATTTAAAAAAATGAATTTATGAAATTCCTAGGCAAATGGATGGACCTGGAGGGTATCATCCTGAGTGAAGTAACCCAATCACAAAGGAACTCGCACAATATGTACTCACTGATAAGTGGATAATAGCCCAGAAACTTAGGATACCCAAGATATAAGATACAACTTGCCAAACGCATGAAATTCAAGAAGAACGAAGACCAAAGTGTGGACACTTTACCCTTTCTTAGAAATGGGAACAAAACACCCATAGAAGGAGTTACAGAGACAAAATTTGGAGCTGTGACGAAAGGATGGACCATCTAGTGACTGCCATATGCAGGGATACATCCCATAATCAGCTTCCAAATGCTGACACCATTGCATACACTATCAAGATTTCGCTGAAAGGACCCAGTTATAGCTCTCTCTTGTGAGACTATGCCGGGGCCTAGCAAACACAGAAGTGGATGATTACAGTCAGCTATTGGATGGGTCACACTGCCCCTAATGGAGGAGCTAGAGAAATTACCCAAGGAGCTATAGGGAACTGCAACCCTATAGGTGGAACAACAATATGAACTAACCAGTACCCGGGAGCTCTTGTCTTTAGCTGCATATGTATCAAAAGACGGCCTAGTCGGCCATCACTGCAAAGAGAGGCCCATTGGACTTGCAAACTTTATATGCCCCAGTACAGGGGAACGCCAGGGCCAAAAAGGGGGAGTGAGTGGGTAGGGGATTGTGGGGGGTGGGTATGGGGGACCTTTGGGATAGCATTGAAAATGTAAATGAGGAAAATACCTAATTAAAAAAAAAAGAAGTGTAAGTGGCATTTGTTGAAGAAAGCAACAAATCACATATTGTGACTTGGAATCTCCCCCTTATTGTTACATCGTCAGAGCAGATGAACCCCAATATGTAAACATTTTGCTAGTAGCTTGAAGGGAAGTGAGTATCAATCAGTCTAGACTGAATTATCTTTTTATAGGAGTTAACAGTAAAGAACGGGTGACTGTAGACAATCCTGACATGGTATCAGGGCTCTGGTGGTAATAGGAAGGGGTAGAAACATGAAAGAAAAGTTGCTTGATTTTAAGTCCATAATACAAGACGTTTCAGACGTTTTCTGAAATTTCATACATTTTTTCCTTATGGGGATGATTTCCTTTATTTTATATTTTTCTAAACTATAATAGCTCTAAAATAAATATTTTATTGGCACATGCTTCCTTCAAAGGGAGATGCTTTCTTCAATGTTTTAATACCAAACAATGTAATCTTTCTGCTACATTTTATTTTTTTACTTGTTTACAGACATACAAGTGATGTCAGGCTATGCCAACAGACCTACAGATGGATGGAGCAGTAGGGGAATGGAAGGTGGAGGTGGAGTGTGTGTCTCACTCAGCGCCAAGGCCCAACGGAATCTAAACTGAGACAAAGGCCCATGCCCTCAACACCTACTCCTACTCTCTGATGCCTGACTCCAGGCCAGAGCAGAGAGTTCTACCAGCAACATTTTCTCCAGGAAATAAAAGAGCAAAATACATAGAGTTGTTGCTGTCCTCTTGTGATAAAATCAGGGGGTTTCTAATCCCGCATGCTCTTTCAAACCCTAGCTTTGGTAGTGCCACACAGAGGACCACTGAGTTCTTCTGTTTCAACGGCATTAATTTTCCCTGCTGTTCTAGCCCACCATCCTCACACTATGGGAGAGAGTGAGTATAACAAGTGTTGCTGGCCTAAAGGATGGGCTGGGGCTCCAGGGATCCAGGACTGCACAGGTGCTTCAAGCATGGTGTTAGAGAAGCCAGAGGCAGGTGCCAGCTCATCTGGCCTGGACATTATTCATGGCCAAATTCACTAGAGGTCTAAGTCCTCAAGCCAGTCTTCCTGAACTGCATTCTTTTACAGACAGAAAAGATGCCATGGTACAGGTTGCCCTGACCTGTTGTCTGATGGATTATGTGTCACAGCAACGAGAACATGTGGGCAGTATCTGGTCACCTGATGGACACTCCTGCCAATCATTATGAGCATGATAATGACTCCAATGCACTTGAAGGTGGTTTCCATAGCATCTGGAGTAGAGGCACCTCTGGAGTCTCTGGTAATGGGCACCACATGGTAGAGTTCCTCCAATAATTGCAAGTGGTAGATAGAAGCTTCTGCCTTGCTGGTAATTGGGTGTTCCCTGTAAAGAGTCGCCAGAGGATAGTCAGCTTTAATCTTGCCAGCAAAGTTGCATTTTCTAGCATCGTCTTCTGAGCAAAGAAGACATTTGTGCAGAATTCTCAATGATTAGGTCACCACTGGCAACCATGATACCACTGCTTGTCTCAAAAATCTCTTCAAACCTGTGGACCTCATTGTTCTCAACTGTGCTGATGATCTTGTGGACCGTGCCCTTTTCTCCCAGGACCTGCCTAACTTCATGCACATTGGTCACCTTGAAGAGGAAAGGTTTTCAAACCCTGTGTCTATATACTCTTCTACTCTGAACTTCATATACAGATGTCTTTATTGGACACAGCAGAGGGGTTCAAGAAGCCCCAAAAGGTTCTCATCCTCTTCTCTACCCTATGAGCCAACATTCTTCACCAAGATCACCAGGAAATCAGCACCTTTCTCCTTCACCTGCAATGAAAAGAGCCCACTGCCATCCACATAGATCTCGCTGCCTACCTCTACCACCTAGCAAACAGCAGTTTGTGTAGTCCAGCCTCTGAATGTTCATATCAAACTTTTTCACAAAGATGTTATTCATAGTGACCCCCAAAGTATATCTCTTCCTCACACTCTGCCTCCCCAGTGCTACTGTACTTAATGAATCCAATTTGGATCTCAGGTCCCTTTGTGTCTAGAGCTACCTTAACTGGCAAGAAGAGAATGGAGTCAGATGTGAACCTTCCTGTGGATGTGTATATATCCTCAATGGTCTCTTAGTGGTACCCTTGAGTTCCATGAGAGAAATTCAGATAACCTACATTCATTCCAGACTTAAACATATCATACTGCATATCCACAGATGATATGCAGGACTAATAGCACCAAATGATGTGGGTATTGCGGGCCTCCTTGGGTGTGCAGGCTCATATGTTGCAAGAAGATATGGCTATTTGGAACTTCTGGATCTGAATGAAGGAACTCCTAGCTTCACTGTACGGTTTTAGCATAGTTCCTGAGGTCCTTGAGTGACTCTGGTTCCTGTCATAATGCCCAATTTAGGCTCCTAGAAGGTCAGGACTGTTACTGCTGTGCATGTTTTAAATTATTTTTTTAATTTTTAAAATTTTATTTAATCTTTTTTTTAAAGCCCAGATTTTATTCCCATCTAGGTCTACCCTCTGACTGTTCTTCATTCCATAACTCACCTATCCCAGGTCTCCATGAGGATATCTTCACTACCACCACCACTCACCCACCCTACCAAACCTCCCGACTCACTGGTGCCTCCAGTCTCTTAAGGATTATGTACATCTTCTCTAACTGGGTCCAGACCCAGCAGTCGTCTGCTGTATGTGTGTTGGGGCCTAATATTAGCTGGTATATGCTGCCTCCTTGGTGTCCCAGTGCCTGTGAGGTCTTAGGGGTCTAGGTTAGTTGAGACTGCTGGTCCTCCTACAGGGTCACCCTCCTCCTCAACTTCTTTCATGCTTTCCTGATTCAATCACAGGGGTCAGCAGCTTCTGTCCATTGGTTTGGTGTAAATATCTGCATCTGACTCTTTCAGCTGCTTGTTGGGTCTTTTTGAGGGCAGTCATGATAGGCCCCTTTTTGTGAGTTCTCTATAGCCTCAGTAATAGTGTCAGGCTTTGGGACCTCCCCTTGAATTGAATCCCAGTTTGGGCCTATTGCTGGACCTCTTTTTCCTCAGGTCCTTCTCCATTTTTTGTCCCTGCAGTTCTTTCAGTCAGGAACAATTATGGATCAGAGTTTTTGACTATGTAATAGTAACTCCATCCCTCACCTGATGTCCTGTCTTTCTACTGCAGGTGGGCTCTACAAGTCCCTCTCTCCACTTTAGTGCATTTCATCTTAGGTCCCTCCCTTTGAGTCCTGATAGTCTCTTACCTCCCAGGTCTCTGGAACACTTCTCCATTTCTGGTGGGATTGCAACTGGTAAAACAACTCTTGAAATCAATCTGGAGATTCCTCGGGAAATTGGAAATAGATCTACCTGATCAAGCTATACCACTCTTGGGCATATATCCAAAAGTTGCCTCACCATGCCACAGAGGCATGTGTTCCACTATGCTTATAGTAGCTTTGTTTGTGATAGTCAGAAGCTGGAAACAACTCAAATGTTCCACAACAGAAGAATGGATACAGAAAATGAGGTTCATTTACACAAGGAAATACTACTCAGCTATTAAGAATGATGCCCCAGTACAGGGGAACACCAGGGCCAAAAAGGGGGAGTGGGTGGGCAGGGGAGTGGGGGTGGGTGGATATGGGGGACTTTTGGTATAGCATTGGAAATGTAAATGAGTTAAATACCTAATAAAAAATGGAAAAAAAAAAAAAAGAATGATGACATTCCAAGTTTTGCAGGCAAATGAATGGAAGTAGAAAATACCATCCTGTGTGAGGTAACTTAGACCCAAAAGGACACACATGTAATGTACTCACTAATACTAATAAGTGGATATTAGCCAAAAAAGTACAGAATATCCAGGATACAATCTACATAACTCAAAATGGTTAACAAGCCAAAGGGCCCAAGTAAGTATGGCTCAATCCCACTTGGAAGGGAGGAGAAAGCAATCACAGGATTGGGGATGGAGGGACCTAGGTGGGAAAGGGGACAGGGAGGGAAAGAGGGGAACATAATTGGGTATTGGGTGAGAAGAATGGAACTGAAGCCCCAAGGGCCAGGAGAAAGAATGGAAACAGGCAACCTCTGAGGTAGGAGGTGGGGCTCCAGAATGTTTTAAATTATTATTTCAAGAAAAATCAGTTTTGAAATGTATTAGACTCTTTTTTGTCTTAAAAATTGTATATAATGAGTTCTTGCACTTAGTGTGCTGTAGGACTGCTACCATGGGTCTCAAGTATTGCATCTGGTCATCATACTATGTCAGCTGCAGATATCACTGATATAAGCTTCAACAAGAATAGATGACTGCTCATCATTGCTTGATTATAGAATAGACACTTATAATCGTTTAGTCTCTGTAACTCAGTGTTGCACAGTAAGAAATTAATATTTTCTACTCTATATTTCTGATTCATAAAATTAAAATCAATGCAGCCACATCATAACATGGCATGCATGTAGAGAAGAGATGTAGAAAAACTGCAATTACCATGTATAAGAACTCATAAAAGCTATGGTATCATTTACATTCCCACCCTGCCACACAAGTGTAGATGTGTGCACATGTGAGTGCATGTTCTAATTCCTTTACTTTTAGGTTCTAGGTTGGGTTCTGACCCCCTACAGTAGCTGAGTTGGGTATTAGTATAAAGGCGTATTATCATGCAATATTACCGAGGCTGCATTTAATCAGATCCCCCTACCACCACCGCCACCATTTTTAGCTCTTCTAGCTCCATACCACTTATCCAAGAAGTTCCATCACCAAATATATTAATACCCATTTTATGACATAATAAATCCCAGGCTTTCAAAGTCTGATCTAACACAGGTAGTTGTTCTAAAGTATAAAGTGTTAAAATCATTAGCTTTTCCTTTTCCCATTACAATGCTATTATCAAGATGCCCTTTTGGAATGAGAAGTTATTAAAAACTGAGAGATTAGAAGCTATGCAATTCTATCTTAAGCTAGTACAGACCACCTGTATAATAATAAAGACACAAGATCCCTCAGAAGCCAGTGTTTATAATCATGTTAGCAAACTCATTGGGTCTCAGAAGCAGATTGATAAAAGGTGAGAGTGAGAAGATTTAAAGGAAGAAAATTTAGAAGTCACAGAACAGATATTTGTCCACCATGCATTACAATGGCATATCTGCAGTTGTACTGCATGTATTTGTAGAAATACCACATAAAAGTAGACAGTGATAGCAACTGAGAAGACTAATAGAGGACTTGAAAGTAAGTGCATAAATGCTGTTCTTTACCTTATGCAGCTAGCAATGTCCATGCTCAACAAGAGGAATTACTTTTATAAAATGTCTCAAAAGAAAACTATAGGCTGTCCAAGAAAAGACTCTTGTAAAAACATATACAGTTGTTATCTCTTGTTAAAGGTGAAACAACAAAACTACGGCCCATTTACAATGTCAGCTTTCCAGACAGCTACTTTCCTAACAATATTACAATATTAAATATGATTCTCATCTCAACCCAAGTAAAGCTTTGCCTTCTGAACTGAAAGAAAACACTCATATATGAGGAAATTCTATTTACCATAACAATATGGTCAGCCTTACCATCCTTCTTTTTCCCTAGCAGACAGGATAATTCAATTATGCAGGGCTATATTGGCAATGCTTATCATCAGCATGTAAATATTACAGATGATGAATGTTTCATCTACACTACACACATATAACCAAAATCAATAGTCTCATGCTTTTTCTTTCTAATATACAAGAAACAAAACCCGAAATTATACTCCCCTGTCATTTAAGAACTTAAGAAAAAATCATTAAGGCAGTGAATATACATACAAGATCTTGGACTGAAAAGAATTTTCTGTAATCATTTCTGAACCTCCAGTGTTTGTTTAATTAAAAACAACAACATATTCTGAGAGATACTAATGTAGTTGATTTCTCTAAGTTCTCTTTAAGGTATTTGGGGATACACATCATGTAAAACAATTGTGTAGCAGATGTCCTTTAGACTGGTCATTATGCTTAGGGCCATACACCGTACTTCAGAACATAGGAAGTCAAGTGTAAATTTTTCCTTTAGCTTATGCTTTAAAAAAATCAATAGTCATTGAAGTGAACATGAAGATTAATGACTTTAGGGAATTTTGGAAATAGAAAAATATAGATCTATTCTAGTTATATCATGTTTTTAAAAACAACAGAAGTATTGGTCTTATAATATGAAAGCCCAACTTTGTATAGAGCAGATCCTTCTACTTCCTTGACACTAGGAGTTCTGATCTTACCTGAAAGTCAGGACAACCAACCCCTGACCTTCCCTGCAGTTCAGAATGTCATGTCTTCCTACAGTAATTTTTCTCTAAAACCACCTAGGAGATGTTTCTACTTTGTAACAAAGGAGGTCTTCAAGGCCATGGGAGTTTAAATAACCTATGTGTAAATTTAGTCCATAGTTTCTGAAAAAGGTCCCAGGATAACTCTTGTCCAATAATCTAGCCAAAATCCCTCTCACTCAATCTATGGAAGGAGGTATTATCTATGCCTCTGGGGTAACAAGGGGGAGGGAATACTAGAAAACCAGGCTTTGGTATCCATAGTGACAATTTGATAATTCACTGATTTTTCAGCCCTTTTCCTCCTACAGTTTCTTCCATTTCATTTGCTAGCTCCTGTTTTTTAAGAAAGCCAGGGCCCTGCCTCAGAATTCTTTCAAGAAAACCTAGGGTTTTAAAAGTATTTTACTTGAAATAAAATTATATCACTTCCTTCCTGCCTTTCCTCACCAGCATCTCCCAGTTACTGAGTCTCAAACCCCTCCCATGCCCACTAAAGTTGATAGGCACACTCCTGCAGTGCAGAATTCATGATTCTGGAAAATCCTACTTAAGACACCAAGAGAGAAAAGCAGTTTTAAATGAACATATTCAGCTGCAACAACTATGAACCAGAACAATTACCAGAATGTTAAGATACAAATAGAGGAGAGGAGAGGTGCTCACCCAGCCCGGGAGGCCTTTGCCAGAGAAACTGCCTGAGACATCCTGGTTCCAGGATCCTGCCAAGAAGAGTATGCACAGGCTCCAGACATCCTGGCACCTTCCCTGCCAGAGGAGAGGTGTCTACCCCACCCGGGAGGGTTTCGCCAGAGCATCCACAGGAGTCATCTTCCTTCCCGGACCCACCAAGACTAGTCTACACAGCTTAGAGTGTGGACTACAGAAGCTAACAGCATCTGGGACAGGCCCTTTTTTTGGGCCTTCATCTTCTGCCAGGAGGCAAATCCAATCAACAGATATCTGTGAACCTTCTCTGTAAGAGGAGAGCTTGCCTGCAGAGAGTGCTCTAACCACTGAAATTCAGGACAGAGCTAGTCTCCCAGATCTGCTGGTAGAGGCTAACAGAATCACCAGAGGAACAAGCTCTAACCAAAGACAACTATAACAACTGACTCCAGAGATTACCAGATGGCAAAAGGCAAACGTAAGAATCTTACTAACAGAAACCAAGACCACTCATCATCATCAGAACCCAGCACCAAAACCTCACCCAGTCCTGGGCACCCCAACACACCCAAAAAGCTAGACCCGGATTTAAAGGCATATCTCATGATGATGGTAGAGGACATCAAGAAGGACTTTAATAACTCACTTAAAGAAATACAGGCAAACACTGCTAAAGAGTTACAAGTCCTTAAAGAAAAAGAGGAAAACACATCCAAACAGGTGATGGAAATGAACAAAACCATACTAGACCTAAAAAGGGAAGTAGACACAATGAAGAAAACCCAAAGTGAGGCAATGCTGGAGATAGAAACCCTACGAAAGAAATCTGGAACCACAGATGCGAGCATCAGCAACAGAATACAAGAGATGAAAGAGAGAATCTCAGGTACAGAAGATTCCATGGAGAACATGGGCACAACAATCAAACAAAATGCAAAACGCAAAGAGATCCTAACTCAAAACATCCAGGAAATCCAGGACACAATGAGAAGACCAAACCTACAGATAATAGGAGTAGAAGAGAATGAAGATTTTCAACTTAAAGGCCCAGCAAATATCTTCAACAAACTTATAGAAGAAAACTTCCCAAACCTAAAAAAGAGATGCCCATGAACATACAAGAAACCTACAGAACTCCAAATAGACTGGATGAGAAAAGAAATTCCTCCCAACACATAATAATCAAAACAACAAATGCACTAATTAAAGATAGAATATTAAAAGCAGAAAGGGAAAAAGGTCAAGTAACATATAAAGGCAGGCCTATAAGAATTACACAAGATTTTTCACCAGAGACTATGAAATCCTGAAGATCCTGGACAGATGTTATACAGACACTAAGAGAACACAAATGCCAGCTCAGGCTACTATACTCAGACAAACTTTCAATTACCATAGATGGAGATACCAAAGTATTCCACGACAAAACAAAATTCACATATTATCTTTCCACAAATCCAGCCCTTCAAAGGATAATGACAGAAAAAACCAATACAAGGACGGAAACCACGTCCTAGAAAAAGCAAGAAAGTAATCTTTCAACAAACCTAAAGAAAGGCAGCCACAGGAACAGAATGTCAACTCTACCAACAAAAATAATAGGACGCAACAATTACTTTTCCTTAATATCTCTTATTATCAATGGACTCAACGCCCCCCAAAAAAGACATAGACTAAGAGACTGGCTATACAAATAGGACTCAACATTCTGCTGCTTCCAGGAAACCCATCTCAGGGAAACAGACAGACACCACCACAGAATGAAAGGCTGGAAAATAATTTTCCAAGCAAATGGTCTGAAGGAAAAAGCTGGAGTAACCATTCTAATATCTAATAAAATCGACTATCAACCCAAAGTCAGCAAAAAAGAAAAGGAGGGGCACTTCATATACATCAAAGGTAAAATCTTCCAAGAGGAACTCTCAATTCTGAATATCTATGCTCCAAATACAAGGGCACCCACATTCATTAAAGAAACCTTAGTAAAACTCAAAGCACATATTGCACCTCACACAATAATAGTGGGGGACTTCAACACACCACTTTCATCAATGGACAGATCGTGGAAACAGAAACTAAACAAGGACACAGTGAAACTAACAGAAGTTATGAAACAAATGGATCTAACAGATATCTACAGGACATTTTATCCTAAAACAAAAGAATATACCTTCTTCTCAGGACCTCATGGTACCTTCTCCAAAACTGACCATATAATTGGTCACAAAACAGGACTCAACAGATACAAAAATATTGAAATTGTCCCGTGCATCCTATCAGATCACCATGGACTAATGCTGATCTTCATATATAACATAAATAATGGAAAACCAACATTCACGTAGAAACTGAACAACACTCTTCTCAATGATAATTCAGTCTAGGAAGGAATAAAGAAAGAAATTAAGGACTTTTTAGAGTTTAATGAAAATGAAGGCACAACATACCCAATGTTATGGGACACAATGAAAGCATTTCTAAGAGGGAAACTCATAGCTCTGAGTACCTCCAAAAAGAAACTAGAGAAAGCACATGTTAGAAGCTTGACAGCACACCTAAAAGCTCTAAAACAAAAGAAAGCAAATTCACCCAAGAGGAGTAGAGATGGCAGGAAATAATCAAATTCAGGGGCGAAATCAACCAAATGGAAACAAGAAGAACTATTCAAAGAATCAACCAAACGAGGAGCTGGTTCTTTGAGAAAATCAACAAGATAGATAAACCCTTAGCCAGACTCACTAGCGGGCACAGAGACAGCATCCTAATTAACAAATTTAGAAATGAAAAGTGAAACATAACAACAGATCCTGAAGAAATCCAAAACACCATCAGATCCTTCTACAAAGGGCTATACTCAACAAAACTGGAGAACCTGGATGAAATGGACAAATTTCTAGACAGATAACTGGTACCAAAGTTAAATCAGGATCAGATTAATGATCTAAACAGTTCTATATCCCCTAATGAAATAGAAGCAATCATTAATAGTCTCCCAACCAAAGAAAAAAAGCCCAAGACCAGATGGGTTTACTGCAGAGTTTTATCAGACCTTCAAAGAAGATCTAATTCCAGTTCTTCACAAACTATTCCACGAAATAGAAGCAGAAGGTACTCTGCCCAATTCATTCTATGAAGCCACAATTACTCTGATACATAAACCACAGAAAGACCCAACAAAGATAGAGAACTTCAGAACAGTTTCCCTTATGTAGGTGCAAAAATACTCAATAAAATTCTCGTTAACCGAATCCAAGAAGACATCAAAGCAATCATCCTTCCTGACCAAGTAGGTTTCATTCCAGGGATGCAGGGATGGTTTACTACACAGAAATCCATCAATGCAATCCACTATATAAACAAACTCAAAGACAAAACCCACATGATCATCTCCTTAGATGCAAAGAAAGCATTTGAAAAATTCAACAACCATTCATGATAAAAGTCTTGGAAAGGTCAGGAATTCAAGGCCCATACCTAAACATGATAAAGCCAATCTACAGGAAAACAGTAGCCAACTTCAAATAAATGGTGAGAAGCTGGAAGCGATCCCACTAAAATCAGGGACTAAACGAGGCTGTCCACTTTCTCCCAACCTATTCAACATAGTACTTGAAGTCCTAGCAAGAGCAATTCGACAACAAAAGGAGATCAAGGGGGAAACAAATTGGAAAGGAAGAAGTCAAAATATCACTTTTTTGCAGATGATATGATAGTATATATAAATGACCCTAAAAATACCACCAGAGAACTCCTAAACCTGAAAAACAAGTTCAATGAAGTAACTGGATATAAAATTAACTCAAACAAGTCAGTGGCCTTTCTCTACACAAAGGATAAACAGGCTGAGAAAGTAATTAGGGAAGCAACACCCTTCTCAATAGTCACAAAAAATATAAAATACCTTGGCATGACTCTAACTAAGGAACTGAAAGATCTGTATGATAAGAACTTCAGGTCTCTAAAGAAAGAAATTAAAGAAGATCTTAGAAGATGAAAAGATCTCCCATGCTCATGGATTGGCAGGATCAATATAGTAAAAATGACTATCTTGCCAAAAGCAATCTACAGATTCAATGCAATCCCCATCAAAATTCCACTCAATTCTTCAATGAATTGGAAAGAGCAATCTCCAAATTCATCTGGAATTAAAAAAAAAAAAAAAACTAGGATAGCAAAAACTCTTCACAAGGATAAAAGAATCTCTGGTGGAATCACCATGCCTGACCTAAGGCTGTACTACAGAGAAATTGTGATAAAAATTGCATGGTATTGGTATAGCAACAGACAAGTATACCAGTGGAATAGAATTAAAGACCCAGAAATGGACCCACATACCTATGGTCCCTTGATCTTTGACAAGGGAGCTAAAACCATCCAGTGGAAAAAAGGCAGCAAATTCAACAAATGGTGCTGGCACAACTGGCGGTTATCATGTAGAATAATGTGAATTGATCCATTCCAATCTCCTTGTACTAAGGTCAAATCTAAGTGGATTAAGGAACTCCACATAAAACCAGAGACAGTGAAACTTATAGAGGAGAAAGTGGGGAAAAGCCTCGAGGATATGGGCATAGGGGAAAAATTCCTGAATAGAGCAGCAATGGCTTGTGTTGTAAGAATCAACAAATGAGACCTCATAAAATTGCAAAGCTTTTGTAAGGCAAAAGACACTGTCAATAAGACAAAAAGGCCACCAACAGATTTGGAAAGGAGCTTTACTGATCCTAAATCAGATAAGGGACTAATAGCCAATATATATAAAGAACTCAAGAAGGTGGACTCCAGAAAATCAAATAACCCCATCAGAACAGCAATGGCTTGTGCTGTAAGATCTAGAATCGACAAATGGGACCTCATGAAACTGCAAAGCTTCTGTAAGGCAAAAGACACTGTCAATAAGACAAAAAAAAAAGCCACCAAAAGATTGGGAAAGGATCTTTACCAACCCTAAATCAGATAGGGGACTAATATCCAATATATATAAAAAACTCAAGAAGGTGGACTCCAAAAAAATCAAATAAACCCATTAAAAAATAGGGTGCGGAGCTTAACAAAGAATTCTCACCTGAGGAATACTGAATGGCTGAGAAGCACCTGAAAAAATGTTCATCATCCTTAATCATCAGGGAAATGCAACTCAAAACAACCCTGAGATTCCACTCACACCAGTCAGAATGGCTAAGATAAAAAATTCAGGTGACAGCAGATGCTGGCAAGGATGTGAAGAAAGAGGAATGCTCCTCCAGTATTGGTGGGATTGCAAGCTTGTACAACAACTCTGGAAATCAGTCTGGCGGTTTCTCAAATAATTGGACATAGTACTACCGGAGGTTCCAGCAATACCTCTCCTGGGTATATATCCAGAAGATGTTCCAACTGGTAAGAAGGCCACATACTCCACTATGTTCATAGCAGCCTTATTTATAATAGTCAGAAGCTGGAAAGAACCCAGATCTCCCTCAACAGAGGAATGGATACAGAAAATGTGGTACATTTACACAATGGAGTACTACTCAGCTATTAAAAAGAATGAATTTATGAAATTCCTAGGCAAATGGATGAACTTGGAGGGCATCATCCTGAGTAAGGTAACTCAATCACAAAAGAACTCACATGATATGTACTCACTGATAAGTGGATATTATCCCAGAAACTTAGAATACCCAAGATAGAAGATACAATTTGCGCAACACCTTAAGCTCAGGAAGAATGAAGACCAAGGTGTGGATACTTTGCCCCTTCTTTTAATTGGGAGCAAGGCACCCATGGAAGAAGCTACAGAGACAGAGTTTGGAGCTGAGACGACAGGACGGACCATCTAGAGGCTGCCATACCTGGGGATCCATCCCATAATCAGCCTCCAAACGCTGACACCATTGCAAACACTAGCAAGATTTTGCTGAAAGGACCCTGATATAGCTGTCTCTTGTGAGACTATGCTGGGGCCTAGCAAACACAGAAGTGGATGCTCACAATCAGCTATTGGATGGATCACAGGTCCCCCAATGGAGGAGCTGGAGGAAGTACCCAGGGAGCTAAAGGGATCTTCAACCTTATAGGTGGAACAACAATATGAACTAACCAGTACCAGTACCCCCCCCCCCCACCAAGAGCTTGTGTCTCTAGCTGCATATGTATCAAAAGATGGCCTGGTCGACCAGCAGTGGAAAGATAGGCCCATTGGTTGAGCAGACTTTATGTGCCTCAGTACAGGGGAATGCCAGGGCCAAGAAGTAGGAGTGGGTGGGTGGGGGAGTGGGTGTGGGAGGGTGTGGGGGACTTTAGGGATAGCATTGGAAATGTAACTGAAATAAATACCTAATTTAAAAAAAAAGATACAAATAGAGGTGAAAGATATGTCATTCCTCACATGGTGGGAACCAAAGACTCTTACTTCCAACATAAAGCCCACTAAAAGTAGGGAAATCATGCCTGGTAGTAGAAGCCTCACTAGTCAGAATCCTTGCGCTAGTATTTCATGGACCTGAGAAAATCATCTACTGTCACCACTTTGCTAGACCAACATAATCCCTAACTAAGTTCCTAATACCTCATATCTACAGATAAGTGTAGCTATCACCTCGAATCAAAGAAGCTACTCATTATAGCAAAAGGAGACCATCACAGAAAACCACAACTGGAAACAACAGAGAGATCAATGGATTGTGGAGAACATGTCTGCAATGGTTAAATCTGTATCACAGCTTTTCCATCTGTGGCTATGGGGACATTACAGAAGATAAAGCACAATTTTCATTTCCTTGTTTCTTTCTTTTTGAAAGAGGGTTACTTTGTGTAACAGCCGTGGCTGTCTCAGAACTCACTCTATAGAGAAGGCTGGCTCCAAACCCACAGAGATCTACCTGCCTCTGCCTCCCGTGTGAACCTTTGCACTGCCTTTTGCTTCCTGCTGGCAGAGTATGAAAAGAACATAATCTAAGTGTTCTTGCTACTATACTTCTTAGGTCCAAAAACTGTTTGTAATATTATTGAAATAATTTCCTGGTTGACAAATGTTTTTAATGAAATGTCAGCAGCCATTCCAAAAGAGTGAGATAGCATATATCACTTCTTAGATTTCTCTAGGAGCCATGGATCTTTGTGATTTTTCTAAAGTCTGTCAGCTAACTTCTCTGACCTTATCAGGAAATAGTGTGCTGATTTATCTTAGCATATCTGAAAGCAGACATAGCTTCCAAGGGGTAGCATTAATCTTAATGAAAGCTGGACAAGACTTTAGGTGGACATGCCACAGAATGGCACAGACACTTTCAGTGTGATCTTTTGTACTTGACTCAGATAGCTTTGTCTGTACTAGGTCCTGAGCAAAACAGAAAAGTCAGATTACATGGATCTCTAAGCAACCAGTCTAAAAATACCGATAGAGTTGGTTAAATTCATACCTGGATGTTACCTAGATACACTAACTTCTTTAAATGTCACATGATTCTAGAAACATTTGAGTCACTGAACGTGATTCTAACATTACTTTATAATCTAGGATCTGGGGCAGTTATACATATTTTAATACTGCAATGGTAGATTAAGATTAAATTAACCTTCATTTACAAATTAAAACTAAACTTCATTCTCAGGTCTGAGCTTACAAACTGATTCAAGCAACCACATACATGCCTGTTCATGATAATCTTTATGAACCAGCAATCATATATATATATATGAGTGTGTGTGTATGTATATATATATGCATGTATATATATGTGCGTGTGTGTGTGTGTGTGTGTGTGTGTGTGTGTGTGTGTGTGTATGTATGTATGTATGTTGGTGGAATTTATTTTTGGCTTGTAGGCAGTATATATAGTACTGGATCTCTTAATGACAATGTCTTTCTAATATATCATGTAATTGAGACATATTTAAGCTTGACAGCTTTCCCTTTCTCCCCCATATCCCATTCTCTCCTAATATTTCCCCTTCCTGCACCAAATCGTTGTGGTCTTATGCCGCTGCATGTTTCATGTCTCAAATGCAATCTAGGATACATGAATCTAATAAACTATGCTATATTTGTCTTCTCTGAGTCTGGTTTTGTTCAATTAATGTGATGATCTCCAGCTTGCACCATTTTCAGGCAAATAACATCTCATTAATCTTCATAGATGACTAGAAGTGCAGTGTGAACAAACAACTCTTAACATCTTATTTATCCATTCACCTGTTAATGAACACACGCCTGTGATTTGTGACAGTTCAATGAAGGCTCTGGTACTGTGGCTCTGTAGTAAAACTCAAAATTATTTATTATAGTGCTTTCTGCCTCCTGATTTTGCTCATAATTCTTTTGTACCTCCATATAAATTATAGGCTTATTGTTCTATTTCTGTAAAGAATGTCATTGAATGTTATAAGTTTTCCATTGATTCTGTAGACAATGTATTTTGGCAGTACATCCTTTTGTATCCAACTTTTATTCAGTTGGCAGGATTCATGCAATTCTGGCAATCCATGGAAATCTTGCTACCTCTCATAATCTTTGATTTTTATTCAGTTTCTTAAAATTTTCCATTAAGGATATCTTTTACTTCCTCAATTTGTTTTATTTCTAGTTATTTTTAACAATTGTTATGGTGAATGTGGAGTGTATTTCTGATTCCTTTTTCAGCATATTCATTATCAGCATAAAAAAAGTACTGATTTTTCTGTGTTAATTTTGCATATGGCTACATTTCTGAAATTGTTTATCTGAATATTTCTAAAGGTTTTCTTATGGACCCTTGTTGTCTCATTCGTATAGTATTATTACATCCTAAGGATGTTTGACCTTTCCCTTGGATATCTTTGGATATCCCTTCTCTTGGGTCACATTTGGCATGCATCACCTCAGGTGCACACTGAGTAAAATTAAAGAAACTGGAAACCCCTCTCTTATACCTGATTTTATTAAAATATTTTTCAGTTTTGCCCCATTTTTGTATTATTTCAGGTATGTTTTTGTGACATGTGGTCTTTATTATGCTAAAATATGCCCCTTCTCCTTTTTTGTTCCTTTGGCATTTTTAATCATGAAGTGATGTTGGACTTTGTTAGAGGCCCTTTCTTTATCTATTGAGAAGATTGTGTAATTTCTGTTACAACTGCCAGTGGTAGAATATGCCAAATGAAAACTTTTGAAAAGATCAGTCACCAACAACTCAAAGTTTAATAAGAAATGCATTCAGAATTCTAATGATACTTTTAAGAGTCTCTGGGAAAAAAAAACTGCATGTAAGTGCTTTTAATTTGATTTATCCAAAGCAAGATGCAGTTTTATTTCATACATGAGTATTACAAGGAGGCAAAGTAGTGCTTTGTAAGAGCATCATTAATCAGTCCTTGTGCTGTGATCATAGGAAAAGTATCAGAGAACTTGCTGAAAATACAAGTTCACAGCCCTACCCAAGTTGACTCACCAGTGTCTCTTAGAATAGAGGTCTAACAGTCTACATCTGAAACCTGGTGATTCAAATTGTATGTCAAATGTGAGACCCTTATTTACAGACCACTCCCAAATAATTCTTTACAAATCTTGGAGTAAAAAGCAACCCCAAATAATACATGGAAAGTGGAATAAGAAATTAGCAGTGTAAGCTTCAAATAGTTTATAGAGCATGAAAAGAGATAATCTTGATCCCAAGGATTCCATCATCCTTGAAGTCTGAAGAGCTCTTTAATGTTATATGATATCAAGCTATAGTCATAAAAGAAAACAACAAATAAGGCTGCTATGAACATAGTGGAGCATGTGTCCTTCTTACCAGTTGGGGCATCTTCTGGATATATGCCCAGGAGAGGTATTGCTGGATCCTCCGGTAGTACTATGGAAGGAGTTACAAAGACAAAGTTTGGAGCTGAGATGAAAGGATGGACCATGTAGAGACTGCCATATCCAGGGATCCACCCCATAATCAGCATCCAAACGCTGACACCATTGCATATACTAGCAAGATTTTATCGAAAGGACCCAGATGTAGCTGTCTCTTGTGAGACTATGCCGGGGCCTAGCAAACACAGAAGTGGATGCTCATAGTCAGCTAATGGATGGATCACAGGGCTCCCAATGGAGGAGCTAGAGAAAGTAGCCAAGGAGCTAAAGGGATCTGCAACCCTATAGGTGGAACAACATTATGAACTAACCAGTACCCCGGAGCTCTTGATTCTAGCTGCATATGTATCAAAAGATGGCCTAGTCGGCCATCACTGGAAAGAAAGGCCCATTGGACACGCAAACTTTATATGCCCCAGTACAGGGGAACGCCAGGGCCAAAAAGGGGGAGTGGGTGGGTAGGGGAGTGGGGGTGGGTGGGTATGGGGGACTTTTGGTATAGCATTGGAAATGTAAATGAGGTAAATACCTAATAAAAATGGAAAAAAAAAGAAAAAAAAAAGAAAAAAAAAAAGAAAATTAAAAAAAAAAAAAAGAAATAGGAAATACCTTGTAGGATGAATCCAAAGATCAGCCAATCAGTAATTTATTATAATCATAAATAAGTTAAGCCTGCACCTCACCTCGATGGACTTAAATATAGAAAGAAAGGGACTGATAAAAGCCTAAGTAAGAACTTAAAAGTGTGGAGTGTTATCCTAATCATCATGGAGTTCTTAGTAGACAGAAGGGACTCACAGGCACAGTGCAGTGAGCAGGTCATGTGACCACACAACAGGAAGGAAGCCACCTGCAGGGCAAGGAGAGAGGGCATTCCTTGCCTACAGAATTGTGAGAAAAATAAATTTACATTGTGAAAGCCAAAAAAAAAAGAAAAGAAAACAACAGATACCTTGCAATCAGCCGGCGCAAGTGGAAGTACGGTCTCTTGCTCTAATCCTGACCATGTGAGTGCCTTTACTCTCATGTTGTGCATGCATACCAGAAAGTACCCTGGATTATGCCATTGGTATCTGTCTGAAGTAGTTCTTGCCTCCTGGGAATTCAGGATAAGGAAGCATAAAGGAAGCAAGAGTTAATGATTGCTTAGGGCCTTACCTGTCACTGGAAAATAGAGAAAATGGCAGTCCTGAGGGGAAAACTCAGCCTTAAGTTATTTATAGGATGAAAAACTAGAAATAACAATTCAGTTTATCGTTTAAGAGATATCAGTTAAATATGCAGCATTACACATAAGAGGAAGGTCCTCCAGTGTATTCTGGTTCAATATGGATGAGCCACTTAGCTAGCGTTACAAGTTGCACAGACTTACACGAGTTACTTAATATATATTATGTTATCCATGAGATGTGATTTTAAAAAATAGATGTTTCGCAGAGATAAGAGAACATATCAGTTATACAAAGAGTTTCCATGGGCGCTTTAGAATACATATTATGGGAATATCTATGCAACAAGACTTAGAATGGGGAATATTAAAAAAAAAAGCAGAAGGGCAGACCACAGGTGACAGGTACATATGGTTTTATCTTGAAGGTTTCATCAGCATTTTGAATAAAAAAGTCATTACGTCTCTCTTGAATTCACATGAAATTCTAAATGTATTCTTATAGTATAGGCTGAGCTAAAACTATGTATATAATCAATTAAAAAGCAACTCCTCTTCCCAGTGATAGCAAAATTAAACAAAGGCTAATTTGCGAATCTTAGATTTCATTTGCTATAACTAACTTTGTAGACAGAGGAAGCCATATGGAAGACCTATGAACACCTGTATAGGCCTGTTTATGTTATAAGTATATACCTGTTGTCCACGTGCATATGAAAAGCAGTTATCAGCCTTGGACGCCTTCCTCTATCACTACGCACCTTTGTTTGTGAAATAGGATCACTCACTAAAGTTGAAAACTTGAATCCTATTGGTTCTCAACACTGTGGCCAGTGAGTTCTAGGGATTCCCCTTCTTTCCTCTTGGCCTTCTCAGTGTGATGGTGGAATGTGTTTGGATGTGTTTCTCCAGGGTTGTTGAATCTGAGCCCAGATCTTCTTGCTGATACTGGAGACACTGCATGGGCTCAGCCATCCTTCTGGCTCCCCATCAGCAACCTTCCATTGCTGAAAGTAAGCCCTCTGTCAGATTCAGCGAGGATATAGAACTTGAGTTCTTCAAGTGCAGAGAGCTAAATTATATCAAGAATTTGATTGAGCCTAGAAACAAATTCTTTTCCTGGCCTCTATATCAAAGACTAGCTCAGCTTACAGAGCATTCTGGCCTTGTGAGACCCAGGGCACAGAAACTTACTGGGCTTACCCATGACCTCCAGAACAGCTAGATAACAAATTGGTCTGTTTTAAGCTGGAGTGTTTGTGGCTATTAGTTTTGCAGCACTAAAAACTAATACAATTCTTTTAGAAGCTGATGGATATTCATCTTAACTAGGATTGTGTTAAGAAATGTTATCTGAAATCATACCCACTTTTTTTCCACATTCATTCTATAATGAATACGTAAAATGCAACATCCATTAGAATGACTTCAGAAACAATTACAGGAACCACAAGCAACGCCACAGCTCTCCTCATAACACATCGTATTAAAACAGAGGGAAGAGAGAAGAGGCATAGAAGAATACATACCAGATCATGGCTGATCATTCCACTGCTCCATTGATAGAATACTAACAAGTATAAAATTTAAATTGTAGTGTTTGTGGGGTGTATATATAGGGACATAGGGCATAGTATGCAAAGAAAAACAAAATTATTGCCAATAAATTCATGGCAAGGTTGCCTTTGGGAGAGCAGAGATCAAAAGGACAGAATATGGAGATAGCAGCAGCTTTGTTGCAGAATGATTTATCAAGACCTAGATAGTGATTTCTCTGTGTATAACCTTATGATGTATCGCTAGATGGAACATTCATTTTATACCATTTTTATATATTTAATGCACTGAAGCCAATAATGGACTTTCATATCCTTCAAATTACAACTCAAGACTTACTCTTAAAATCAGATACTTTAGTGGAACATCTGGGAGATGCAGATGGAAGAAAGCTCTCCTTATCTAAAAGCCCATGCCTTTTCTCTTCTACCCTGGATTTACAAAGTGGTCTACTTTCACTGCCCTTATCTCTCTGTGTATGCTGAAAAAGAATCACCAAAGTTTGAACATGGTCGTAAATTATTTCTGAAGGAGATCCCAACTGCTCTGACTCACCATCTCTGCAATTTTCTTGCATCATTTCATTTGCTTCTGTTCTTTGCTTCTACTCTAAAGGCAGCAGAGACGCTGTCAAGGAGGCTGATACTAATGCATCCAGCACTGTTACTTCACTGATGTGCTGTCCCTTTTAGACTAATATAATGGGGCAGAAGCAGTATTGAAGATGAACTGCTGACAGCTGTCCCTTCACCAAACCCAGCCAATACAGAATAATCCTGCTCTGTTCTATATGATTGCCAATCCCCTCCCCCCAAAGGGGGAAAAAAACTAAAATTGGAACATTGAAACTTTGTCCCATGTATAGCATTCAAAATGGCAGGGTCTGTATTGGTAGGCAGGAAGGAGTCTATCTATTAACTCTGTTATCCAAAGCTGACATTCAGCTTAAATAAAATAAGAACAGCACTATTGTGACCCCCAAAATAATAAAAATATATGCATCCTTACTAAAGAATATGTTGTCATTCCCCCCCCCTCTCTTTGTGTGTGTTGTTATATACTTTGTTAGTGTGAATGTGCACATATGTGCTTATCATGCCTGTGGAAGCCAGAGATTGCTGTCAAGCATCTTTCTTTTATTTCACCCCAACTTTATATGTTAAGCTCTCAGTTAACTTGAATCTCGCAGATTAACTAGACCATCTGGCCAATAAGGTTCAGAGATCTGCCTGTCATTACCTACCATATGGTAGTTACCCTACCATAGCAATGGGGTTACACTCACATTCCATTAGGACCAGCTTATTATGATATATATTTCCAAGAAGATTCCTGAATAATATAGGCTGAGCAAGACTACAATCCAATGAAGCCTTTATATTTGAACTCAGACTTAACACATTCACCAAATCAGCCCATCACTTTCTGTAAACCCCACTTCAGATCAGCTAATCTATTTCCATGAAAACTTATATGATATTGTCTTATTTTTGTTCATACAAATTCCACTCTATATTGTTTGATCCTTCTCCATACAAACTTGCATTGTATCAGAATCTCTCTCTTTGATAACTCTGGTCTCTGATCTTTGTTGGCTGATACCTCTCCTTGCAAACCATATTCCTTCTTTTTTCTAAGAGGGCTCTATGAATTTCCAACAACAGTATCAGAGTACTCAATATCCTGGTCACCTGTTCTATCCATTCTTTTATATCCTTCCAATTACAGCTCAAGACTTAATTCTTTTTTTTTTAGTAGATATTTTCTTTATTTACATTTCAAATGCTATCCCAAAAGTTCCCTGTACGCTCCACCCCCCACCCTAATCCCCTACCCACCGACTCCCACTTCATGGTCCTGGTGTTCCCCTGTACTAGGGCATATAAAGTTTGCAAGACCAAGGGGCCTCTCCTTCCAATGATGGCCGACTAGGCCATCTTCTACTACACATGCATCTAGAGATATGAGCTCTGGGGATACTGGTTAGTTCATATTATTGTTCCACATATAGGGTTGCAGACCCCTTCAGCAACTTGGGTACTTTCTCTAGCTCCTCCATTGGGCCCTGTGTTCCGTCCAATAGCTGACTGTGAACATCCACTTCTGTATTTACCAGGCTCTGGCATAGCCTCACACGAGCCAGCTATATCAAGACTTAATTCTTTTTTTTTTCCATTTTTTATTAGGTATTTAGCTCATTTACATTTCCAATGCTATACCAAAAGTCCCCCATATCCACCCACCCCCACTCCCCTGCCGACCCACTCCCCCTTTTTGGCCCTGGTGTTCCCCTGTACTGGGGCATATAAAGTTTGCAAGTCCAATGGGCCTCTCTTTCCAGTGATGGCCAACTAGGCCATCTTTTGATATATATGCAGCTAGAGTCAAGAGCTCCGGGATAATGGTTAGTTCATAATGTTGTTCCACCTATAGGGTTGCATATCCCTTTAGCTCCTTGGCTACTTTCTCTAGCTCCTCCATTGGGAGCCCTATGATCCATCCATTAGCTGACTGTGAGCATCCACTTCTGTGTTTGCTAGGCCCCGGCATAGTCTCACAAGAGACAGCTACATCTGTCCAGGGATCCACCCCATAATCAGCATCCAAACACTGACATCAAGACTTAATTCTTAAAATAAGATATTGATTAGTTACTCTCACAAGCTTTCTGCCACCATTTTACTTTCAGGAATAATACCATTGCAGATCAAAGAGTTTGTTGCTGGCTTGATTTTTATGTTTCTCCTTTGATGGTATACCATCTTTCTGAAACAAACATGCTCGAACATAGGTGTGGAAACTCTATGTAGTTGCAGGCTTAACATCTCCACCTTCAATGATTTACACAGGTATTGTCTTTAGCAATGGAGCTTTGCTGTCAGTTTCTATAGAACCACCTATAGTCTTGGCAACACACTAGGTTTTTCAGGGATTCCCATGGAACTACTTTGAGCAACCAGTCATTAAGAAAAAAGACCTATGACTCTCTTCTAAATTTTTAGCAGACCATTGTCTATGTCTCTTCTAAATTTTTAGCAAACCATGATCTACAGAGATCGTTTTAGCTTCCTAAGTCTGTTGTAATATAAAAACACAGTGGTAAAGGCCAAAGGTAAAACAATATAACTTAATTTTTTTAATTATTTGTAAAACACATGAAACTGAAGAAGAACGAAGATCAAAGTGTAGACACTTTGCTCCTTCTTAGAATTGGAAACAATCAACCATGGAAGGAGTTACAGAGACAAAGTTTGGAGCTGAGACAAAAGGATGGACCATCTAGAGACTGCCATATCCAGGGATCCATCCCATAATTAGCCTCTAAACGATGACACCATTGCATACACTAGCAAGCTTTTGCTGAAAGGACCCTGATATAGCTGTCTCTTGTGAGACTAGGCCAGGGCCTAGCAAACACAGAAGTGGATGCTCACAGTCAGCTATTGGATGGATCACAGGGCCCCCAATGGAGGAGCTAGAGAAAGTACCCAAGGAGCTAAAGGGATCTGCAACCCTGTAGGTGCAACAATATTATGAACTAATCAGTACCCCGGAGCCCTTGACTTAGCTTCATATGTATCAAAATATGGCCTAGTAGGTCATCACTGGAAAGAGAGGCCCATTGGACAGGCAAACTTTATATGCCCCAGTACAGGGAACGCCAGGGCCAAAAAGTGGGAATGGGTGGGTAGGGGAGTAGGGGGGGAAGGTATGGGGGACTTTTGGGATAGCATTGGAAATGTAGTTGAGGAAAATACGTTTTATATATATATCAATAGAAATAGAAAAAATAAATACATAATTAAAAAATAAATGTCTGAACCCTGGTTTTACTTGAGCCCAAATCAAGAAGTCATGAGAACTGTGTACTGTCGATTTTTTTTTATATCTTATTTTTTTATTATTTTCTTCATTTACATTTCAAATCCCATCCCAAAAGTCCCCCAGACTCTCCCCTCCCACTCCGCTAACCACCCACTCCTACTTCGTGGCCCTGGGCTTCCCCCGTACAAAGGCATATAAAGTTTGCAAGACCAAGGGGCCTCTCTTCCCAATGATGGCCGACTAAGCCATCTTCTGAAAGATATGCAGCTAGAGACACCAGCTCCGGGGGTACTAGTTAGTTCATATTGTTGTTCCACCTATAGGGTTGCAGATCCCTTTAGCTACCTGGGTACTTTCTCTAGATCCTCCATTGGGGGCCTTGTGTTCCATCCAATAGCTGACTATGAGCATCCACTTCTGTGTTTGCTAGACCCTGGCATAGCCTCACAAGAGACTGCTTTATCAGTGTCCTTTCAGCAAAATCTTGCTGGTGTATACAATAGTGTCAGCGTTTGGAGGCTGATTATGGGATGGATCCCTGAGTATGGCAACCTTTAGACGATCCATCCTTTTGTCTCAGCTCCAAACTTTGTCTCTGTAACTCCTTCCATGGGTGTTTTGTTCCCAATTCTAAGAAGGAACAAAGTGTCTACACTTTGGTCTTCGTTCTTCTTAAGTTTCATGTGTTTCACAAATTGTATCTTGTAATCTGCATATTCTAAGTTTCTGGGCTAATATCCACTTATCAGTGAGTACATATTGTGTGAGTTCTTTTGTGATTGGGTTACCCCACTCAGTATGCTGCCCTCCTGGTTCATCTATTTGCCTAGGAATTTCATAAAATCATTCTTTTTAATAGCTGAGTAGTACTCCATTGTGTAAATGTACCACATTTTCTGTATCCATTCCTCTGTTGAGGGAGATTTGGGTTCTTTCCAGGTTCTGGCTATTATAAATGAGGCTGATATGAACATATAGGAGCATGTGTCCTTCTTACCAGTTGGAACATCTTCTGGATATATGCCCAGGAGAGGTATTAAAGGATCCTAAGGTAGTACTATGTCCAATTTTCTGAGGAACCACCAGACTGATTTCCAGAGTGGTTGTACAAGCTTAAAATCCCACCAACAATGGAGGAGTGGTCCACTTTCTCCACATCCTAGACCACATCTGCTGTCACCTGAATTTTTGATCTTAGCCATTCTGACTGGTGTGAGATGGAATCTCAGGGTTGTTTTGATTTGCATTTCCCTGATGACTAAGGATGTTGAACATTTTTTCAGGTGCTTCTCAGCCATTCAGTATTCCTCAGGTGAGAATTCTTTGTTAAGCTCTGCACCCTATTTTTTAATGGGGTTATTTGATTTTTTGGAGTCCACCTTCTTGAGTTTTTTATATATATTGGATATTAGTCCCCTATCTGATTTAGGGTTGGTAAAGATCCTTTCCCAATCTTTTGGTGGCTTTTTTTTTTTTGTCTTATTGACAGTGTCTTTTGCCTTACAGAAGCTTAGCAGTTTCATGAGGTCCCATTTGTCGATTCTAGATCTTACAGCACAAGCCATTGCTGTTCTATTCAGAAATTTTTCCCCTGTGCCCATATCTTCGAGGCTTTTTCCCACTTTCTCCTCTATAAGCTTCACTGTCTCTGGTTTTATGTGGAGTTCCTTGATCCACTTAGATTTGACCTTAGTACAAGGAGATAGGAATGGATCAATTCGCATTCTTCTACATGATAACCTCCAGTTGTGCCAGCACCATTTGTTGAAAATGCTGTCTTTTCTCCACTGGATGGTTTTTAGCTCCCTTGGCAAAGATCAAGGGACCATATGTGTGTGGGTTCATTTCTGGGTCTTCAATTCTATTCCATTGGTCTACTTGTCTGTTGTTATACCAGTACCATGCTGTTTTTATCACAATTGCTCTGTAGTAAAGCTTTAGGTCAGGCATGGTGATTCCACCAGAGGTTCTTTTATCCTTGAGAAGAGTTTTTGCTATCCTAGGTTTTTTGTTATTCCAGATGAATTTGCAGATTGCTCTTTCTAATTTGTTGAAGAATTGAGTTGTAATTTTGATGGGGATTGCATTGAATGTGTAGATTGCTTTTGGCAAGATAGCCATTTTTACTATATTGATCCTGCCAATCCATGAGCATGGGATATCTTTCCATCTTCTGAGATCTTCTTTTATTTCTTTCTTCAGAGAGTTGAAGTTCTTATCATCCAGATCTTTCACTTCCTTGAGTAGAGTAATGCCAAGGTATTTTATATTATTTGTATCTATTGTGAAGGGAGTTGTTTCCCTAATTTCTTTCTCAGCCTGTTTATCCTTTTTGTAGAGAAAGTCCTTCTTGATGTCCTCTACCATCATCATGAGATATGCTTTTAAGTCCGGGTCTAGCTTTTTGGGTGTGTTTGGGTATCCAGGACTGGGTGAGGTGGGAGTGCTGCATTCTGATGATGGTGAGTGGTCTTGGTTTCTGTTAATGACATTCTTAAGTTTGCCTTTAGCCATCTGGTAATCTCTGGAGTTAGTTGTTATAGTTGTCTCTGGTTAGAGCTTGTTCCTCCTGTGATTCTTTTAGCTTCTGTCAGCAGACCTGGGAGACTAGCTCTCTCCTGAGTTTCAGTTGTCAGAGTACTCTCTGCTGTCAAGGTCTCCCCTTGCAGGGAAGGTGCACAGATATCTGGCGTTCAGATCTGTATCCTGGCAGAAGATGAAAGCTGAAACAGGGCCTGTCCCACAAGCTGTGTGGCTTCACCCTGTCCCAGAAGCTGTGTATCTTCTGTAGTCGGCATTCTTACCTACACAGACTAGTCTTTGAGGGATCTGGGAACCAAGATGGCTCCCCCAGGTGCTCTGGAAAAGCCCTCCCAGGCGGGGCAGACACCGCTCCTCCGGCATGAAAAGTGCCCGGATGTCTGGAGCCCAAAAAGGTGTCTGCCCCAGAAGCTGTGTGGCTTTTGCCTGTCCCAGAACCTGTTAGCTTCTGTAGGTCACACTCTCACCTGTGCAGACTAGTCTCTGAGGGGTCCAGGAACCAAGATGGCTCCCCCAGGTGCTCTGGCAAAGCCCTCCTAGGTGGGTGTTATGAGGATTTTAAGCAGAGATTTACTTGCTTCTCTTTTTCCAGTTTGTTTGTTTGTTTGTTTGTTTGTTTGTTTTTTGAGACAGGGTTTCTCTGTATAGCCCTGGCTGTCTTGGAACTCACTTTGTAGACCAAGCTGGCTTTGAACGCAGAAATCTGCCTGCCTCTGCCTCCCAAGTGCTGGAATTAAAGGTGTGTGCCACCACTGCCTGGCTCTCTTTTTCCACTTTCAAGGCTCCCTACACATCTTAGCTCAGGTTCTGTTATTGCCTAAGTCAACTGCAGTGTTGTTCCCTTTCTCCCTCTATGCCTCATTCTCTGTGCCTATCCCTCCTTTCCTTCTTCAGTATTCTCTCCCCATCTTCCTTCTTTCCCACCTTTCTTATTCCTAACTACTTTTGTGTTTTGACATCTCTTTATGTACCATATTATATTGGGCCCATCCACAGTCCAAGAAAATTCTGTAACCTCAAGGATCTTTATACAATCATACCTACAAAGCCCCTTTTGCCGTGCACAATAACATAAGTGTATGTTCTGGAAATCAAAAGCCATCAGAAGACCATTATTATGCACACCACAGAAATAAGATAATTTGTTCAAAATTCATCTAACTTGGAGGTCATAGAGATGGTGTTTTTAAATTCTGGCTTTCAAATCTGTAATTGCCAAAGCTATAGTAGACTGATCCTGCTTGTTTTCTATATTGTTTTAACATGACATTTACTTGTTACAGGAATCTGCAGCAAATAAAGAAAAAAAATCAAAGTAAAACCTAACAAGCACAAAGATACCCTAATGCCACACTTAAACAATATGCCATTCAAAACAGCAGGATGAAAATTTCCCATTGACCCATTCACAAAACCTGAAAAGCAATATTGGCTTTGATACCATCAGACCAACAATGAGGCTCACTTAGCTTTGTAAAGAGGACTGCACAGTTGGGATGATAATGCTATTCAACACTAACAGAGAAGCTGAATCTCTAAAGGACATTGTTCCACTCATGTTTCTAAAACAAAAGTGGAAATGGGAGCATCTGGGGTCCTGGTCATTTAAAGAGTGTGTTAGGGAAAAGAAAATGGAAGATGGCAGGCAGGCAAATTATATCAGTAAAATTCTCCCATGGCACCATTTTGTAGCATGCATACAATTCTTTGCAGGAAAACACTGAGTATAAGTTGTAAGAAGAAAGCTATTGGACAGGCTGCAGAATATATACCCATAAAGGATGAAAGAAGCTTGCTTGGTGCTCCAAAAGGCACAATAATCTGTATCAAGATATTGAACATATGAAGGCCAAAATACTCAGATTTCAACAAGAATAATTACACTGGTATTTTTAATACAGTTATGGTCAGTGCAATTCTTAAGAACCTTTTAACAAACTACGCCAAAAGTTCATTTTAACAAGTATCTGAGATGCTTCTTATTCATGTTTGTATAAGTGCTATAAAGAAAATAAGATCGATAGAGCATAAAGAAATAAACACAGATATCACTAGGCCAAAACAAGTTTTAGAGCTATTAATATTCAAATAATAATATGTAAATTAAGCAATACCATCACTATAGCCTGACCCTTAAGTACCAATTCCTGCAGACTCTTGACATTGAATGGAGCGAAAAGGAACCGAAGTAGTACCTATCTCTTAGGTAATACTTTTGTGTCTACCATGAGGCCTTCCCAGTAGAGATGTCCATGAAGCAGCACAGCTACACAAACCTTGTGGGAGACACTATTCTCTGGCTCTGCAGATATAAAACTCTTTCTGGTTATGAGCATATTGGTAAATGATTTAAAATAATGTATTTTATCATGTGCCTTTCCTCAAACAAAGAAATCAACATATTGATACTGCTTATTGAGTTGCTCTCCTTTTAACTTCAAAGATTTACCAGTGGAAGTTAAGGTTTATAATATTCCCTGAAATATTTCTATTATTAACAAATATCCTATGTTCATAGAAATGTTGGCAAAAATAATTTTGCTCAATAACTAAGAATGACAAGAAACCATCAAGATCTGAGAGTTGCTTTCCTCTGTCAGGTTATGTACAACCTGAGTTTATCATAGGGAGAGTTCAAACTCATCTACACACCTTCAGAGAAGAATACAAATAAGATCAGTATTTCCAGTTTAGTATGTCCATCCAGCTAACTCTAAGTATTCTGTATCCATAATGATATTTGTTCTTCTTTCACATGCTGTTATAGATCACAGTTTTCCCTTTAAATTTAAATTTTACATTTTCCAGGTTCTAACAAGCAAGGTCCCAAAACAAAGGCAAGTTCTCAATATTAGATGGATTTTTTTTAAAATCAAGCTTTTCTTTCTCTTTCTTTCTCCCTCCTTTTCTAGTGGCTAAACAAAACTTCCATTTAAAGTCACAGCATGGTTTGGAAAGGCCAGAGAATACTTAGACCTTTCTCTCCAATCACTGAGTCTTTCAGTATGAACAACAGCCAACGGTTATTACAAACCAAGCAGAAGAAAAGGCACTGCAACCACTGGAAGAGGCCATGCCACTGTGGTGAGTGACTCTGAAAACCATCAGTTTCAGGTATTTTCTCTCTTCATTAGTGCTGATAAGTAGTTGCAGGAACAGAAACAGCAAGAAAAGAAGAGATAGCAGTGAAGAGAGAACCATGGGCATTTTTCCTATTATTGTGCCTTTAGTGTCCATTTTTAGTTATAATGATTTCTTGAGGAAGAAAATGTTCACAAAAGCATGAATGAGCATGGTGATGTTCATATTATCACTTGATAATGTGGGAATATCATAAACTAACTAATGTGGGCTCTCATGCTGCTGATCTTGGCAGGTATCATTTGGGACAGCACTTTGAAAGAACACTCCATTCCTGAAAGAGTGTCTCACTAGGGAGGAAGAACTCATATCTTAAATTCTGATAACATTGTGTCCATTGTCTCTTAGATGTCTGGGTAGCACAATGCAAAGAGTCAAATTAGAAAGCAGCTAAGATACATGAACTAATTACAAAAAGCCATGCCAAAATCACTGACGAGAGCAGTCACTGAGAGACCATGGTCCAAGACCATTGCTTCTCAACCTGCCTAATGCTATGACCCTTTAATATATTTCCTTTCATTGTTTTATCCCCAAGCCATAAAATTATTTTTATTGCTATTTCATTCTTGCAAATTTCCTACTGTTATGAATTATTATATAAATATCTGTATTTTCTGATGTTCTTAGGTGACCCCTGTGGGAGTACCATTCAGCTCTGAAAGGAGTTGTGACCCACACATTGAGAACCATTGGTCTAGGGACAGAAAACAACGGCTACAAGACCTGCCCTTTCAACTGGAGCTCACAATTGCATGCCTGCATATATAGCTAAGAGGATTAAATGACCATTAACTCATGTGATCCCTGGGTTCAGAACAAAACAACAAAAAGAAAAAAAAACCGAAAAAACAACAACAACAACAAAAAACCAAACCACTCCACTTAATGAGTTTCCCTATTCAGGAGGCATTGGCTCATTCATTTATACATCACCAGTGGCCCACTATATGCAGCTTCCTCTTTTAGACACTTAGGACACCATAATGAACATAACAGGCACATTTGCAATCTTTGAATTCTTGGTTTTGAAAACCTCTAAATTACAGGAAGGAGTAATTTCTCAATTTCGTCTAAATAAGATAACAAAACCTCAGGAACAAAAACATTTGAAAGAGACACAAAGGAGCAAGAATCTGGAAGGATAATGAGCAGGATTTGCAATGAGCCAGATTTGCAATGAGCCAGCTCGTCAACATGTTATGCATATTACCTGTGCTGAGGTTCAAGTACACATGTGCATGCATATGCAGGCATGCATAATTCTTTTTAAGCTTCTGTTAAGGTAGCCTGACTGTTAAAAACAATTTTCCAGAGATACATATGAGAAATGAAAGTAATTTTCTTGCTAATGCCATGAGTAAGCACCAATCCAGCTAAGTCTTTCCAAGTGACATGCAAGTGGCATTAAGCAGTCATAGGTTCACCTACCTCTTGAGAACAGGTTTAAGTAAAAAGCTTATTCATTGTTACAAATATAACAAAAATATCACTAAATCATCTATTTGTCCTCAAGGTTACCAATTTCATTTTATAAAGAATGCAGCTGCTAATTCAGGACTTACCAGTGAGCAAATGATTGTATTGTACAACCTACAATGCCCATAATCAGCTTATACCACATCAACTTATATCACTCAGTCTGTAAGGAACTACTTCTGGGTGGCTTTAGAGGACTAACATGGAGGCATGCTTAGAAATCACTACAAGTATTCCCTCTCTAAACATTGCAGTCTAAACAAAGTGTCTATCTCATACTCTATATTCTTTGTTGTATGGGTCACTAAATCATCCTGTCTCTACTAAAGGTGTTATGGACACCATCACAATGTGTGTGTGTGTGTGTGTGTGTGTTTGTGTGTGTGTTCAGAAATATCAAAAGAAAACTACAGTGGAGAGAGAGAGAGAGTAACATGCTGTCTTAAAATGTTATCCATTGGAATAAAGGTTTTCAATCATGCAAAAATAGACATTCATGTTTTCAAGTTAAAATTCATCCCTATAGATGTTTATATTATTCACACAACTTCAGAGAGAATGCTCTACAAAGAGAGAATAAGAATAAATGCAATCCAAGACCACCACAGTTAAACTTGTCAAAACAAATAATAGCTAAGCAGAGTTTTAATTAATTTTCATTGTCCAGCATAACATATGAGAGAGCATTATCAGCTTTCACACCTTGGGTATTTCCCATCGGTATTGGTTTCATGACCTTCTAATGAAGATAGTCTGTCTGATAAGAATGTAGTTTTGATTTTACCCATTCTGACCAGTGTAAGATGGAATCATAAAGTGGTTTTGATTTGCATTCCCTAATGGCTAAGGCTGTTGAACATTTCTTTAAGTGTTTCTTAGTCATTTGATATTCCTCTGTTGAGAATTTTCTGTTTAGATCTATACCTCATTTTTAATTGGATTATTAAGTTTGGTAATATCTAGTTTCTTGAATTCTTTATATATTTTGAATATTAGCACTCAGATGTGGGGATGGGGAAAATCTTTTACCATTCTGTAAGCTGCCATTTGTCTTATTGACAGTGGATATGGGGGACTTTTGGTATAGCATTGGAAATGTAAATGAGTTAAATACCTAATAAAAAATGGAAAAAAAAAAAAAGAAAAGAATATAATAAGGTTTGAGCTAAAGGAAATCACAGCCAGTTAGCAAAATATTGTCACGTTATTTACGAGAAAAATACAAGAGGAATTTGAGATCATATTCCAACTTACTGCTGGTTCCCCCCCCCCCCTTGTGATGAAATTCAGTAAAAACAGCATTACAATAAGGGGCACTAAATACTTCAATCTACCTTCTAGATGTTTCTTCTCTTCCTCTTCTAAAGCCAGAAAGAAAATTAAAGGTTTAGAATGTTAAGGGAAAAATAAAAAGCCTCTCCTCCTCTGCAGGTGGCCTGGGGAAAACCCCATGTGGGTTTTCAGCAGGAGATCAGCATACATTAATCTGACAAGAGCCAGCAGGAGCCCCAGCAATGGTGTGCAGGATGTACCATGTGACCCCAGGAGCCTCACTCCTGCAGAAAAGAGTGTGGCAATTATTACAAATAATTACTTACAGAAACAAAGCTGCCTCTGGCAAGTCAGAGTTAATTTTTAGTTTGGAAGTTTCTACTCCCACTGTGAAAAAACTACAGAGGGAGAGAAAGAGAGAGAGAGAGAGAGAGAGAGAGAGAGAGAGAGAGAGAGAGAGAGAGAGAGAGAGAGAGAGAGTTGAAGTAAAATGAAAAGAAAGACTTACAGGGAAGCAGTTGGGTATAAAGCTACTATTCTAATGAAATACAGTTCTTAAATTCTCCCAAACTGATGCCAAACAAAGGAGTAGCATAAAGACTAACAGGAGATTTACAGTCAAAACAGAAAAACCATGAGGCATAAAATAAGAGCTTTTAGTCTGCAGTGTGTTACAAAGCATTTGCTCATCACTCTGGCTTCCCACCTTGCTCATGGATAACGTTCTCATTGTCCTTGGATTCTGAGCAACCGGATTGTAGCTATGGTGAGAAGTTCCTTCTATGATGGAGATAGAGAATTGCATTGAGTAAAATGTTTCTCCCTGTTTCTGAGTGTACATTCAGCTCACCTCCAATGAAGCCATACCTCACTGCTGAAAATGGCTGGACAAAGATTTAATGTTACGAAAATACTCATCTGTAGCCATAATGGAGCATATGATAGATGTTTTCTGAAATGGCTCCAGTGTGTTTACATTTGTGATGCCCCGAAATGACTGCATGATTAATCAGGGAACATAAGGATCCTTCAGGAAGTTATTTGTACAGAAAATGTCTTCCAAGATACAGGGCAATTTACTTACAAATGATTTTTGGAATGCTACCCACTCATCACTTGAAAAGTCTATTTAAATAATAACAGCATGTCATGAAACAAAGGAAATTATTCAGGATGGTTCTATACTAGCAAAGATTATATTAATATATCTTCATATTTTATCTTTGTTTGGAATGTCCTAATTTCCACTAGGGAAATTTAGCTGTTTTACTTTCCCTTCTTTAAATTTTAAGTACATACAAATTAAATTAAATTTTAAAAAATAAATAAATAATAAAAAACAAAGGTAGCCAGGCAGTGGTGGTACACACCTTTAATTCCAGAACTTGAGAGGCAGAGGCAGGCGGATTTCTGAGTTCGAGGCCAGCCTGGTCTACAGATCGACAGAGTGAGTTCCAGAACAGCTAGTGCTACACAAAGAAACCCTGTCTCAAAAAATCAAACAAACAAACAAACAAGTAAAAGAAGTCAAGGTAAACAAAGTGAGATACACAGAAAGCAGTATCATTGAGTTCACTGGGATGATGCCACATGGTATAGATGCCCAGCTACGAACACAGCCAGATAGACAGATAAAGGAGTGTTTCTGATGATGAGCTATTAAAACCACAGATTAGTTACATTTTTAAAATCCAAAGTGATTGAATATGATCTAGTACACTCCCCAATGATTTTAAGAAATAAGAAGATGAGCCGGGCTTGGTAGCACACGCCTTTAATCCCAGCACTCAGGAGGCAGAGGCAAGCAGATTTCTGAGTTCGAGGTCAGCCTGGTTTTCAAAGTGAGTTCCAGGACAACCAGGGCTTTACAGAGAAACCCTGTCTTGGAAAAAAAAGAAAAAGAATAAGAAAAAGAAAAAGAAAAAAAAGGAAAAAGAAAAAGAAAAAGTAAAGAAGGAAGGAAGGAAGGAAGGAAGGAAGGAAGGAAGGAAGGAAGGAAGGAAGGAAGGAAGGAAGGAAGGAAGATATTATATGTATGGTAAGGTCCCTCAAAACCTAATAAGCTATATTACTAATGCCACTGTTGGTTAAGTTCCAATCAGAGTAATAGTAACATGCTTACTGGAGAACAGACTGTGCAAAGCACCATTTTTAGTGATTTCAAATGATCTATATTTATGGTTCTCCATTTGGAAAATGAAATGGACCACAGAACAAAAACGCCCTCAGGTTTTCGGTTCACATAACACTGGGTTGTGCACCCTGATAAACTTGCTATTTAAAGATAGAGAAAGCCATGCCAGTTTCAGTAAAATGTTGGTGTTTCAGTAACCATCAAGTCACACTTGCCAGTGTTGGGAATGGGTAATTTCCACTGCTTTCATGTACCCTATCATGAGACAATGGATCATTTCCAGTGCAACAACCTTAAGTCATATTACTGGTCAGATTACAGTAAGCATTAAAGCAATAAAATTATAACTTGGTATTCAACTTGAATAATTTGTCATTAAGTCAGAGAATATATAGAAAAAGAAAAAATAGATGAGCAGTGTTTATGAAATATAAATATCTGTCATTTCATTAAGAAAATATACTCAAAACCATTACTCAAACAGATATCTATCTGCCTTAGAGGCAAGAAAGAAGCAAGGAAGGAAGCACACAGAACAAGTTTGTTAGCGGTGAGTGAAAATTTAGCAGTTGTTCATATAATAGCTCTAAAATGAATGCTCAAGTGGAATTCTTGCCCTGCCAAATACCAAGAAGGGAAATAAAAGCAAAAACAAACAAACAAAAACCCAGCCAAGTGAGAAGCACAGAGCAAGCAGGGTTCATCCAAATGAATATCAGAGTCAAGAGTTGAATGAAGACAAAGGGGAAACTGGAAAAGAGAGGCAAACTGTCATTAGCCAGAAAGTGCCTTTGCACTTCTTATGGATCAAGACAAACCTGGTTTATAAAGGGCTGGAGTGAGTGGCTGGGGTAAGAACCAAGAGGAAGATATGTGTCATACACTATGGACGTGTTGGAGGAACTAGTTGAAGTAAAAGCCCTAAGCAAACTCATTTGAGCACCAAACTTGTTCTACTTATTCAGGACTTATTCAAGACTGAATAACTGAACCATGAATAAATGGGTAACGTGAAATTTATTTAATATAGAAAATTCAGACCCATCCTTCAAAGACTGATGTTTATGAACCTTAATAAATACAAACCATTAGAAACATTGAGCAAACTGGAAATGAATGAATAACAGAAAAACCTTTTTTACAAAAAGAATTTCGATAATGTGAAGAAAAAAATTATATTTCAACAATCACTTAGCATTGACGTGCTTCAGAAGGACAAAAATTAAGTATTATTTCAGAATGCAAACATAGTATTATGTAAACATATTAGTAAATAGTACCAATAAATTGTTTCCAGAGAAAAGAAAGCAGAAGCTCACATAATTGAGCACAGGATGGTGAATGAATCTGTAATATTTCATTAAAGAAGCAGAAGCAGATATGACCAAATAAAAAGATGCAGTGAACTTGAGTGTCGGTAGAGAGTTATAGGGATTTCACTATGTTATGCTTTAAACACTTCATAATAAGCAGTGTGTTATATCTGAGAAGTTCTCCAGTCAGAGGATATTATTATTGACAGACGAAGCAGCTTCATTAAGCTGTTAAAGACTCTCTCAATAAAACTGACATATTTTCTACTCAGGCTGTTTCTCCTCCTGATGTAGGCATAGCCATTGTTTGCTCAGCAATACTCAAACATGTCAGAATTTTCTGAAAGAATTTGAAGATATATAGGGAGCTTAAAACCAAGCAATGGAGAAAATATGTTCCAGGCTGCTGCAGATATCCTCAGTTCAAATAATACTTTAATGAAAAATGGGTGAAGGCTAAAGCCGGGAGCAAGAAAAAAATGGTTGAACTGATTTGCATTATGACTTTTAAATAAATGAATAAGTCCAGCCTTGTCTACACATGTTTTGTGTGTGTGTGTGTGTTTTATTTTAAATGTAACCATAAATGAAAAAAAATAAAAAAAAAACGTTTTAGATGAAGTAACTTGCTATAATATATCTGTGCCACTTGGTATAAATATTGAGAAAATACAGTGACCACCAGGCTAATAGAAAAAAAATGTGATTATTTTCTTTTTTTTTTTTTTTTTTTTATTAGGTATTTAGCTCATTTACATTTCCAATGCTATACCAAAAGTCCCCCTTACCCACCCACCCCCACTCCCCTACCCACCCACTCCCCCCCTTTGGCCCTGGCGTTCCCCTGTACCGGGGCACACAAAGTCTGCGTGTCCAATGGGCCTCTCTTTCCAGTGATGGCCGACTAGGCCATCTTTTGATACATATGCAGCTAGAGTCAAGAGCTCAGGGGTACTGGTTAGTTCATAATGTTGTTCCACCTATAGGGTTGAAGATCCCTTTAGCTCCTTGGGTACTTTCTCTAGCTCCTCCATTGGGAGCCCTGTGATCCATCCATTAGCTGACTGTGAGCATCCACTTCTGTGTTTGCTAGGCCCCGGCATAGACTCACAAGAGACAGCTACATCTGGGTCCTTTCAGTAAAATCTTGCTAGTGTATGCAATGGTGTCAGCATTTGGAAGCTGATTATGGGGTGGATCCCTGGATATGGCAGTCTCTACATGGTCCATCCTTTCATCTCAGCTCCATACTTTGTTTCTGTAACTCCTTCCATGGGTGTTTTGTTCCCACTTCTAAGGAGGGGCATAGTGTCCACACTTCAGTCTTCATTTTTCTTGAGTTTCATGTGTTTAGGAAATTGTATCTTATATCGTGGGTATCCTAGGTTTTGGGCTAGTATCCACTTATCAGTGAGTACATATTGTGTGAGTTCCTTTGTGATTGTGTTACCTCACTCAGGATGATGCTCTCCAGGTCCATCCATTTGGCTAGGAATTTCATAAATTCATTCTTTTTAATAGCTGAGTAGTACTCCATTGTGTAAATATACCACATTTTCTGTATCCATTCCTCTGTTGAGGGGCATCTGGGTTCTTTCCAGTTTCTGGCTATTATAAATAAGGCTGCTATGAACATAGTGGAGCATGTGTCCTTCTTACCAGTTGGGGCTTCTTCTGGATATATGCCCAGGAGAGATATTGCTGGATCCTCCGGTAGTACTATGTCCAATTTTCTGAGGAACCGCCAGACTGATTTCCAGAGTGGTTGTACAAGCCTGCAATCCCACCAACAATGGAGGAGTGTTCCTCTTTCTCCACATCCTCGCCAGCATCTGCTGTCACCTGAATTTTTGATCTTAGCCATTCTCACTGGTGTGAGGTGGAATCTCAGGGTTGTTTTGATTTGCATTTCCCTGATGATTAAGGATGTTGAACATTTTTTCAGGTGCTTCTCTGCCATTCGGTATTCCTCAGGTGAGAATTCTTTGTTCAGTTCTGAGCCCCATTTTTTAAGGGGGTTATTTGATTTTCTGAGGTCCACCTTCTTGAGTTCTTTATATATGTTGGATATTAGTCCCCTATCTGATTTAGGATAGGTAAAGATCCTTTCCCAGTCTGTTGGTGGTCTTTTTGTCTTATAGACAGTGTCTTTTGCCTTGCAGAAACTTTGGAGTTTCATTAGGTCCCATTTGTCAATTCTCGATCTTACAGCACAAGCCATTGCTGTTCTGTTCAGGAATTTTTCCCCTGTGCCCATATCTTCAAGGCTTTTCCCCACTTTCTCCTCTATAAGTTTCAGTGTCTCTGGTTTTATGTGAAGTTCCTTGATCCACTTAGATTTGACCTTAGTACAAGGAGATAAGTATGGATCGATTCGCATTCTTCTACATGATAACAACCAGTTGTGCCAGCACCAATTGTTGAAAATGCTGTCTTTCTTCCACTGGATGGTTTTGGCTCCCTTGTCGAAGATCAAGTGACCATAGGTGTGTGGGTTCATTTCTGGGTCTTCAATTCTATTCCATTGGTCCACTTGTCTGTCTCTATACCAGTACCATGCAGTTTTTATCACAATTGCTCTGTAGTAAAGCTTTAGGTCAGGCATGGTGATTCCACCAGAGGTTCTTTTATCCTTGAGAAGAGTTTTTGCTATCCTCGGTTTTTTGTTATTCCAGATGAATTTGCAAATTGCTCCTTCTAATTCGTTGAAGAATTGAGTTGGAATTTTAATGGGGATTGCATTGAATCTGTAGATTGCTTTTGGCAAGATAGCCATTTTTACAATGTTGGTCCTGCCAATCCATGAGCATGGGAGATCTTTCCATCTTCTGAGATCTTCTTTAATTTCTTTCTTCAGGGACTTGAAGTTTTTATCATACAGATCTTTCACTTCCTTCGTTAGAGTCACGCCGAGATATTTTATATTATTTGTGGCTATTGAGAAGGGTGTTGTTTCCCTAATTTCTTTCTCAGCCTGTTTATTCTTTGTGTAGAGAAAGGCCATTGACTTGTTTGAGTTAAATTTTATATCCAGCTACTTCACCGAAGCTGTTTATCAGGTTTAGGAGTTCTCTGTTGGAATTTTTAGGGTCACTTATATATACTATCATATCATCTGCAAAAAGTGATATTTTGACTTCCTCTTTTCCAATTTGTATCCCCTTGATCTCCTTTTGTTGTCGAATTGCTCTGGCTAATACTTCAAGTACTATGTTGAAAAGGTAGGGAGAAAGTGGGCAGCCTTGTCTAGTCCCTGATTTTAGTGGGATTGCTTCCAGCTTCTCTCCATTTACTTTGATGTTGGCTACTGGTTTGCTGTAGATTGCTTTTATCATGTTTAGGTATTGGCCTTGAATTCCTGATCTTTCCAGAACTTTTATCATGAATGGGTGTTGGATCTTGTCAAATGCTTTTTCTGCATCTAACGAGATGATCATGTGGTTTTTGTCTTTGAGTTTGTTTATATAATGGATTACATTGATGGATTTTCGTATATTAAACCATCCCTGCATCCCTGGAATAAAACCTACTTGGTCAGGATGGATGATTGCTTTAATGTGTTCTTGGATTCGGTTAGCGAGAATTTTATTAAGAATTTTTGCATCGATGTTCATAAGAGAAATTGGTCTGAAGTTCTCTATCTTTGTTGGATCTTTCTGTGGTTTAGGTATCAGAGTAATAGTGGCTTCATAAAATGAGTTGGGTAGAATACCCTCTACTTCTATCTTGTGAAAAAGTTTGTGCAGAACTGGAGTTAGATCTTCTTTGAAGGTCTGATAGAACTCTGCACTAAACCCGTCTGGTCCTGGGCTTTTTTTGGCTGGGAGACTATTAATTACTGCTTCTATTTCTTTAGGGGATATGGGACTGTTTAGAAGGTCAACTTGATCCTGATTCAACTTTGGTACCTGGTATCTGTCCAGAAATTTGTCCATTTCGTCCAGGTTTTCCAGTTTTGTTGAGTATAGCCTTTTGTAGAAGGATCTGATGGTGTTTTGGATTTCTTCAGGATCTGTTGTCATGTCTCCCTTTTCATTTCTGATTTTGTTAATTAGGATTTTGTCCCTGTGCCCTTTAGTGAGTCTAGCTAAGGGTTTATCTATCTTGTTGATTTTCTCAAAGAACCAACTCCTCGTTTGGTTAATTCTTTGAATAGTTCTTCTTGTTTCCACTTGGTTGATTTCACCCCTGAGTTTGATTATTTCCTGCCGTCTACTCCTCTTGGGTGAATTTGCTTCCTTTTTTTCTAGAGCTTTTAGATGTGTTGTCAAGCTGCTAGTATGTGCTCTCTCCCGTTTTTTCTTGAAGGCACTCATAGCTATGAGTTTCCCTCTTAGAAATGCTTTCATTGTGTCCCAAAGGTTTGGGTACGTTGTGGCTTCATTTTCATTAAACTCTAAAAAGTCTTTAATTTCTTTCTTTATTCCTTCCTTGACCAAGGTATCATTGAGAAGAGTGTTGTTCAGTTTCCATGTGAATGTTGGCTTTCTGTTATTTATTTTGTTATTGAAGATCAGCCTTAGTGCATGGTGATCTGATAGAATACATGGGACAATTTCAATATTTTTGAATCTGTTGAGGCCTGATTTGTGACCTATTATGTGGTCAATTTTGGAGAAGGTACCATGAGGTGCTGAGAAGAAGGTATATCCTTTTGTTTTAGGATAAAATGTTCTGTAGATATCTGTCAGATCCATTTGTTTCATCACTTCTGTTAGTTTCAGTGTGTCCCTGTTTAGTTTCTGTTTCCATGATCTGTCCATTGGTGAAAGTGGTGTGTTGAAGTCTCCCACTATTATTGTGTGAGGCGCAATGTGTGCTTTGAGCTTTACTAAAGTTTCTTTAGTGAATGTGGCTGCTCTTGTATTTGGAGCATAGATATTCAGAATTGAGAGTTCCTCTTGGAGGATTTTACCTTTGATGAGAATGAAGTGTCCCTCCTTGTCTTTTTTGATGACTTTGGGTTGGAAGTCAATCTTATCAGATATTAGGATGGCTACTCCTGCTTGTTTCTTCATAACATTTGCTTGGAAAATTGTTTTCCAGCCTTTCATTCTGAGGTAGTGTCTATCTTTTTCTCTGAGATGAGTTTCCTGTAAGCAGCAAAATGTTGGGTCTTGTTTGTGTAGCCAGTTTGTTAGTCTATGTCTTTTTATTGGCGAGTTGAGACCATTGATGTTAAGAGATATTAAGGAAAAGTAATTGTTGCTTCCTGTTATTTTAGTTGTTAAAGGTGGCATTCTGTTCTTGTGGCTGTCTTCTTTTAGGTTTGTTGAGGGATTACCTTCTTGTTTTTTCTAGGGCGTTGTTCCCGTTCTTGTATTGGTTTTTTTCTGTTATTATCCTTTGAAGGGCTGGATTCGTGGAGAGATAATGCGTGAATTTGGTTTTGTCGTGGAATACTTTGGTTTCTCCCTCTATGATAATTGAGAGTTTGGCTGGGTATAGTAGCCTGGGCTGCAGTTTGTGTTCTCTTAGTGTCTGTATAACATCTGTCCAGGCTCTTCTGGCTTTCATAGTCTCTGGTGAAAAATCTGGTGTAATTCTGATAGGCTTGCCTTTATATGTTACTTGACCTTTTTCCCTTACTGCTTTTAGTATTCTATCTTTATTTAGTGCATTTGATGTTCTGATTATTATGTGTCGGGAGGAATTTCTTTTCTGGTCCAGTCTATTTGGAGTTCTGTAGGCTTCTTGTATGTTCATATGCATCTCATTCTTTAGATTTGGGAAGTTTTCTTCAATAATTTTGTTGAAGATGTTTGCTGGACCTTTGAGTTGAAAATCTTCATTCTCATCCACTCCTATTATCCGTACGTTTGGTCTTCTTATTGTGTCCTGGATTTCCTGGATATTTTGAGTTAGGATCTTTTTGCATTTTCCATTTTCTTTGATTGTTGTGCCGATGTTCTCTATGGAATCTTCTGCACCTGAGATTCTCTCTTCCATCTCTTGTATTCTGTTGCTGATGCTCAAATCTATGGTTCCAGATTTCTTTCCTAGGGTTTCTATCTCTAGTGTTGCCTCGCTTTGAGTTTTCTTTATTGTGTCTACTTCCCTTTTTAGGTCTAGTATGGTTTTGTTCATTTCCATCACCTGTTTGTATGTTTTTTCCTCTTTTTCTGTAAGGACTTCTACCTGTTTGATTGTGTTTTCCTGTTTTTCTTTAAGGACTTGTAACTCTTTAGCAGTGTTCTCCTGTATTTCTTTAAGTGATTTATTAAAGTCCTTCTTGATGTCCTCTACCATCATCATGAGATATGCTTTTAAATCTAGGTCTAGGTTCTCAGGTGTGTTGGGGTTCCCTGGACTGGGCGAAGTGGGTGTGCTGGGTTCTGGTGATGGTGAGTGGTCTTGGTTCCTGTTAGTAAGATTCCTCCGTTTACCTTTCGCCATCTGGTAATCTCTGGAGTTAGTAGTTATAGTTGACTCTGTTTAGAGATTGTTCTTCTGGTGATTCTGTTACCGTCTATCAGCAGACCTGGGAGACAGATTCTCTCCTCTGAGTTTCAGTGCTCAGAGCACTCTCTGCTGGCAAGCTCTCTTACAGGGAAGGTGCGCAGATATCTTGTATTTGGACCTCCTCCTGGCCGAAGAAGAAGGCCCAAAACAGGACCTTTCTCAGACAGTGTGTTGCTTTGGCAGTTCCCAGGTGGTACAGACTCTCACCTAAGCAGACTAAATTCCTAAGTTCCTTGGAGTCCCGGGACCAAGATGGCGACCGCTGCTGCTGTGGCTTAGGTCGCCTCCCCAGCCGGGCGGGCACCTGTCCTCTGGTCCGGAAGGTGGCCGGCTGTCCCCGGCCCACACAGGGTGCTGCCTCGGCGCCTCTGTGCTTCTGCCTGTTCCAGAAGCTGTCAGGTTCTCTGGCGCACCCTCTCACCTGTTCAGACTAATTTCCTAAGTTCGGCGGGTCTCGGACCAAGATGGCGACCGCTGCTGCTGTGGCTTAGGCCGCCTCCCCAGCCGGGCGGGCACCTGTCCTCCGGTCCGGACGGTGGCTGGCTGTCCCCGGCCCACAAAGGGTGCTGCCTCAGCGCCTCTGTGCTTCCGCCTGTTCCAGAAGCTGTCAGGTTCTCTGGCGCACCCTCTCACCTGTTCAGACTAATTTCCTAAGTTCGGCGGGTCCCGGACCAAGATGGCGACCGCTGCTGCTGTGGCTTAGGTCGCCTCCCCAGCCGGGCGGGCACCTGTCCTCCGGTCCGGAAGGTGGCCGGCTGTCCCCGGCCCACACAGGGTGCTGCCTCAGCCCCTCTGTGCTTCTGCCTGTTCCAGAGGCTGTCAGGTTCTCTGGCGCACCCTCTCACCTGTTCAGACTAATTTCCTAAGTTCGGCGGTCCCGGACCAAGATGGCGACCGCTGCTGCTGTGGCTTAGGCCGCCTCCCCAGCTGGGTGGGCACCTGTCCTCCGGTCCGGAAGGTGGCCGGCTGTCCCCGGCCCCCACAGGGTGCTGCCTCAGCGCCTCTGTGCTTCTGCCTGTTCCAGAAGCTGTCAGGTTCTCTGGCGCACCCTCTCCCCTGTTCAGACTCGATTATTTTCTAAATACTTGGCTTTGAGCAAACAAGCTATTAAAGCTCGTTTTAATATAAAATCCTTCCTCTGTATCTTCTGTTGCTGCCTTTGCAGATCCAACTAACCTGAGGTTGACAATATTTTAGCAAGAAATGCATCTTTAGTTAACATGTGCATAGTCTTATTCTTCTAATTATTTCGTAAACAACTCGACTATTTATAGAGCATGTACATGGTGCTTGTTATTATAATTCATCCAGGAGTGGTTTACTATATATGGGAAGCTGTGTATAGACTTTATGGAAATCACGTACAATTTTGCATAAAATGTGAATGCCCAAAGGCTTTGAAATTCACAGATGTTCTAGAACCAACCCCTCACTGATATCTAGAGACAACCCTATTAGGGGTGGTATGAGGGAGCAGAGATGAGTATCTGATAGCTTCCTATGAAACTCTCTACTTTAACACTTGGGGTAGGGTCTCACAGTGGACACAGAAGGCACCAACTTGGGCTTTCAGGCTAGGGAGCTCCAAAGAAATCCCTGTCTGTCTGTGCTATGATTACAGGCAGGTGCTACCAAATGAAAGTTTTTCTGTGTGCATTCAGGTCCAAATGTAGGTCTTCCTCTTTATGCAGTAAGTACTTGACAAACAGCCATCTTCTTTGCTACAAGACAATTGAATTCTTTCTTACAATGAGAAACTTAAACTAAGAATGTTTCACTAATTATTACAAATGTGTGATGTGTGTGTGTGTGTGTGTGTGTGTGTGTGTTCAAAATTAACCTTAAACATGAGAGACATGCCATGAACATGTGGGCTAGCATGACTAAATGTGACCTAGAATGCTTAGTCCCCTTATCCTTGACCTAAAAATCCCCTCAAGCTATAAGCATCATAGGAAATGCGTATGGTAAAGGGGGACCATCTCTCTGCAGAAATCAAAAGCAAGTAAGAAAAGGAACTTAGGAATAGGAGAAGGGCATTCCTAGACATCTGAGAACACACAGATCAGAGAAGACAGCCATCAGGGTCACTCTCATCACAGCCAAAGAAAAAGTGAACATTCTATATATTGCTTATACTCCAAAGGAAGACAATCAATTGATTCTTTCAAGGGTGAATGATCTTATATATAGCAGAACAAACTATTTTATATAGGAAACTGATAGGCTTTAGCTCAAGGTATGAATTTTGTAAACATTTCCCCATAATAAATTCATTAAAACCAAACTTTCTGAACCTGTCATTGTATTTCCCAGTTGTCAGTATAGTTGCTTCTGGGTAGACATCTGTTTCCAAGTTTATTAAACCACTATAAACACTAATAAAACCACTATAAATAGAACATGTTTCCCACTGGTTTGTTATATTAGAAGAGTTCTGCATTATTAAAATGTGTAGGCTTATATTATAACTGACTTTAATAAGTGTACTTAAATGCTTTAAACTCCCTTCAAGACCACCATCCACCAAAGGTAGTAAAAAGGAAAGGAGAATGTGGACCTGTTTAGTAATAGTTCTTTGGGGCAAATCTAACCTGTGTTGTCAGGATATCAGCAGTTTAGATCATATGAATCAGCAATGGTAGCTCAATCCACTTTCAAACACCATTCATGCATCATCAATGGCAGTTTGATCCAGAAGAAGCAGCTAGGCTCTGCCAATCTGTCTGAGTCTGCAGAAGCAACAAGAAGCCTTTGGAATACCACAAGAAATTCTTAAGTGCATTAATCTCTCTACAAAGAAGTTACCTGCACCAAAGAAAGGACAAGATACTAAGCATCTCACAACAAAGTCAAAAGCAGAGAGCCACAAACACATAAAGCCACCTACAGAAACAAACATAACAGGAAATAAGTCATCTCTCTTTAATACCTCTCAATATTGATGAACTTGACTCATCTATAAAAAGACATAAGCTAACAGACTGGAAATGCAAACAAGTTCCAGCATTTTGCTGCATACAAGAAAAACACCACAATAACAAAGGCAAGCACAATATCAGAGTAAAAGGATGGAAAAAGGTCTTCCAAGCAAATGGTCCCAAGAAACAAGCAGGAGTTGCCATCATAATATCCAATAAAATAGACTTTCTATCAAAAGTTAGTAAGGGTGATGGAGAAGAACACTTCATATTCATCAAGGGGAAAATCCACCAAGAGAAAGTCACAATTCTGAACATCTATGCCCCAAATGCAAGAGCATCCAAATTCATGAAAGAAACTTAACTAAAACTCAAAACATACATTGAACCCCATAAAATAATAGTGGGAGATTTCAACACCCCACTCTCACCAACGGACAGGTCATTGAAACAGAAACTAAACAGAGACACATTGTAACTAACACAAGTTATGAAACAAATGGATTTAACAGATATCTACAGAACATTTCACCCTTAAACAAAAGAAAATACCTTCTTCTCAGCATTTCATGGTACTATCTCCAAAACTGACCATATAATTGGTCACAAGAAGATAATTGGTCATTAAGAAGATTGAAATAATACCATGCATCCTATCAGATTACCATGACCTAAAGTTGGTCTTCAATAACAACAAAAACTAGAGAAAGCCCACATACATGGAAACTGAATAATTCTCTACTCAATGACAACTTGGTCAAAGAAGAAATAAAGAAAGAAATTAAAGACACATCATACCAAATGTATGGGACACAATGAAAGCAGTGCTAAGAAGAAAGTTCATAGCTCTAAGTGCCATGGTAAAGAAACTGGAGAGATCTTACAGTAACCACTTAATAGCACACCTAAGAGCTATAGAACAAAAAGCAGCAAACTCACCCAAGAAGAGTAGAAAGCAGGAAATAGTCAAACTCAGGGCGGAAATCCACCAAATAGAAACAAAGAAAACAATACAAAGAATCAGCAAAAACAAAAGACAGTTCTTTGAGAGAATAAACAAGATAGATAAACCCCTAGTCAAACTAACTAAAGGGCCAAGAGACAGTATCCAAATTAATAAAATCAGAAATGAAAGGGGAGACATAACAACAGAAATGGGGGAAATCAAAAAAGTCATCAGATCCTACTATAAAAGTCTATATTCAACAAAACTGGAAACTCTGGATTAAATGGATGGTTTTCTAGACAGATGCCACATACCAAAGCTAGATCAAGAGCAGGTAAACTATCTAAACAAGCCAATATCATACAAGGAAATAGAAGAAGTCATTAAAAACCTCCTAACCAAAATGGCCAGACCCAGGAGAATTTAGTGCAGACTTCTACCAGACCTTCAAAGAAGACCTGATCCCGATTTTCCTTAAACTTTTCCATAAAATAGAAAGAGTAGGAACACTACCTAATTTATTCTATGAATGTTCAATTACTCTGATACCTACACCACACAAGGACCCAATCAAAAAAGAGAACTTTAGAAAAATCTTGCTTATGAATATCGATGAAAATATACTCAATAAAATTCTTGCAAACCAAAGCCAAGAACACATTAAAACGACCATTCACCAAGATCAAGTAGGCTTCATCCCAGAGATGCAAGGTTGGTTTAATATGCTAAAATCCATTAACGTAATCCACTATATAAAAAAAACTCAAAGAAAATATCACATGATCATCAAAGACAAGGATTTTCACTCTCCCCATATTTACTCAATATAGTACTTCAAGTGTTAGCTAGAGCAACAAGACAACAAAAAGATATCAAGGGGATACAGATTGGTAAAGAAGAAATAAAGGTATCTATATTTGCATATGATATGATAGTATATATAAGCAACCCCAAAAATTCTCCCTGAGAACTTCTCCAGCCGATAAACAACTTCAGCAAAGTGGCCAGATATAAAATTAACTCAAATCATTCAGTAGCCTTCCACTACTCAAAAGATAAAAAGGCTGAGAAAGAAATTAGGGAAACAACTCCCTTCACAATAGCCACAAATAAAATAAAATATCTTGGGGTAATGCTAACCAAACAAGTGAAAGACCTGCCTGTCAATAATTCACGAGAAAGAAATAAAGAAGATGTCAAAAAATGGAGAGATCTCCCATGCTCATGCATTGGCAGAATTAACATAGTAAAAATGGCCATCCTACCAAAGGCAATCTGTAGATTTAATGCAATCCCCATCAAAATCCCAACACACAATTCTTCAATGATATGGAAAGAGCAATACTTCTGGAAATGCAAAAAACCCAGAATAGCAAAAACAATTCTTAACAGTAAAAGAAAAGCTGGGGAAAATCACCATCCATGACCTCAAGCTTTGCTACAGAGCAGTAGTGATAAAAGCTGCATGATATTGATACAGAGACAGACATGTTGATTAATGGAATAGAATTGAAGACACAGAAATAAAACCACACACTATCACTTGATCTATGACAAAGACGCCAAAAATATACAATGGAGAAAAGAAAGCATCTTCAATAAATGGTGCCGGTCTAACTGACTAACTGTATGTAGACAAATGAAAATAGACACATATTTGTCATCTTGTACAAAGCTCAAGTCCAAGTGGATCAAGGACCTCTACATAAAACCAGATACACCGAATGTAATAGAAGAGAAAGTGGGAAAGAGCCTTTCCTTGGGACAGGGGGAAATTTCCTAAACAGAACTCCAATGGCTCATACTCTACGATCAAGATTTGATAAATGGGACCTCATGAAACTAGAAAGATTCTGCAAGGCAAAGGACATAATCAATAAAACAAATTGGCAACCTACAGATTAGGAAATGTAGAGGAGCCTGAGGAAAAAAAAAGGTCCAACAAGAGACCCAAAGTGGAATCCAGCTCAAGGGGAGGTCCCAAGGCCTGACACTATTCCTGGGGATATGGCACGCTCACAAAAAGGGTCCTATCATGACTGCCCTCCCCCTTTCAAGACCCAACAGGCTGCTGAAAGTATCAGATGCAGATATTTGCACCCAACCAATAGGCAGAAGCAGCTGACCCCTGTTGTTGAATTAGGGAATGTTGAAAGAAGCTGAGGAGAAGGGTGATCCTGTAGGAGGACAAGCAATTTCAATTAATCTGGACCCCGAGATCTCTTAAATACTGAATCACCAAACACCAGCTAATATGCCTTCCTCAACACACATATAGTAGAGGACTGCCGGGTGTGGGTTTAATCAGAGAAGATGCATCTAACCCTTAAGACACTAGAGGCCCCAGGGAGTTTAAAGGTCAGGTGGGATGGGAGAAAGGAGCATCCATATGGAAATAGAGGCATGGGGAGGAGGTGTGGGATGTGGAGCAGTTGGAGGGTAGTTGCGGGGGGGGGGGGGGGAGGAATAGAATATGGAGTGTAAAAAAATAAATTAATTATAAAAACAGAACTTTAAGATAGGTTTCCCTAATGTTAAGTGGGGTGTGATAAGTTATTTCTGCTCATTTTCTAAGGCCCGCTCCTCTCTCTCTAAATTTAGTACAAACTACCACATTTAGAAATTTGTTCTCTGAATGATACATGGGAGAGCTTGAACATGAGCACTGCTCTTTTTCTGAATAAATTATGGTAGCAGCAGCAAGAAGAAATGACAAAAAGGTATATGAAATCCAAAGTAAGCCATAAATTGGAATTAGAAGTAACTATAAGAAGTGTACTCCCTTGAGAACCCACAGAAATGTGAAGAAAGATTCCTTTCCGAACTTAAAAGATGCATACCAACTTCACATGCATCCCACAAAAGATAGAAACTTCTAATGATATCATTATTGTATCAGGAACAGGGAAATATTTATCCTTCCCAGAGTAGACTTAACAGACTCCAAAAGTAAAAGTTAAATAATAACCCTATTTTGTAAATGTTTCTTATAGCATAGCTACATCAGGAAAGAAAATTTCAGATTCCTCTATATAACTAACTTTACAGGTCCCAAATGGAAAACATCATAAATATGTAAGAGTTCTACATATTCTGAAATAATTGAAACTCTACCAATAAAACAAAAGTCCATGGGAGGACCATAAATAAGCAGACTAGCTACATAATTTTCTTGAAAAGAGCTAAACCCTAGAGTATTTTACCAAGTTGCTACCAGAAAGTGTCATGCAAGCTTCTAAACAAAGAAAAAAGCCAACAGGCATACCCAGCTTCTAGGAAGAAGAAGAAAGAGAGAGAGATGGAGAGATGGAGAGAGAGAGAGACAGAAGGAGACACAGACAGACAGACAGAGACAAAGAAAGACAGGGAGAAATAGAGAAAGAGACTAGAGGCAGAGAGACAGACAAAGTGAGGGTATTAATCTTAATTTTCTTGTTACAGAGATTGAATTGTAGAATGAAGGAACATTAGTATTTCTTTTTTTATTACTTTTTTTTCTTTTTTATTAGATATCATCTTCATTTACATTTCAAATGCTATCCCCAAAGCCCCTTATTTCCTCCCCCAGTCCTGCTCCCCAACCCATCTAATCCTGCTTCCTGGCCCTGGTATTCCCCTGTACTGGGGCATATGATCTTCCCAAGACCAAGGGCCTCTCTGCCGCATTGATGGCCGACTAGGTCATCCTCTGCTACATATGCAACTAGAGACACAGCTCTGGGGGGTGGGGGTGGGGGTACTGGTTAGTTCATATTGTTGTTCCTCCTATAGGGTTGTATACCCTTTAGCTTCTTGGGTATTTTCTCTAGCTCCTTCACTGGGGGCCCTGTGTTCCATCCAATAGATGACTGTGAGCATCCTCTTCTGTATTTGCCAGGCACTGGCATAGCCTCACAAGAGAGAGCTAAGGCCCAAAACATAACTATGTGGAGATGTTTAGTATCTTAGTAAGGGTTTTACTGCTGTAAACAGGCTCCATGACCAAGGGAAATCTTATACAGAACAACATTTATTTGGGGCTGACTTACAGGTTCAGAGGTTCAGTCCATTATAATCAATGCAGAAACATGGTAGCATCCAGGCAGACATAATACAGGCAAAGCTGAAAGTTCTACATCTTCATCTCAAGGCTGCTAGCAGAATAATAGCTTCCAGAGAAGTTAGAATGTGCTAGCAGAATACTGGCTTCTAGGCAGTTAGGGTGAGGGTCTTAAAGCCCGGGCCCACAGTGACACACCTACTCCAACAAGGCTACAACTACTCCAACAGGGCTATACCTTCTAAAAGTACCATTCCCTGGGCCAAGCATATACAAATTATCACATGTAGGAACTGCAATGTACAAATTAGAATAAGGTTAGCCACATCCCACACCCAACAACACTTAGATGCTAAGAGATAAGGAGATATGTACTATAGATGTAAGCATGTCAATTATTGCAAGTAATTGTACAACCTTTTCATGTATTGTCTAGTTCAGTTTTGTTAATCTAAGGAGATATCCTGCCTTGCTCTCACTTTTATTGTAGATATAGACAGTGTGAAAAGAGGAGTGAAGAAGGGAAGGTCAAATAGCCCAGAAAACCAAATAAAAAGGAACAGGAAGAATGTACAAACACTGCGGCCTCATATTGTACAGAGCATCATACAGGAAAAGTTACTGGTATGATAGCTTTGTCAACTCAAAAGCAGTGTTTAGCAGTAGCTATGTTATCATACAAGATACATAATCAAATCATAGAAATCAAAGGGTATTTTCCAATGACTGTTCCTTTAGGAAACTAAAGAACATGAAAACCACAGAAATTATTTCAAGGGGCAGGAAGCATCCTCTCACTGGCAGCCATAAATGAATCACTTTAAGTGTTAATTTTCTTCATTACTAGGACTGTTGCAAATACTCTTGAAAGAACTCTCTATGAATTCCCAGCTGACCCCTCAAATGAATGCCCATGATGACATTCTCACTTCCTCGGAAGCTCATTTCTTATTTACATATTTATACTACATTTTGGAGCCATAGAAAGATAACTGACAATATCTTTGAAAGTGGTTTTGTTTTGAAACTTCCTTTATTTGGTCCAGGTGCCTTTGGCTCATTTTCCTCATTATTTTGTCTATGTACTTTGGATTTCCAGTTACCTTCTATCTCTCTTCTACTGTCCTCAAAGATATCGAGGCACTTCTCTAAGTGTATTATTCATACTTTACACATTACTTTCTGTTAAACCATTGGTAAGCAATATATTTGAGACCTGTGATTTATATCACCAAGTGCAATCTAATTTTAGACTGATTTCTAGGTTCTTTGATTTCTAGGTTTTTGCTTTGCTGGTTGCTTTTGATAATTATTTTCATTCTTTAAAATTAGTGCATAGTAAGAGTATACAGGATTGAGTTTTGTTATGACATTTCCAGAAATTCCTGTAATTGTTTTTATTTTCTTTTAAAGTACTGAACGATAATATAAAAGAAACGCTTCTGGAGAATAGCAGCAAATATCCAAGCTTTTAGGTTTGGCCTTTTCTTTCATTAGAAAATCCATGTTGCTTGACTGTTCAGTGCTGATAATCTAGGATTTCATGTTCTGTGAAGACTGAATTAAATGAGAGCAGGTATTCTCCTAAAGTTTATTAAGCAATTTATGAACAATGTTTGGTTGAGTCACTTACAAGAGCTATACAAATGGAATTTTAAGACAAACTTAATACAGGTGTAGGAATACGATGATATTCCCCAAAGGAAAAAAATAGAACTCAAACTTAAACTTGATTCTATCAAGACAGTATAAAGGAGAAAAGGGGGGCTACAGTTACAATCACTTCTGAAATGATGTGATAGTATTTGAAGTCCCAGGTTCCTAAGTCACTTCGCTGAAATAATGATAGGGGAAAGAAATGAGGTCTTTTTCCTATGTGCCAGCCTCTGAGTTAACTAATTCCACTAACTTACACATTATCTAGTGTTTAAGTGAAAGATGTGCTAAGGATGTTACCTTTCATTTTGTGATGGCTGCTCTTGGTTGGCAACTGAACTATGCCTGGAATTGACTAAAACCCAAAATTAGAGGCCACACCCATGAGGTATTTCTGCTAAATTGAAATGGGAAGATCTTCTAATCTGGTTCTTTGTGGTGGGAAACACAATTTAAATGCACATTGATAGTCCACATCTATTCTGGGCAACACCTTTTGCTCAAAGCCTGGGTAAGGACATGGAAAAAATAAGCCTTTGTTCTTTGTCTGCTTGTTCTTACTTTGCTAGCTAGTGCAATCCTTCACAGGCATTAAAGACTACATCTTCCAAATTCTACCATATATACTGAAGATCAGCTGAGACATCCAACCTCATAAACTAAGCAACTACTGGATTGTTTGACTTTTTGTTCATGATCTGTCATTTTTAGATTGGCTGGACCATAGCCTATAAGTAATTCCAAAATTAGATAGATAGATAGATAGATAGATAGATAGATAGATAGATAGATAGATAGATAGATAGATAGATATAAACAGTTTATCATCTATTATATATGTCATATTTTCATATGAATTTGAATATATATATACACACATATATACACATACATACATACATACACATATATACATATACTCATATATACATATATACATACATACATACATACACATATACACATATATACATATACACATATACACATATACACATATACACATATACACATATACACATATACACATATACACATATATACATATATATAGGGAGAGAGAGGGATTCATTCTATAACTTTTGTTACTTTCAGAGTCCTGACTAATACATCATTTCAATATAAGTCTAAGAGGCTAAAAGTACAAAACACATAACTGAACTAAAATCTAATGGTTAATTTCATGTTATTGCTATGTTTAATTTTGAAAATAAATAAAACCCACATGTCCAAACTTGACACAATTAAATTATGATGAATGCATTACAATAGACAATAGATATATTGCCTTCTTTTTTTCAATCTTTTTAAAAAAATTTTTTAATTAGGTATTTTCCTCATTTACATTTCCAATGCTATCCCAAAAGTCCCCCATACCCTCCCCCAACTCACCTACCCACCCACTCCCACTTCTTGGCCCTGGCATTCCCCTGTACTGAGGCATATAAAGTTTGCACGACCAATGGGCCTCTCTTTCCACTGATGGCCGGCTAGGCCATCTTTTGATACATATGCAGCTGGAGACACGAGCTCCAGGGGGTACTGGTTAGTTCATATTGTTGTTCCACCTATAGGGTTGCAGATCCATTTAGCTCCATGGATACTTTCTCTAGCTCCTCCATTGGGGGCCCTATGATCCATCCAATAGCTGACTGTGAGCATCTACTTCTGTGTTTGCTAGGCCCCGGCAGAGTCTCACAAGAGACAGCTATATCAGGGTCCTTTCAGCAAAATCTTGCTAGTGTATGCAATGGTGTCTGTGTTTGGTGGCTGATTATGGGATGAATCCCCGGATATAGTAGTCTCTAGATGGTCCATCCTTTTATCTCAGCTCCAAACTTTGTCTCTGTAACTCCTTCCATGGGTGTTTTGTTCCCAATTCTAAGAAGGGGCAAAGTGTTCACACTTTGGTCTTCATTCTTCTTGAGTTTCATGTGCTTTGTATCTTTTATCTTGGGTATTCTAAGTTTATGGGCTAATATCCACTTATCAGTGAGTACATATCATGTGAGTTCTTCTGTGATTGGGTTACCTCACTCAGGATGATGCCCTACAAAAAGGCCACCAACAGACTGGGAAAGGATCTTTACCTATCCTAAATCAGATAAGGGACTAATATCTAATATATATAAAGAACTGAAGAAGGTAGACTCCAGAAAATTAGATAACCCCATTAAAAATGGGGCTCAGAGCTAAACAAAGAATTCTCACCTGAGGAATACGGAATGGCTGAGAAGCACCTGAAAAAATGTTCAGCATCCTTAATCATCAGGGAAATGCAAATCAAAACAACCCTGAGATTCCATCTCACACCAGTCAGAATGGCTAAGATCAAAAATTCAGGTGACAGCAGATGCTGGTGAGGATGTGGAGAAAGAGGAACACTCCTCCATTGCTGGTGGGATTGCAAGCTTGTACAACCACTCTGGAAATCAGTCTGGTGATTCCTCAGAAAATTGGACATAGTACTACCGGAGGATCCCGCAATACCTCTCCTGGACATATATCCAGAAGATGTTCCAACCGATAAGAAGGACACATACTCCACTATGTTCATAGCAGCCTTATTTATAACAGCCAGAAGCTGGAAAGAACCCAGATGCCCCTCAACAGAGGAATGGATACAGAGAATGTGGTATATTTACACAATGGAGTACTACTCAGCTATTAAAAAGAATGAATTTATGAAATTCCTAGGCAAATGGATTGGCCTTCTTTTTTTAATGTTCAAATTTATTTAATTTTATTTTTTCTCTCCAATTTTTTATTAGGCATTTACTTCATTTATATTTCAAATGCTACCTTGAAAGTCCCCTATACTCTCCTCGCCTCCTCTACCCACCCATTCCTACTTCTTGGCCCTGGTGTTTCCTGTATACTGGGGCATATAAAGTTTGCAAGACCAAGGGGCCTCTATTCCCAGTGATGGCCGACTAGGCCACCTTCTGCTAAAAATGCAGCTAGAGACACGAGCTCTGGGGGTACTGGTTATTTCATATTGTTGTTCCACCTATAGGGTTGCATTGCCTTCTTTTTAATAATCATACCTCTCTGATATCCATAGATACTGCAGAGGCTAAGTGAGAAGCATCATGGATGCTAAGGAAATCACCCACTTTAATGAATGACTCTGTTATTTAAAGGGACCTGTTTTGTAAATTGAAAATGTTAAGGTTATTTGACAGTTATTTCTGTTTCATATTTTAAAAGGAAAAGAACATAGCACCTTAAATTTTTCTCATTAAACTCCTGTGTGGCTGTATACCACATTATATCCAAAAGCAAACCACCATTATAGGTTAGGTTGTCTGTATAAGACAGCTTAATTTCAGAGAGAAATTTATGTTGGCAATTTAATTAATTGATGTATCACAGACACTGTAGAGTTCATCATACTTCTAGGATATTCATAGTGAAAAACATTTATAATAAAAAGATTACTAAGATGGCTCAGAATGTAATGAATATTTCTATTTGAGTGTCTTCACAAATTTCTTCATAGCATTAGGAAAAATGACCTGCACTGACATTCTTTATTGAGAAAACACTTAAATAATATCCTATATTAGCTTTCAAGAGTTTTCATTAGATTTTTTCCTAAGTTCATGTTACTTCCCACCTTAATGAATTATAAAAACTTTTGAGCATAGTTTATAAAAATTCCAGTAGCCTCTTCTGTGAATTCTACTGCTTCTTTTTCTATTTATGTTTATTAGTTTCTATTGCTTTCATATCCAATTTCATCTACAAAAATCCAGTTCACCTTTATCAATGCCATTCATCTTAGACTGTGCTCCAATGCCCTTCATATTCTCTTTACTCACTTTGTTGGCTGTAGAGGATATCAGCTATGCATAAATTATATCCCTAATCCTTAATCTTCTATCATTATCATTCAATTTAATTGTATACATTTCTCGATATGTCTAATTTTTATTGATTTCTGATAATTTCAGGGTAAATTCCTATTGGAGTTTTCTATTACTTTATGGACAGAAATATAATCTGTTGTGCTTTAGGTACAATGTCCTTTACAATACTCATGAATTTTAATATTTCCTCTCAGTTGAAACACAATAACTTGTTCATTTTATTCCTGCAAATTTAATTTATCGGAAGCTAATGGCATTGGAATGCTGTTGTATGTGATCTTATTATTTAATATTTGAAATTTTAATATTTTGCAAGCTGTAAGTGCAAAGCTTGCTTGATTATAATAAACACACAAGGCTTTAGAGGTAATCTATCTCCATTCTTGCTTGGGAAAGACAATAATAATTCTATACTGAACAAGCAAAATCTACTTTCATTCTCTAAACTGCATTCAAATTATAACTGGCTCATTTTAAATCATTGTATGTGCTATTGAATTATTTAGAAGTTGACACGGTGGTTCCTAAAAGTTGTTTTCTTTTTATAACATCAAAATATCAAACTAATTCAAATGGTTACCCTTTTAGATAAGTATCCATATTCTGAATAGAAAATGGTGTTAAATGACATGTACTAACTGATAAGTGGATATTAGCTCAGAAACTTAGAATATCCAAGATACAATTTGCAAAACACATGAAACTCAAGAAGAACAAAGACCAAAGTGTGGACACTTTGCCCCTTCTTAGAATTGGGAACAAAACACCCATGGAAAGAGTTACAGAGACAAAGTTTGGAGCTGAGACAAAAGGATGGATCATCTAGAGACTGCCATACCCGAGGATCCATCCCATAATCAGCCTCCAAAAGCTGACACCATTGCATACACTAGCAAGATTTTGCTGAAAGGACCCTGGTATAGCTGTCCCTTGTGAGGCTATGCCGGTGCCTGGCAAACACATAAGTGGATGCTCACAGTCAGCTATTGGATGGAACACAGGACCCCCAATGGAGGAGCTAGAGAAAGTACCCAAGGAGCTAAAGGGGTCTGCAACCCTATAGGTGGAACAACAATATGAACTAACCAGTACCCCCCAGAGCTCATGTCTCTAGCCGCATATGTATCAGAAGATGTCCTAGTCGGCCATCATTGGGAAGAGAGGCCCCTTGGTCTTGAAAACTTTATATGCCTCAATACGGGAAACGCCAGGGCCAAGAAGTGGGAGTGGGTGGGTAGGGGAGTCGAGGGGAAGGGTCTGGGGGACTTTTGGGATAGCATTTTAAATGTAAATGAAGAAAATACCTAAATAAAAAAATCTTAATTAAAAAAAATGGTGTTTTTATGTGACTTTTCATTTATATCTAACCATGTGCATCTCCTATGTAAATTTCTAATTTTATTTACTATATCTTTGAAATCCTTCTGAGTTTGAAGTCTTTCTGTGAAGCATCATCATTTAGAAAGGGTAAAATACAATTCCCAATTCTAACAGGCAGGATTTCCCTTTAGTTTAGGTAAGTCCAGAAAACAGAAAATACATCAAGAAGCTAATAAGTGTAGACCATTCGTATTTGTGTGTCTAAGAAGTTTTAGAAACATTTTATTAACTCTTAGGAAATTTCATACAAATATCATAAACACATTCAATCTCTTTCCCCAATTCCTCCCATAATCACCCTCTCCTTTCTCCGGAACTTCCTTTCCTACCCAACTTCATGATTGTTTTTTTTTTTTTTTCTTTTTGCGCTGCCAATTAGTACTGGGAGTATGGCCTGGCATAGTGTCAATCTATAAGTGTCAGACACATCACAAAAGTCAAAACAAATAGCAACAAAAACCTCTTTCCCTCTACCTAAAGCTATCCAATGAAAATAGCTCCTCAGCTAATAGTGAGATTCCATGACCACCCTTTCCCATTCTGTGCTCACTATAGCTATGAGTTTATGTGTGTAACTGCCTGCTGGGTCTATCAAGCACTCTCCCTTTGGTGTTATTAACAACCTCTGGCTCATACAATGTTTTTCATCCCTCTTCTGTGAGGTGCAGAACCTTAGGTGTGGGGTTGTAGGTCCTCTTTAGGGCTGAGCACACCATAGTCTATTATTATCTGTATGTTGATCAGTTGTGGATCTCTGAAAATGTCTACCCACTGCAACAAGAATCATTGATGAGTGTCAAGATATCCTTCATTTATGAGTATAGAAACAAGTTGTTAGAAGACATTTTCATACTGTGTCCATTTAACAGAATAAAATATTGAGTGCCCCTCTAAGGCCCATCTAGTCACATGTTCTTGACTGCATTAATAGTGCCAGATATGGACTTCTCTCTTAGAGTGGGCTTTAGATTCAACCAAAAAGTAGTAATTTTTTCCATAGCATTTGTGCTTCTATCACCCCAATATAATAGTAATTTCTTATCAGGTCATTCACTTTTCTATCTTGCCTTATTAACAACTGGGTGAAATTAGGAATTTCTTTTTCTGTCTGGCAGACTATGTAGCACTTTCTATCATCATGAAAGCTTTCAGGTGAGTACCATCTTGGTTTTTCTATGCTAAGTGATTCAAGTATGTTATATCTTCAGCATTAGAGTCTTATCTTCAAGTTCTAGAGGGTAATCAAGAGAATTGACAATAGCCATAATGACTAGAGGTGGTTGTGACAACATTTTCCAAAATTGCAAAAACAGTAGCCTATGTATTTCTGGTCCTGGGGTTTATGATTGCTAGTATGTGAAGTCTAATTGAGGTTTTGGCTTCACTTTTGTGTAACTCCATTAAATTAAGTTCTTAAAATTGTGGAAATACATAATTTAAGTATGCTTCTATAATAGTAGGATTCCATAAAACTTCTGAAGTTCACTATACCTTCTGTATCCTGTCTCGCTATCTCCAAACTCAATTAGACAATTCCTTTTCCAGTACTCAGAGTTCTGATCAAAGGAATAATAATGCCATGAGTAGGGTTTTTTAAAATTATATTTCATGTATATGAGTGCTTTACTACATGGATAAATATAAATCAAGTGCATTATTGGTTCTCCATGAGACTAAAAGAGGCTGTTGATATCCTAGGACAGGGCTAAAGGTTATTTAGGAGCTGTCATCTGGGTACTGGGAATCTCATCTTTGTCCTCTGAAGGGCAGTAAGTGTTAAAACTGCTGAGGCATCATTTCACAAACAAGTTTATTGTGAATGTTACAAAATAGGTCATGTTATCATTTCTTAGTATATATCTGTACTCAAGCCACAGATTTGTATTTCCTCAGTTAATATTCATAGTGACTATGTAATAATCATAGCTTAATAATTTAGAAAACAGACATATGGGAAAAATAAATAATTTTCTGAAGATTGGGTAAAAGGGATATACTTTCAATCCAAGAGTGCTGACTAGCTTGGTGATCCCTTTGACGATGTTTAAGATAGCAAATTGAATAGTTGTATATTGAACAGACAGACTGAATTGTTATTTTATATTCAACACAATTTTAAATGATTTCTGTTGTACTATTCAGCATCATCGCAACCTATTCAATAGACTGAGAAAGTAACATGCACAAAGCATTTGATCATAACAAATATTTAATGATTTTGATGTTCTTAGTAAATTATAACAAACATACCTCTATTGGTAAACTTGGTATAATAAATTAAATCTGAACCTGAGTCTACCTACAAGTAGAATACTTTTTCTAGAATTTTCACTATATTTTATCTCAGTAACAAAATTCTCTCTAAATTTAGAAATGCAATTGATTGTTGTAGTAATGGATGCAGAGTTCTACCTATATCCAGCCCTCTTGGCTCTTGGAAGTCCTAGCAAATTGTAACTGCCTGTGCTTAAGATTTAAGGGACTACAAAGTCAGAAACTATCTGGTGATAGAGTTGATTTATATATCTGTCTAAACTGTTGTTAAGGTCATAATTATGAATTTTGAGTGGAGAATAGAGTGAATTAAAATCACCTTTAAGAGTGTGGGGGAGGGAGTGAGAAGGAAAGATCAGTCAGCTTGAGTGCACCCAAGTTGTAGCATGTAGCTATGCCATGAGAAGATTGCATATGGTTAGAGTAGTCAAACTCAAAAGTTAAGAGAGCATAAAGTTAGTATGTCTCCCTAAAGCTCTTTAAGTCATATTTCATGTTATTTATCCCTCCTTCCTCCCTGTTCCTCCTTAATACTCTCCTAACTCCTCCAGATAAAACCCTCCCTGTCCCACTGTTCTTCATCTCTTTCCTGTTATTGTATCTCTGTGCTATTAACCCCTCTCGAGAGCTCCTTCACTCCCACCTCTTTCATGGTCCCTTTTTTTTTTTTTTTTTTTTTTTTACTTTCCTGGCTTCTGAGTTTAGTCCAGGATACATATTCTCATCTGAAGATTTGGAGCAAGGAACTATTAATATGAGAACATGCTGCATTTGTCTTTCTGAGTCTAAGTCACCTCAATATTTTCCAATTCCTCCCATGTCATATATGATGCCATTTCATTCTGATGTTTCTCTGTTTAGATTTGTATGGATTACTTGTCTATTGAAGAAACTGGAATATTATTTTATATTTACTTAGAATATACATAGTGTGTATATGTGTGTACATATATAAGTAATTAAAATGAAATTTTGCCATGTTAGATGACAATGCTTCTCCTAAGAGCCATAGAGTGTATATAAAAAAAAGTGAAAGGCATAGAAAACCTCACTTTTAGTTATTCTTGGAAGAGTACAAAACCTCCCAACTTAATGTAGGTTACTGTCTCTGCTCTCATGTGACCTCCAGCCAAAACACTATCTCACTACCACTCCATAACCATAATTTTGGTGCTGTTATGGGTTGTAATGGTTATATCTGATATGTGGGATATTTGATATGTGACCAACAAGGTGGTCATTATCCACTTGTTGAGAAACTTAGAAGAATCCAGGTAGAACGGACCTAGAAACTCCTCCCTGGTGAGTATCATTTTAAAGGGGGCCACTAATTTGAGAACAAGGTAGGGGACATGGAGGAATTCAAAGGGTAATAGTACAGGTTAGAAATGATGTAAATATAGTACTCATGTATACAATTCTTTAAAATGCAAAATAAAAGGACATGCCAAGGCTGTTTCCCTACATCTTTTACCTACCTCTTCTAGGTAACAACATTATAGTTACATGACATCTTTGTGTGGTAGGTTCTCAATACACTGCCATTTGGGATACATAATATATCAGCCATGACTTCCTGGTGTAAACATAATTCCTCTTGGTTTTCACAATTGTTCATGTAGTCACGATTACAAGAGCTCACTATTTCTTCTTGAGGCTTTACTTTACTATGAAGTGTCATTTCATCTCACTTGAAATCTCCTTACTTAAAGGGACCAGTTAGAGGGGAAAAAATCCTCAATATTAGTATTTAAGAGGCCTTAGATTTCTATGATAGGCCCAAGCTGGACATATAGGCCTTGGGTGTCATCAAATTTCATGTCATAGAAAGTTTCCACTTATTGTAGATTTCATGTAGTCACTTTATTGTTGCTTCAGAAGCGAGGTGTAGAGGGAGGTATGGCATCCCCTACCAGCACTCAAAAATGCTCCAGAGCATCCTAAGTTTTTTTTTTTCTAATTGAAGCTTATGGAGGGTGGGGAAATGGCACATACCTAGAAAAAGGCATTGAGAATTTTTCAAATTAGTAATTACAAAAATTACAAAATGGTTCCCAGCTGCTGAGAACTTCAAATGTAGAGATCACAGAAGATATTGGGTCCCAAACAGAAGATATTCTAATTTCTGAATCCAAAAGGAATTTGACCCGCCCATAGCATTTTACTGTCTGCTGCAAAGCCAGGCTCACCAGTGGCTATAGGATCCACTCTCCGCTGACAAATCCAAAGGTGACACGTTTCCTTTTCTTTGAAGATCCTGCTTGTCTCTCTATGGCTTTACATTTCCTTGTCATACTTCAATGGTCAACTGACTTTGGCCATCAGGCAGGGCACAGTCAAGGCAGAAGTACCCTGGGCTGACCATTCCCACTGAACAGGATGCTCATGCCAGGCAAAGCCAGAGGACGTGCTGAGCATCCTGCATCTCATCAATGTGCAGCAGTGAGGAGAACAGAGAGGACACCACATTCTCCTGTAGCTCCTCACAAAGACAAGGCCCTCCCCAGCAGGACAGACCACCATTGAACTAAAGCCCCTACCTGAAGCCAGTGTAGAGACTTGAAGGATGGGCAAGGAGATAAATTTTAGTGTAGGAATCCAGCCACTGGAAAGATTTTCTCAGCAAGCTGGCAGTCCAAAGGGAAATTCATCTAGAGGCAAAATTATAGGTCACCAGTTTCTGTGTTGCATTAAATCTGCCTTAGACAACAACTATCATAATTGCATATATAACTTATATATGTGACTATATTTGTAAATATATATAAAACCACTTTTAAATGTTAGAAAAATGTATAGATTTTATGATAAAAATGATAAATGAGGAATGGATATGTTATTATTGCAAAATGTGCAGATGTGTCTATCAAAACTTTGCCTGCTACATTATTAGTATATAGCATATCAGTTAAAAATAAATTTTATTAAAATTAAAAAAACATAGAAGTGAGGCTGTGAGGAAATGCTGAACATAGCTAGATGTTCTCCTCTAGGTAAATTTTCTCTAAGTAGACGGATTTCAGCATAAACTGAACTTACTTGTGCCAAGGGAGTTTGGAGTTGAAAAGCCTGGCCTACCGATTCTGCTCTTTGTTGGTAGAAAAGCAGACAGTCACTGAAGTGTACGTGACCCTGTGACCATATAATAAGCTTCACCTGATTCTTTGGGAATTAACATGGATCCATTGACCAAAAGACCTCCCCATAATCAGTGGCAGAGTCGGGAAAGGAAAGTGGAACCATAGCCAATGTTGAACGAGAGCCAGACTCAATTCACTTTAAGCTGGGTAGGAATCATTTTCCAGTATATCTGGGAGAAGAGGTAAAAAAAAAAATCGCACTTCTTTTGCACAAACTGAACTCTCTCTAATGACGTAATTCAATGGAATGAAAATAAGAAATTGGGTAATGGATTCTAGCTTTTATTTCTGGTCTAAAAGAGAGGCTATTGGGAGATGACTAGCTTTCCTGACCTGTGCTGGGTGGGTAATTTGTAGCATTATTTTTTCCACATATGATTTTCCTAGTAGAAAAAAATTCTATGTCACAGAGAGTGGTCTACATTTTTGTCAGTAAATAATAAAATATTTAACTAGTTAAATATTCAATTATAGAAATAGTCCCACAAAATGAACATAACTGTATGCAATGGACACATAAACACTTCTGGTTACCTCATTAGCTCAGTCTTATTTGTTTTATAGACTCTGACGTGTTCAAAGTGGGGGGTACCTTCCAATCACAGAGTACTTAGGTAATTCCATGGCATGTCCAACGGAATGAGAAAAAGCTGAAATCCTATGGAAATGCTCACACACATTAAGATATTTCTTGTGATACCATCTGTGGAAATTCTCTCAAATTCAAGATATTCAAATCTTATTTTCTAAAACTAAAATATATTCTACTAAATATTTTAAATTAATTGTATAATTACTATATATTTGAATGATTGAGAGGTGGTGGATTAAAATCAGAAAAGCTTCTTAATTATTTTTGTTTTGTTTTGTTTACATTATGAACTGTTTATAGACAGTAAGCTCTGAGACAAATAGAATCATCATATGCTAAATGTTAGCATAGTTTTGAACATTATTACATGCCCTGCAGAAACTCTCTAATCTACTCCATACATTTTATTTTGGGCCTGAAATTCAAGGTTCCCTGCTTTGAGAAGTCAAGACACATTTATAAAATAGTATATATGTGGGACTAGAAGGCTAGCTAAGTGTTTAAGAGTGTTTGCTGTTTTCAGAGGACCTGAATTCAGTTTCCACTCACGTCAGATGGTTCAGAACCACCTGTAATTCCAGATCCTAGAGATCACACACCTATTTCTGGTCTTCTCAGACATATGCTCATATTCACACATGCTGATAAATTAAAGTATAAATCTTCAAAATCATACTTTAGTTTATAAAGTATATTAGAGTTCCCGTAGCTCAGAACAATGAGCAACTCAATAAATGGAATTTCCTACTAGCACCTGAATTGGTATTCGCTTTGGGGAGATTATTTTCCATCTTTAATAGTGCAGAGTTGAGAAACTAAGATAATAGAAATGAAATTGCTCTGATGGTAATAAAATATTTGTAAACTAAAAAAAAAATCGTTTGACTGCAGAAAAGACATTTAAATAATGTAACTGCTGTGAGTAAATTAGAATGGGCTGTAATTACTCAGATTTTCAGTATCTTTTGCTTTGTGAGAAAAAAAAAAAAACAAACTGCCATTGTTTTCACTATCACAGATCCTTCTCTCCTGCCAAATAAAAGGATTAGAGGTGTGTATGCCAGCTGCAGAGAGAGGGAGCCCACAGCAAAGTAACAAAACACAGGTAACACTTTCCAATCACTCTTTCTTAATAATATGTTCTGTGACTATGTATTTCCCTAACTCTGCAAAAATATACATGCGAGATACATCAACTTTGGGGGAAGGCTGGAAAACAACTATTAATTTTCCAATTTTGAAAAATCTTCATCAGCTTTTAGGAAGTGCTGAAGTAACACTTTCAAATTAAGATCACAAACAACATGCTCCCATGAATATGCAAATTATTTTCCTGTTCTTCACTTAAATACTGCACCATATTTTGGGAAGATGTGAGCCAGATACTCTGTATTCCATATAGGAAAACAAAAGTGAACAGATTTCTATATTCTTATAGTGTTTTGTCCTCAGTGTTTATAAATGATCATTTAGTTTAGAATGAAGACATTACTCAAGGAATTATTTTTTCTATTATTTTTTACTCTCCTTTGTCCCCAACAGAATTATTCTTCTTAGACTTCTAGATCTTTATATCACTTATATAATCATATCTCTATATCACTAAAGTGTAGAGGAATTTTAATCCAGCAACATGCCTGCTCTGAAAAGAAATCATATCCAAGGCTATGGTCCAACTGGAATGCAGACATAGCAAACACCTTTAATCCCTCTGGCTGGAATACAGACATGTCTTTATTGCACACCTTTAATCCCAAACAATGGAGTCTAATTAAGGTGCAGATGAATCAATGAATCAAAAATGATTTGACAGAATGAGTTAGAGATAGGATAATCATTATTCTCTCCAGGACAAACAGGAATGAGAATCTACTTAAAGAACAGTGAGGGTCAAAAATTCAGGTGACAGCAGATGCTGGCGAGGATGTAGAGAAAGAGGAACACTCCTCCATTGTTGGTGGGATTGCAAGCTTGTACAACCACTCTGGAAATCAGTCTTGGGGTTCCTCAGAAAATTGGACATAGTACTACCAGAAGATCCTGTAATATCTCTCCTAGGCATATATCCAGAAGATGTTCCAACTGGTAAGAAAGACACATGCTCCACTATGTTCATAGCAGCCTTATTTATAATAGCCAGAAGCTGGAAAGAACCCAGATGCCCCTCAACAGAGGAATGGATACAGACAATGTGGTACATTTACACAATGGAGTACTACTCAGCTATTAAAAAGAATGAATTTATGAAATTCCTAGGTAAATGGATGGACCTGGAGGGCATCATTCTGAGTGAGGTAACACAATCACAAAAGAGCTCACAAAATATGTACTCACTGATAAGTGGATATTAGCCCAGAAACTTAAAATACCTAAGATACAAGAAACAATTTGCAAAACACATGAAACTCAAGAAGAATGAAGACCAAAGTATGGACACTTTGCTCCCTCTTAGAATTGGGAACAAAACACCCATGGAAGGAGTTACAGAGACAAAGTTTGGAGCCGAGACGAAAGGATGGACCATGTAGAGACGGCCATACCCAGGGATCCATCCCATAATCAGCCTCCAAATGCTGACACCATTGCATACACTAGCAAGAATTTGCTGGAAGGACCCTGATATAGCTGTCCCTTGTGAGACTATGCCAGGGCCTAGCAAACACATAAGTGGATGCTCACAGTCAGCTATTGGATGGATCACAGGGCCCCCAATGGAGGAGCTAGAGAAAGTACCCAAGGAGCTAAAGGGGTCTGCAACCCTATAGGTGGAACAACATTATGAACTAACCAGTACCCCCAGAGCTCATGTCTCTAGCTGCATATGTATCAGAAGATGGCCTAGTCGGCCATCACTGGAAAGAGAGGCCCCTTGGTCTTGCAAACTTTATATGCCTCAGTAGAGGGGTACGCCAGGGCCAAGAAGTGGGTGTGTGTGGGTAGGGGAGTGGGGTGGGGTATGAGGGCCTTTTGGGATAGCATTGGAAATGTAAATGAAGAACATATCTAATAATAATAAAAAAAAAACAGTGAGGAGAGAGAGTTCAGTTCAGTTCAGTTCAGAGACTCAGTTCAGTGCAGTTTAGTTCAGGACAGTTGAGCTGTATTTGGAGCAGTTCAGTTTGTGGATTTCAGAGGCAGTCCTTCCAAGCAGAGCAATTCTGTCAGAAGACAAAAGAAGTCAATAAGAATCAGTAAGCTTGGAGAAGAGTTTGAGCCAGAAGAGCTGAGTTGACCTAGCCAGCCAGGGTTTAGAAAGAGCCTGAAAGGGTGAGTTCATTCAGCAGTAAGTTTCCGAGGCAAAAACATTCTAGACCCAGGTAAGCAGACAAGGGCTGGGTCAAGCCTTCATGGTCTGTGTTTGCATAAGATTAGATTATTTGGAGACTAAAAACTTCCACACCTAGGCCTAGGGATAGTTAAACAGAAACATTCTAGGCTCACCCAAGCCATATATTCATAAAGCTGAGTATGGCTTTCACCACTCATCTAAGGAAATAAAAGCAACATTTACATTTATAATAATACTGCAATTCTACATATTTTTCATCTAAATATTTCTTTTTCTGTCTTGTGTTGTATTTTCCATATTTTTTTAACTTGCCACCAACCAAGGATTTTTGCTGTTGTTATTTGTTACTGATTTCTTTCTTTATGTGGCTAGGATATAAGAGAAATGGGTTTAAAAATGCTTATGTTAAAGAAGAATATATATTACCGAGTTCCCTATGGGTGGATATGCTTTAAAAAAGGGATCTTCTAGAATTGATATGAAATCAGGAAAATAATAATCAGCAGTGTCCACAAATTAGTGAGGTCAAACCATACATCATCAGAATGTGAAATATTGGAGAATTCGGAGATCTTAAATTGTTATACTGTCTACCAGAAAGTCCTAACTTAGAAAACCACTGATATGAATGACTTTGACTTAGTCAGGGCCATGATTAGATGACTTTTCCAATTCTCTGTTGCTAGGGTCCAGCTATGACAGTGAGTTCAGCAATCCAAGGAGAAGATGTGGGGTTAGGGACTAATGTAAAGCAGGCACACACACACACACACACACACATGCGCGCGCGCACACACACACGCACACGCATGCACGCACACACGCACGCGCACTTAGACAATGAAGTAAGGCTCCAAGAGCTTTAACTTTTTTTCTCCCACAGTTTATATCCTCAGCAAAATCTTTTAAGAAGCATAAAAATTACTATGTGGTTACATTCTCTTTTCAAGTAAAGAGATGAGTATAAATTTTTTAAAAAGCAGGTTTCACAATGCTCTTACATGATTAAATGTTTTACATATTGCAGGTGAAAAACAAGTTATTTCCAAGGACTCGCATGAATTCACATCTAAGCAACTTGTTGCAGATTAACAGAGTATACGCCAGCAAGGTATTTTCTTAACCTATTCTATTACTGAAAGCTGTATTTTGCAGTTACAAATAAAGGACCAATCATTTTATTATTTATATAGTAATATATATACATCTATAACAGCCATTTCTACTTTAATCCTCAAATTGCACATCTACTCACCATTTTTTATCATATCAGGAAGCTAAGGGCAAAGATGGATACAAGAAATTAATCATCAACTTTGATTACCAATTCAACTTTAACAATAAAATAAACTTCAGCTAGCAGTAACCAGGTTACCATTGTTGATAGACCTCAGTGAGCCCCTTGCTAAACTTGCCTTTCTGAACTTCATTTTTTCTATGAGATTTTCTCCATCAAAACCACTAACAATAACTTCTTAACCTAACTTTACTAACAATCTTTATCTCTAAATTCATTCTAATTGAATCAGTAATCTGTTTCAGCAGTGATACTTGGAAAAGATCAATTACTATTATAAGTGCCAATGGCACTGCCAAGTGAAGGGCTTGAACTGCCATTAGAGTTTTCATTCAACTCATAGATTATGAGGGACTTCGTGACCATGAGGACAATAAGCAGAGTGATACTCCATAAAAGTATGAAATTGTTAGGGTATGTAGTCCTCACAGCATACCCATTGTGGATATGCTAATGTATTTGCATCCTCCATGAATTCCAACATGTTTTGCTGTTTCTCTTGCATAGTCCCCAATACTCTGGCTCATCTAAGAATAGAAGATTGATTTTTATCTTTTTGTTTTATTTCCTCGTGATTTTTCATCTGATGTGATCTCTCAATCTCCTTTCCTGAACCAAACACTGATCTTTGAAAAAAAGGTATTTTAATGCCCTAGACCCTTTGCTTGTAATAGTAGGGAAAAACTGTCTTGCATTAAGTACTATTATTTTGGGAAAAATAAACACCATTTCTTGACAAGTGATTCTTTTCTTCTAGTATAATCATGTGGTTTTAGTAGTATCTCTATGTAACTATCTTTTTCTATCACACATACACAGAGTCTCTTCATAGCATATGCTGACCATCACATAACTGTACTGTCTTCAACCCTGCATCATTAGTTCAATAAGCAAATACTTCGGAAAGAAGGCCCACTCACCTCTTTTATAAGTGTTTAGTTTGTTCTGAATTTACACTGTTGTGCTTTTTATTTGTACTGTGTTCTTATTGAAAAAAAAAAGTAGCCCTTGAACATAAGGTCATCATAAAACTATGAAGAATAAACTCAGAAAATGGCAGGCAACATAGTTTTATTTTGTATAGCTTACTAGCTAACACTATCAAAGCTACCATGGAAAGAAGTGATCAAGAAGGAAGATACTGATTTTATGCCCTGATATTCTTGTATATGTTTGGAGGGCTAATTTATTAAGGCTTGATTCATGACCTCACAATCTAGTGAAGTAAAATTTTCTTTTTACCTGATTTAAGTTTAACTACACTGGATTTCTTACAAAACATATGCCTGGAATATTTTAAATAATGTAAATATGTATATGTATTCCTTGAGCAGGTATGCCTACATTTTGTTAAATGTGAGATAAAGATAGTAAACCATTTCCAGTGTTCAATAGAGCTAATATTGAATAATATTTCAAATATCAAAATCATTATTGCTGTGTCCACCACGACTGTGTAAGTGGAGGTGTAACATACCTCCTGTCCCTAGAGCATCTCCAGGCCATTGATTCCCATGATCCCCACGTGTGCTGTTGCTTTTGACCTGAAGTTGATCTGCTATATTGACTACTTTACTTTCAATCTTTCTTTCTGGGGGATATACTTCTCCCCATTACTCGGAGCTAATCACTCCATAATAATTGAAACAAGAATGGAGATGGTCATGAGCATGTGGAAGACAAGGAACAGGCCTTCCAGTTGGCCTTTAGAGCCATGGGAAAGGATCTAGACAGCATAACCACAGACACCATAAAAGCCTATATGGTCATATGTAGAAACAGTTCGTTGCCAGACATGTCCTTGAATTTGGAATCATGAAGAGACACATGTGCCTTTCAGTCCCACGACTGCTGCATTAATTAACCAGGGTGAACTTGGAGACATCAAGGACAGAGAGTTAAAGTGGCCTCAAGAAGAAAAGGCATGGATAGAAGAAATAGAAATTTACACATGATTTAGGAATTAATAGCATTAGAAGGAGAGTACATGAGGCTATGGAATTGCTAGGATGAGGAGAGAAAGATGAGAGAATTAGAAGAAAATGTAGAAGCATATAAAAATGTTAGTACTTTTTTCTCCTAGCTATTTGAAGAATTGGAGATGATGGTGCCAGGAAAGATGTTAGAGAGTGCTAACCACTTTACTTATGTAAAATTCAAAGTGTTGTGAGGAATCATTTTAATTTTAGTAGTGTGTCATCTTTCTTTTCATGCATGAAAATAGTTACTAAACACTACTGTCTGCCGTAGCAGGAAACTGTAAGAGCTGTGCCCAACTACCAGTGAAGAACAGGCTGTGAAAACCTATAACGAATGTGCTTTGGCTTTGTGTTTAGTTTCTGTTCTAAGGAAACGCGGGTTGGGAGTATCGATCCAGTATTCATAGAATTTATGTAAATATAAGAATTTTGGAGGATTATTAGCAATGATAAAACCCTTGATGATGTAAATTTAGTAAATAAAAGACTGGGTTCAGGCTGTTTGGTCAGAAAGTTGTATAAAGAAGAATGAGAATCAGAAGGAAACAGAGAGAGTACCTGAACTGACAGCTTGTATCAACTACTGACTGTGAGTCATTATTGAATCAGCACCTCACCCATGCCTGCCTTTCTCAGGATGCTTCTCAACTGAGGCTGGCCCTCAGCACATTATAGTTCAAGTAATTTGTAACAGTCTGGATGTTTAAATACTAAAATTATACTGAAAAATTGTTATTTCACGCTTCATCTAGAAATCCTTTCTGTAAACTAGATTAAAAAGTCCATATTTATACATCCCTAAAATAGCCCTATGTTGAACATTTAAATAACAAATTTATTTATTTACTCAATGATATCTAAAAATTAAACATATCTATGGAGTTGCACATGGTGTGTTTACACCAGTATGCATAGTGTAGTATTCAGAGTAAGCATATCTATTTACTTATACATTTGCCATTCTTGGAGGTTAAAAAATCAAAATCCTTTTCCTGATAATTTTGAAATATTTTGCCAATATTTTATAGGCATTTTGCTGTGCAGTGGTACAGCAGAATTGTGTTTCTTACCTAACTTGATTCACAAGTTGATCAGATACATCAATACCTAAAACAATATCTATTTTCTGCTTACTGTTCTTAGCCTTTGACAACTCCGAGTACACCCTTAGCTTTCAAAACAACATTTTTAGAGTTCATGTGAGATCAGGTAACATTTGTCCTGTTTTCCAGTTTATCCACTTTTAGGAAACTAAAGAGGCAGAAGATTCCTACAATGAGCAAAATGCATTGATGAAAGAAACTGAACATAAAATAAATAGGAAGACATCCATGTTCATTTGTTGGAAGCAGTTATATTGTTTCTAAGTTCATACTACTCGCGTACTCTATTCATTTGATTCCTATCAAAATTCAACAGTCTTCACAAAATTAGTGACTTCTCTCCCTCCCATTCCTGTGTCAAAACCCCCGTTCCTCAGTCTATTTCCTGGATTCTTAATTTTCAGTTTTGCTTTGTGAACCACTTAGTTTAACCAGGGCCATATGACTACTAGGTTGGAAATATCCATCAGAATCTGGTGGAGCCACAAGTGAGTATACAACTAAAGGCAATGACCCCCTCCCATCTGTCTGATTCCACCAGTGGCAAATAATTTATCAGTGCAGTAGTGCACCCAAGTCTCTTCTCCATTCTTTCCCAGCTGTTGATAGGCTTATTTCTATGCAGATACAGTGCAAGCATCCACAGATGCTCTGAGTTCTTGACAGCAATGACTGTGTCTTGCATAAAAGATCCATTTCAAAGCCCCTCTATCTTACAATTTTTACATTCTTTTCAGTTCCCCTTCCATAATGTTCCGTGATCCTAAAAAGATATGGTAAAAATGTCTACCTGGAGTGCTCATCTATCACTTAATTTCAGTCACTTGCACAACAATGATTCTCTGTATTCACCACTGGTCAATAGAAATAAAAGATGCTCTGATAAAGCTGACAGTAGCATTTGTCCATGAGTATAACAATAGATATTTATAAGGAAGTTTGATATGTGTCAATTTACATAAGCTGCAAAATTCAGTTTTCCACTAGGAATTATAACCTCCCCGGACATGGGTTTTTGACATGGCTTATAATAGGAGGCATGTATTCCCTCCTGTGAAGCATGCCTCAATCCAACCGAAAGTGATTAGTTATCCCTCCATAATAGTGCCATTTCACAAGTGGGCCAATCTTGCATAGAACCAAGTATTCCAACTTATAAGATCCATAAATTGATAAGACTATTAATGCCTTTCTCATCTCAGCGGCCTACATAACACCTTCCAGGACAATGACAACTAATGATAGGAAGGAAACTTCCAGTTTAGTTCGAACTGAGTTTTGCTATATTATGCAGCCATGATGTATGGTATCTTCAGCAATATGGCCTTATTATTTAGTTCTGATAGACAACTAAAAGAGGAAATAGCAACAGGTTTTGTTGTTATAAGGGCTTCTGGGTCCTTCCTGACAACACTCCATAAGGATATATCCATTCCTGTCACTGGTTTGTTGTTTTTCCTTATTAATAATCTATAGCTTAGCTAAAAAAATAGCCAAGTAATTTTATACAAGGAAGTTCATAATGATTTTTCTTTCCTTTGTTAATACTACATGTAAAACTCTTTAACTTTTCTCAACAAATTATCACAAGCGATATTCTTAAGTGAGGATACAGTCAGGTTTTGTAGTTTTAGTGGCTATTATTTAAAGGTTCCCATACTTATAAAGCTTTGAAAATTTGTATAATATTTATAATATAATATTATTGCCAAACAATTATAAGAAAAAGCTTTTATAGATAATCAGTATTTCTTTCTATGAGATAAATAATAGATAGATAGATAAAATATTAATTTTATTATATTATATATCATTATATATCACATATATTTTACTATATTATAATATTATTTATTAAAAATGAATAATATAATATTATTGCCAAATAATTCTAAGAAAAGTATTTTATAGATAATATTTCTTCCTATGAAGATAGATGATAGATTGATAGAATGAAAAAAGTCACATTTTAATATTGTTATTTATATTGTCTAAAAATTAGCTTTAACAACCAAAAACAAACAAAAAAAGAACAACAACAACAACAACAAAAACAACTTACTAAGTATTCCATATATGTAAAGAGAAGACAATGAAAATAGTGTAATTAAAACACTTTGGTAGTGTTTTTTGTTTTTAGCTATGCTTTAGCAAAAGCAAAGATTGAAATTTCAGAAAAGGTGTTTGAAGAATTATGAGCAGGAAAGCTTGGTTGGGATCAATCAGTTACTTATGTGTGCTGACATAAATGAAAGGATGGTGTCTTAGTCACGGCTTCTATTCCTGCACACACATCATGACCAAGAAGCAAGTTGGGGAGGAAAGGGTTTATTCAGCTTACACTTCCATACTGCTGTTCATCACCAAGAAAGTCAGGACTGGAGCTCAAGCAGGTCATGAAGCAGGAGCTGATACAGAGGTCATGAAGGGATACTCCTTACTGGCTTGCTTCCGCTGGCTTGCTCAGCCTGCTTTCTTATAGAACCTAAGACTACTAACCCAGAGATGGTCCCACCCACAAGGGGCCTTTCCCCCTTGATCACTAATTGAGAAAATGCCTTACAGTTGGATCTCATGGAGGCATTTCCTCAACTGAAGCTCCTTTCTCTGTGATAACTCCAGCTGTGTCAAGTTGACACAAAACTAGCCAGTACAGATGGCAAGAATCCAAATTATAGAGGAATCGCATATTACATGTGAGTCAATTTAAGTCAACTCAACCTTCAGAATGTTTCCATCAAGAATTTATCAAGTACCTGGTTTATGCTTAGCACTGGTAACGCACTTTCATTTGGTTGCTCACAGATATTAGAAGAATGACTAATCACTACGTTGGTGAAGTACAGTAAGGACTGGGAGTGTTTCCTGGAAAAACTGATATTAGAGATGAATGTTGAATAATGGTTTAAAAAAATAAAAAATAGAAAAGGAGGAAAAAAAGGAGCCATATCAACTGAGTGCCAGGAATCACAAAAAGGGACAGACTTAGGAAGGCCATGCCATTAAAAATAAAAAGTATTTCAGTAACTTTGAAGTCTAGCAACTGACTCCAAGAGCGGCATTCTGAAATAGAGTTTATAAGTCAATATAAATGTAAGTAGCAGCTGAATATCAGACAATGTTTCACTCTTAGAATGGGAATCCTCCCTGCGAATCTTCTTCAGACATATCATTCATAGGACTCTTCAGTCTATTTCATATCCATGTTGTCACATATCGTCCATCAGCATCTTCTAATGGAAAGCACCATCAGACCCAGGGTGTTTTCCTGCTTAGTTTTGAACTTCAAGATCCTAGAGAAGTAACCGACACAGAAAGAGTATTCAGAACATACTGGCTGCATGAAATTAATGATAGAGTAATAAATTTTTTTAAGAAAATTTAACTCTCTGCCATTTGAAAAAAAGGTGGAACAGGGCAGCCTATCATGGCTCTTCTAAGTGCAGAGGGAAATGCTGTTGAATACGTGAGAGCATGATGGGGCTTTATTCCTCTCCTGAAAGTACCCTTCATAAAACCATCTCATGGAATAAAGCTCCTTCCCACTCTGATCATTGCTAATTGTCTGGAAAACAGAAACAAAATCAATAAAAAAGATGGGTTGTATAGGATCTCAGTCATCACTCAGCTTTAAGAATATTTAAATCGTCAAAAATCTCCTTGGAAGAGGACTGATGTGGAAGGCTCAACTTCTAATTCATTGTAGTTGAATACTAATCAGACAGTAGCCTCCTATTACTAGTTAGCCTTTTTTTTTTTCACGAGTTCAAGCATAACATTCAAAGGTTACAGGGACAATTTCTACCTCATTTGGACAGTTTTCAGCTGAACCTTTTTTGAACTTTAGAGTAGATGAAATAAAAGAGCAATCTTATCGTATTTTGTCTTGAAAGAAATTTAACTATAAGACTTACAAAGGCTAGGATGGTAGCGTGGGTGCAATTACCAAACAACCTGAATCTTGTGGTCCATGCAGCAAACTTCTCTGAGGAATGGTTGGCTTTAGAAGAACACATGATCAAAAGAAGAACCATGATGCAGAAAGTGACCTCACTCCACACCATTAAACTTCACGTTACACAAAAAGCCCTCCTATGCTTTCTGTCCTCATTTCTATTGGTCTCAACATTAATTGAGTACTTCTTCCAGACAGACAAACAAACAAACAAACAAACAAAACTTTCTAATTCTCTTTCTCAAATATTATGATAGAATTAATGTAGTATGATTGTGGAAAGTAAATGAATTTTGAGGGCCTGAACAGAATGTTGTAAGCTGAATAACTCCCAAAATTAATATTATAATTTTTCTCTACTGTAGTAGGAAACACAAACTGCAATCCAGTTCTAAAATCTAGTCTCCATTTACATCAAATATTAGTGAGACTCAAGATTTGTTTTTTGTGATGTGGTTTCTCTACTATATTTGAGTCTATTAAAATCAAACATGCTATATAATTTCAGAATACATTATTGAGACAAAAAAAATAAACATTTCCACTATAAGAAAAAAAAAAGATAAGGGTAAGAAGAAATGAGCAAGATATTCTAACCCTAAAACCCCACCTGCCACTCTCCCAGGCCAAATTGCTTACCCACATTCAGTGATTATATTTTAGAATAGTCAAGAATTAAGCATTCCCCTTAATTCAGTTCAACCACAGTAACTAAGTAGGAATTCTGCAGCAGCCCTGTCCCCACAAAGATTCACATCACAGAACCTGTGGTTTGGATTACTCTGAAATCCGGATGGAGGTGGTGATGTCTTTACAGCTTATATACTCTACACACTTACAGATATAGAACCATTTGAATGTTAACAACAGTCTTTGAACCTCTATAGCAGTGGTTGGTATCACACCTGTGTCCATTGAACCCACAGCTGGAGCTGCCATGAAACACTACCCAAGAATACAAGGAGAACAGACTTGAGATGAGACTTGGCAGAACACTATGAGATGCACATGTGACCTGGATGTCTCACTTGAAATGCTTCTTCTCTTAACACACTGGTTCTCTGAGTCTGAGACTAGAGTAGCAGCCTCAGAGGTCTCTAGCTTTCCCTCAATGTTCCTGTACTTGTGAATGGTAGCTGGCTTCTTCTATGTTCTATGCCTCCTTCCAAGCATCAAGACATGGATAAAATTTAGCTACTTCTTTGCCAATTTGTTAAAATAATCACCCTTTACTTTCAAAGAAAATAATCCTCATTTTTATCTAAGAACTCATGAAAGTTTCAACCAAACTTCTGATCAAATTTCACCATTTAAATGATCTCTAGGAAGAAAGAATGTGTGGCTACACATCTTTCCTGTTCTGGACCCCTCAACAAAACAGTGCTTTCTGGTTTAACTTTTACCCGTTAACAAGTCCCAAATCTATTTCTTCAATTTTGTGTAGTTGTTTTCTGAACATTTCTATTTCTTATTTTATCTCAGTTCATTTGTGTGCAGAGGAATTTTAATCCAGCATCATGGCTGCTTCGGCAAGGGATCCCATTCAAAGACTTTCTAATTCTTTGTAATCTGGCTGGAATGCAGATATACCTTTAGTCTCAGGAGACAGAGGCAAGTAAATCTCTGAGTTCAGGCCAAGCCTGGTATAGAACAAATTTCTGGTAAAGAAAATCTTAGGTCCAGGCATGGTGATACATGCCTTGAAGCCCAGGACTCTGGAGACAGAAGCATGCAGAACTCTGGGTTCTAGTCAATCCTGTTCAGAGTTTAGTTTAGTCAGTCAGTGCAGATGACAGTGCAGTGCAGTTGAGTTTAGTTCTGGTCAGCTTATGCAGCAGAGGTGATCCAAGCCAGAGAATAAGAAGGAGTCAGAAGATTAGAAGAAATTGGCAGAGTTAGTTTGAGGTCAAGCAGAGCAATTCAGTCAGAACCCGAATTGTAATCAGTAAGCTTTGAGCCTAGATTGAGCCAGAACAGCCAAGGTGAACCAGCCAGAGTTCAGGAAAGAAAAAAAAAACAAAAAACAAAAAACTAGAAAGGGTGTGTTTACTCAGCCTCTGAGATAACAATTGCATCAGCTGAATAAAACTTACTTTTTTATTCCATGCCAAAACCAAATTCACACAATATCTTTCCATGAATCCAGCCATTCAAATGATAATAAAGGGAAAACTCCAACACAAGGAGGGAATTTATGCTCTAAAAAAAGCAAGAAAGTAATCCTTCAACAAAGCTAAAAGAAGATAGGTACATGAACAGAATCTCAACTCTAACAACAACAACAACAACAACAACAACAATAACAACAAAAAGGAAGCAACAATTAATTTTCCTTAATATCTCTGAATATCAATGGACTCAATTCCCCAATAAAAAGACATAGACTAACAGACTGGCTACATAAACAGGACCCAACATTTTGCTGCATATAGGAAACCCACCTCAGGGACAATGATAGATACTACCTCAGAGTAAAAGGCTAGAAAACCATTTTCCAAGCAAACGGTCCAAAGAAACAAGCTGGTATAGCTAGCCATTCTAATATCAAATCCAACCAAGATATCAAAAAATACAAGGAGGGGCACTTCATACTAATCAAAGGTAAAATTTACCAAGATGAACTCTCAATTCTGAATATCTATGCTCCAAATGCAAGGTCATCCACATTCATTAAAGAAACTATAGTAAAGCTCAAAGCACACATTGCAAAGACCAAAGTGTGGATACTTCGTTCCTTCTTAGAATGGGGAACAAAATACCCATGGAAGGAGTTACAGAGATAAAGTTTAGAGCTGAGACAAAAGGATGGACCATCTAGAGACTGCCATATCCAGGGATTCATCCCATAATCAGCCTCCAAACGCTGACACCATTGCATACACTAGCAAGATTTTGCTGAAAGGACCCAGATATAGCTGTCTCTTGTGAGACTAGGCCGGGGCTAGCAAACACAGAAGTGGATGTTCACAGTGGATGGATCACAGGGCCCCCAATGGAGAAGCTAGAGAAAGTACCCAAGGAGCTAAAGGGGTCTGCAACCCTATAGGAGGAACAACAATATGAACTAACCAGAGCTTTTGTCTCTAGTTGCATATGTAGCAGAAGATGGCCTAGTCGGCCATCAATGGGATGAGAGGCCCTTGGTTTTGTGAAGATTATATGCCCCAATACAGGGGAATGCCAGGGCCAGGAAGCCGGAGTGGGTGGGTTGGGGAGCAGGGTCGGGGGAGGGTATAGGAGACTTTCGGAATTGCATTTGAAATGTAATTGGAGAAAATATCTAATAAAAAATAAAAATAAAGTTACTTTTAGACTTGTGCTGTTCTGATGGAATACGATAACCTGGGTAGTTAATAATTACTTATAAAATTGATTTTGGGCAATTCTAACAGAGCCAAGTAAGTTCAAGACCAAAGTTCTGGCAGGGTTGGTGTTTAATGAGGGCAAGTTTCTGTAGTATATTGTATCTGGTAGCTGTATCCTCTGGAGAGGTTGAGTACCGTACCTTTACATCATAGAAGGGTCATAGCAAAATAAAGGGCATGAACTTACCTCTTCACGCCCTTTTGGTCACTAACTCTATCCAGAATGGCACCACTCTTCTAGCCTCATTATCTGCTCAGGCACCCTCTCCTAGAATAATCACAACACTGATTAAGTTTCCATACAGGAATTTTGAAAACATTTGCATCCCAGGATCTTCTCTCACTTCTATCTCAGTAAAGGAACATCTTAATTGCCAAATACTATATCAAGGCAGTTTCCCACTAAAACTGCTAGCTAGACCTTGTGGCTGCTCTCTGCTCAGAGTAAGGCATGTACTTTTTGAGACAAAAGGAAATGCAGTCTTTGTGCAAAAGATACAATTATCACTTTCATATATCTCATATTTTAAAATTGCTAAGCCATTTATTTAGACTAACTAGCATCTTGGCTGTAAGGTGGAATAGAATTCCTTCTGGGGCTTCAGATGGAACAGCCAGGACAAGTTCACTGCTCAGGAAAGGCTGAGGGCACCATACCAAACAGTCATTCGAACAGTCAAATCAGAGGAAGTGATTTTGCAAAGGGATGCTAATTATCTGCTTTTATGCCTCAAGGTTCTTCTGGGGATAGTATTTATAAATATGGTGAAAGGAGATGGACTGCATTGACAATTTTTTTCGTTACCTTTCCAAAATTGTTCATAACAAATTTCAGTCATGTTCACCGGGATGATTCTCTTATGTCCTCTCTCCCTCTCCCACTGAAAGGCCCCTTCCCAACAGGACCCCTCCTTTCATGCCTTGATTCTGGTTGATCCACTGAGTTTAACTAGGGTTGCTTGCATCTCCTATCAATTTTCTTACCTTCTACTTTGAAAAGGGAGTTTTAGAACTTGAGATTGTATTCTTTGCCAAAGAAGCCTGAGGGACATCTGTAGGACATCACTAAATGAGTGTAAATATTATCCTTGCCAAATAGAATCATAAGGTAAACTCATTTTGTAGAAGCCAAGGTATCTAACAGTGAGTTGTGTAAATACAAGTCCATCTCATCATTTTTTAGTTGGTTAAGTACTGTCTGTGCAGCAGAATATTAAATATAGCCCAAATGATGGAAATTAGAGGTCAAGTCTCCAAGATGCTACTCCATCAAATAGAAATTAAATTATTTTCATTTTTAAAAGTATGACAAATTATTTTAAAAACTCCCGAAGGCATAATAATCTCTCAGTAGTATAGTCATAGACTGCCTACTTGTGAGCAAAATAACTTCTAGATAAATTGTTCATGCAAGAACATCAAAGTAATCAAATGAGGTAATTTAGTTTATAGCTTTGTCTTTTACCAACCTGTTAAAAGCAATGGAATGTCTATCAAAGGTAATTGAGTCTGTTTCAGAATCAGTAGTATCTTTTTCTTAGAAAATTGTTAGGAATCAGGATAGATTGTTTCTGAACAAATCCAATTCAAATCGACAGATTTATAATAGACATTTGTCTATTAACCAAACAATGACATGGAAACTCTAGGAAACATTTTAAAGAAAAGAGAATAAGAATGAGACTTCTAAATTCACTCCTGTGAAAGCTTGAATGTGCATCAAAGCCCTGTCTCTAACAGCTCCCTTACTGAATAACTTTTCAAGATCAACATAGATTAAATAGATAGATAGACATAGATATAGATATAGATTAGATATATATATCAGTGCTTCCCAACCTTCCTAATGCTATGACCCCTTAATAGTTTCCTAACCATGTGCTCAGGTACTAGTTCTCCTTTACTACCAAGTTTTAAAGCTTTAGTCACAGCATACAATGAAACTTTGCTCTAGATATACTGAATTACTCAAATATACACAGTAAGCATTAAAGAGTATGCCTCCATTTAACTTTGCTTCTTGCATAATATCTCACTGATCATAATGGAGTATTGTGAGCATCATATGGTACTTGTCAAACCAAGTACCACTGGAGTACTGAAGGGAAGGATTATATACTGTTCATTATTCTGTCTCCAGAACATTTGGCTGAAATAGAAGGTTGTCTCAAAGTATATTGTCAAGAATCAAGGACCAGAAGAGTAATGTTTATGCTCATTCTGGCTTTGGGAGATCATGAATAATTTCTGGTTTTACTATACTCAAAGGATAAAGAAGCCATTTTCTCAGAATGCCTAAGTAGAGTTTACATGTACCTCTTTCCAAAGAGCAGTAGACAATCTAGAAAGCATTATGATCAGTGGAATATGCCAGAGACAGAAGAAAAATACTGTGTGATTCCATTTACATAAAGTTCTAGAGCAATTAAGCTCATTGCAGAGGGGAAAAGAAGGAAATTGTGGCCTAAAAGCAGAAGTGGTACAAAATGGAAATTTGTTCAATGAGTATTATGCTTGCTTGACAATAGGTTCTAAAGATTGTGAGCACTATGTCTATGTTTGTTTAGTACCTGGCAGTTTAAAATGTCAAGAAGGCAGATTTTATGTTGCTTTCTTGTTAAAGTTGAATCAAAACAAAATGTTCCAGAAAAATCTTGGACCTTGGTAGGTATATGATATAGCCATTAATTCAATTGCAATAATGGTGTAAAGGCTGTTTCCATGTGTTCAAACTTTTACTTTGTATATGTTCGTGGACATCATAATAGAGTTTGTGTTCTAATTTACTTTAGTCATTTCCCCCCCGATGTTTCCTAGTTCCTTTACTTGTTCTAAAAACAATCTGACATAGAAATGAACAGCTTTGAAATAAAGGAAACAATCTTTTCTCCTCTATCCACAATAAAGATTTTTAAAATGTCAAGGACTAACAATGCATAGGATGGATGTTCATAATCTAACCTAATGCTCTCTCTAAATCAATTTATGGGTAACCTTTCTCTTGCATCTATCCTGTGGAACAGTTCACATAACCACAAAGTCCTAATCAAAAATGAACTTGCTCAGAAGTTTCCTATTGATAGTAATATATTTGTTTTTCTGAATTCATATCTTAAAGTAAAGCAAGCATTGCTTTCATTCTAGCCCAAAGCAGCAAGCCCTTTCAATCCAACGCCAATCTTGGTACTCAAGACTATAAATGATTATCTCAGCCACAGGCAACATAAAATAAATTAAGTTTTAAAGATCATAAAAATAAAACCATGTGTCTAAACATATGGCACGCTCACTGGTGGAGTGAATGTTCATCAGACGAGCAAGATCATCCAGTTTGTTAGGCAAAGGAATCAAATATTTCCTGTCTTGGAAGCCAGAGAAATGAGAGCAATGCCCATACAGTTTACAATTGCGCAACCACTAATGTATCTACTCTCCTAAAAGAAAAAATGGTATAAAAGAAAAAAAAAAGTAACAACTAAAACCATATATGAGTACAGATTAAAATTCTAAAATGAGTATTTCAAGTGAGCTTAAACTTTAAGTACATATTCTTTCCCTACTAAGAAAACAAAATGAACGATTCTATATTCTAGAGATCAGATGGAAGCTATAATAAGAGTACAGAACTGGACATCCTCCTTTTAGTGGATCTTAAAGGGTTTAAAACCATCTTGTAAACCTGTCAGCGCAGAAGAGAAGCAGCCTGCAGTTCCACTCACCACATCCCAAATGTGTCCACCTGCAGGGAAATATACCATGCTAGCTGTTCACATCCTCACCTAGATAGGATCACATATCATTTGCAACTTCTCTTACATTTGAAGTTGAATAAAACTGGACTGAGTAACGCTAAGAGTAGATAAATTTTAGGATTATAGGATTTGGTAAAACCACATCCTTCTCCTTCCCTAAGAATTCACGGGAAGGACTTTTTTTTTCTATTTCACCTTTTTACTAAGTAGGGAAATATTTTATTAAGTAAACTGAGTGGGAAAAAAAAAGACTGAGTTTAAGAGTCTAAGGTCAGAAATAAGCAACATAGCAAGACCAGGTCTTAATATGAAAAACAAAAACAAAAACAAAAACAACAAAGCAGCAAATGAGACCCAAGGAACAAGTGAGTATGACAGCCATGAATGTGAATGCCATGATCTCCATAGAGAATCTGTATGCCTAGTGATCTCTACAGTATAATTGCATAAGAAAATCGAGTGAATTCTAACTTTCTCTAGGCAAGTTGTAGAAGAAGTCTACTCAAAATACAAGATACAAACTAATCAGTCTGAAAAGATTAATAAAACTCTCAAAAATCAGTGTTACTTCAATGACCTTATTTTCCAAGTGCAAAAGAACAAAATCAAGCTATTTGAACTTCACCAAGAGAGATAAGTAAACAAATAAAGAGAATGAACAGTGCGTGCTAATTTTTTGCAGCCTTGCAAGCTTTGGGGTTGAATCTAAGCTCTCTTGGCATAAAATTCAATGATGCAAGCGGAATTAAAATTATTCCTCTCGTACAATCATAAATAGCTTGATAAATCTGTAAGCCGTTTCCCTTTTTTTTCTTCTTCTTCTTCTTCTTCTTCAGGCACAAAGCAGTTAGGAATGAAATAAAATGATAGTGTCTCAGAAGAAAAGATCACAGTGAGGAAAAAAGCAGAGGAAAAAAAACAAACATTCAACACAAGCACATAGTTTTTGTTGGTTGGTTGGTTGGTTGGTTGGTTGGTTGGTTGGTTGGTTGGTTGGTTGGTTGGTTAGTTAGTTGTTGGATTAGGATATCATTCTGTAGCACAGGCTGTCCTAGAACTGTCTATGTAGGGCAGGCTAGCCCCAAACTGACAGCAAACCTCCTGCCTCTGTCTCCCAATTGTGTGATTGGAGGAGAGAGCCACCAGTAAGACTCTTAAATGATCTTATAACACACTCAAGGTTATTTTGATGTATGTATTACACTAATAATGTGCCCTTGTTCTCTTTAGGATGCTCATAGCATGCTCAAAACTATTGACATTTGAAAATGTCTTTAGAAAACATGATGGGCATCTGTAATATCATAGTATTTTACATAAGTGGTTAGTTACTGAATTAAACAACATGGATGAAGATTAAGATTAAGAGATAATTGGTTTAGTTTAGGGCTACTCATTTTATTTCTTTTCTTGGAATTGCACTGATTTATTTATTTACATGTCATTATTAAAACTATTTTTTCTTTGTTCTAAAATGAATGAATGTATCTAAGTTAAATTTGCAAGATCTAAGTCAGATATCTGGTAGGACCTCTTGACAGTATCCTATGTGTTATCTTGGAAAATCTTATCTGCTGGCCTTTCAAGACATATATGAATATTTTGTGAGTTAAATTTCTAGAAACAGCCTACATGAGTAGCTGAAATGTCTTAGAACTTCATTGGTCAAATTTCTCTGACATCAATTATAAAACCAGGCTACATTGATAAATGTTCTTTTATAATGTTTATTATTTTATTAATTCTTTCAGAACTTCAAACACCGTATTTTGATCATATTTACTTTCCACTTTTTCTAAGACCAACCCTACAATTCTCAGCCCACAACTTCCTCTTCTTTTTTATTTTAATAATTCATTAAGTCCAATTTGTTCTACCAATAGACTCCTGAGTATGGGGAGATCTACTGGAGCATCGTCAACTTACCACACATTTAAAGAACACTGACCCATTTTACCTTAGGAATCCTGGAAGTTTAACAGCCAAGGGTGACTTTTTTATCTGTCAACCTTCATTGCACAGCCCAGTGCTGTGGGAGACAGTCACCAGGAAGAAAGTGTTGGACATTGGTTCTAAAGTTTTGATTCTATCAGAAATTTGCATGTCCATAAGTTAAAGGTCCTTGTTCCCAATTGGTTTTTGACCTCTCAATAAAGATGCCAGCAGCCAGTGGCTGGGCAAAGGGAGACAGGGCCGGATCCTTAGAGTTGTATATACTAGGACATAGGAGGGAGGAGAAAGAGAAATTGCTATAGAGTGGTGGGATATGGATGGATGTAGGAACTACAAGTGATAGATAAAGCCATGTGAGATTTTTGGTAAGTGGCCACAAGCCACTTCCTCAATTGGGCCTAGGGTAGCGGGAAGAGGATTACAAGTGCCCAGTCATTGAGCTAGACAGGTTATTAAAAATAAGCTAATACATGTGTGTCTTTCATGTGAGGATCCAAAGTTTCCATGGGCAGGTACGTGGAAGTGTGACAGCAGGGAGCATTACTTCTCAGAAGTAGCTAAGAACTCACTGATTCACGGAAGCATCATGATCTTGTAACAACTCAATTTCTTTATGTCCATGAACAATGTATGTGGTATTGTTAGTGTCTATGGTTTCATGATTTACCAAAGAGTGATACCCCAGACTCAAATAGTATGTAAACACAAAGAGAGTTTTATTCTGCAGAAGTTCAGCATGCTGGGGTTTCCTACTACCAAGATAGAGAGACACCCAAATGAGCTCTGAGGCCTGATTTATAACACATTAGGGGATTTGAGGGTAGGTGACCTTAACCTTAATCTTGTTCCATCTCTAGGGACATTCTCAGGGTGTACACGCTAGAAACTGTTGCTGAGGAAGTTTGGAAGCTGTTACTGACTCATTGTCCTTACCTCAGGCTAGGTGGCAGGGCAGCTTCTGAGGCCTGGACTTGCCTAGATTTTTCCCAGTTCTTGGAAACAAAGATTTAGGCCTTGTCTCCTGAACTGCCAATTTGAAGCCCATCATGGAATCAGCCCAGCCTTCTCAGTATGTTTAACAACAGAACATTACCACAAAGTTCTAGTGGGAAATCAAGACAAATATCAATAAACTGTAGTGTTTGGAAGGTTCTCTAGAATACCTCTGCTCTACAACATGGGAGGTATTCCTTAAATGGCACAGGACACTGTAAATATTTTCTTTAATGCCTTATCTGTCTTATCTCACACCACTTTCTCCCTACTCCTGACAATTATTGATTTCACTCACAAAACAGTTTTAGTGTAAAAAGATGATTCAATAATTTTGTTGAAGGAATTTAGTATTTAATGATATGTATGCCTGAACATGGTCAACAAGGTATGGTGATTCCCCTGTAGGCTTTACAGTAGGCAGCGAAAAGCAATCAGGGGGAGGTAAGAATGAAACTTCACTCAGCCCAATTTTATTGCAACCAGCATTAGACCAGGGCTTCTATAGTCTGGCCCAGATCATTTTAGTTTAGCCATACTGAAGCACAGCATAATTTTGAAAGTAAGTATTCAGATAACAATTAACTCAGTGCTATGAGTACAACAAAGCTTAAAACATGTTTACATTGAAGTCCTTGACAAAGGACACGTGGTTTCATCCATAACATGGATTCTTGACTTAGACACAATGCTCAAGAAAAGGGTCTACAAAGAATGAGTGAGATAAATATAATGCCTGTGGGAGTCAGAATTAGCCCGGCCTTGAAGTCACTCAGTCTGCTGTAAAACACAAATGATATCACTCATAAGGATGGGCTTTATGGCCTAAAAGTAATGTTCAAGATTTTAAGGGGAAATGACATTGTTTAAAAGGAAAAGATATTATCTTCAATAAGTAAATTCTGGGAGATATGGGCAAATCCTGCCTCATCAGACAGAAAAGGATCACCAGGTTATACAGCTACATCATTCCTGGCGTTCCAGGAAGAGCTGTACTTGACCCTATATAAGCTTATCCCCAACCAGCATACAAATAAATAAGACTCAGATTATGGTTATTATATTTGGATTTTATAATTACATGTTAGCCCCTAATCTACTTTTCTAACTCCTGACCAGGCTACCTCCCGAGAAGTGTGACCCCAAATACTTGCTGTTTCATTGAATACAATGTGTTCATGTTACATCTCCTGTCATTCATGGTGGCCTCTCTCCTCTCTCTCCTATTGTCCTCTTCCTTCTCCTATGCTCAACAAGGTAACTCAAAAAACAAACAAACAAAAAACACACCTACCTTTAATCCCACCAGTAATTGACTGTAGCCATTTTTATTTCATCAGTAGTTTTAAATTAAGCGAGAATGAGAATGTTTGCACAACAAAAGCTGGTAAATGTGAGAATTCCCTCATAGTTGAAGACGTCCCAGTACAGAATTTAGCATTACAATACATAGCAACAAACTAATTAAAGAGTAGCTGCCCACCTCATTCCATTGAATAGGTTAACCATGTGTTTAAATTTCCTGGCTTCTCCAGTGTTTGTATGTGTGCAGGAGGCCTCTTTTCCATCTACAATAGGGAAATGAATGACATTTCACACACACACACACACACACACACAGTTTAAAGATACAAGTGGCTCAACATCTTCCACTAATTACTAAATGCAACTGAAGGTCTTTATTGATTTTTTTATAAGTAAATAACCTTTATTTTTCTTTCTTCTACTTGGCCACCTTATCAATGATGTACATGTGATGTGATACCTGTCTGGTTGGATATTTTAGCTTTGCACTTCATAACTGCTAATTTTCAGCAACATTTAATACTGCCCATGAAGTTTCTACTTATATATTTTATTTGTGAAGTTATTTTTAAAATATTGTTTATGGTGCTGAGTTGAATTATTTCTACTTAATTTCTTTGGTCTTGAGTTTTCATAATTTTGTGTTTGAATCACTGAATTTAAGATTTTTGTGTCCTTGTCATTCCTTGGGAAAGGATGTTATTTGCTAGAACCTTATACATTATTTCACATTTAAAGTGCTAAAATCTTTTATTAGGCCATGTGTCCAACTAAGTCACTCTGACTACATTGATTTCAACAAAAAGGGATTTCAACTATCATTTCTACATGATTGGCTATTAAGTGTGAACAATCTGTTCCAAAGAAATCTTGGATGATGAAATTGCAATGGAACTGTGGTAGCCATTGTAGCACAAGCAGAAGTCCATCTGTACTGACGATAAATAAGTCCATTAAAAAAAGTATTGCCAATATTCTCAAAGATAATAATTCAGTTTTACTTTGGGAATCTCACACAGCTGAATTACACCTTACTTAATCTCATTATCTTCTTTGGCTCCAGTGAGATTGTCTTGCTCTCAGCTGACATTTCTCACTTTCCCTTTCATAAGTCCACAAGAAATCATTCTGTGTATCTTCTATATAACAAAGCCTTCAGCAATCAAACGGTTTCAATTTCACCATTATTTCAATTCTGTGAGCTACACTTACTGTTGATGTGGATGGGCATCACACACTTGCCCTGAATATTCCTAGCCTAAAGTTTACATTCAGTTTTAGTTCAGTTTTAAATGAAAACTTTTAGAATCTTTGTCTTCATGAGAGAGAGAGAGAGAGAGAGAGAGAGAGAGAGAGAGAGAGAGAAGCATATTCATTTGGAGCAACTTTTCTATTATGAAATTATCATGTTCAGATCTGAATTCAAGCAAATAATAATGCAGACATCTCCTGTACACAGGATAGCATTAATGCTGAAGGGGGAAGGAAGAACAGGTTGTCTGTTCTTGTTCTAAAAGTCCTATATGTTGCCATCAAATACAGCTTATCTGTCTACATTGGTGTTTTAGAGACTAAAGAATCATGATAATTACAGAAGCAAATCTAATAGGAAGAGGTTAGCCCATATCAGGATATACCACAGACACTGTCCCTGCTGTTCTCATTTCCATGACCTCTGCCACAGACTCCAATTACTATTTGGTAGATCAGTATGTAAGTATGCAATAGGATGAGTGTCCTAGTTTTTTTTTTTTTCTGCTGTGAAGAATACCATGAACAATACAGCATATTGAGGAGAAACGGCTTTATTTTATCCTACAGGCTACAGGTTACAGCCCATCATCTAGGGAAACCAAGGCCATATCAGGACATACCACAGAAACCTAAGGCAGAAACCTGGATGCCAGAACTAAATGAAAGTATACACAGCAGTGCTAATTGATGTCATGGTTTCCAGGGCTCACTCAGCTTGCTTCCCTGTATAACTCAGGGCCACTACTTGCTCATTGGTGACATTAGCCACTATGGACTAAGTCCTCCCACATCCACCAATCCCCACACAGACTTGCCTACAGGCAACTATATGAAGATAATTTCTCAACTGAGAATAAGTCCCCATATCCAGGTAACTCTATTTTGTGTCAAATTGACAAAAAAAAAATCTAATAAGCACAGTGGGAAAATGGGAATCTGTGCTCAGATAAGAATGTAGTTGTGGAGAAAATTGAGCAATTATCTCAGTGAACAATAATCTCAAGCAACAGAAAAGGTTAATTCTGCCTCTCTCTCTTCCCCCTCCCTCTCTCTCCCCTACAGTTTCTCTTCCTTATTCTATCTCATTCTCTATATCCATGTGTCTGTCCTCTCCATGTATTTTATAACCTTTCCTTCTAGCAATCTTTTCAAAGGTAAATATTGCTCTTAGTTTTCTAGCCATACAGAAACATACATGTGCTATATCCTACTTTATTTTCTGTTGCTACAACAAAATATCAGAGTAGATTTTCATAAAGCAAATATATACAACTTGAGTCAATGAAAGCCCAAGATCAAATGTATCCATCTGTTGGCTTTCTAATGAAGGTTTAGTGGTTTGGCATCTTGGCAGCAGTACTAATGAGACATATAGACAAGACAGGATCTAGAGAGCAGCCAGAGGTCAAATTTACTGCCTTACAGGATTCCACTATCATAAGAACTAATTCAAAGTCTCTTGAGAATAACATGAATCCCTCCCAAAAGCAAACTCTTGATGTTGAAATCACTCCCTACTCTCTCCAAATATTTGAAGGTTCCCTCACATTTCACACCATGCACAATGCATGACATTTGATCAGCCAACAAATGAAGTCACATCAGCTCATTTGCTAACCTCTGTATTGGGCCATGATTATTTCTATTCCACTTGTTTTCTTTCCTTCCTACCAAGATTAGTGATACTTACTGAGAAACTACCACTGTATGCTGTTAAACAGTAACTGATGTCTTCTGCTTTAAGACTGCTAACATATTTTAAATTTATATGTATAGTTCATTATAATGTAGAAACAAGTGATCTAACTGTTCCTTCGTCATTTATCACATATAATATTCTTATGTCACTTCTCTGGTAGGAATTCTGAACAAGTTTTGTTCCTGGTTAATTTAACCATTCTACAGAAAGATTAGACGCACTCTATTCACAGACGGTGTGGTTATGAAATATATCTGTTTCTAGAACCTGCTATTTTCCTTAACAACTTGTAAGGTGCTGGGTGTGTTAGAACAAATATAACCAGGTTTTTGGTTTCCAACATACAGATCCATGAGGAGGACAGGAAGGTAAATAAGTGAAACAGTTTCACTCAGGAGTTTTAAGTTTTCTTCTAGACATGGTCGAGAGAAGCAGAAAGCTGATAGATACAGCTACCAAAGACCAGGAAAAAAAATATAGGCTGAAAAGGTATATTTGAGACACATTTGTGATAATCAGTCAAAAATGTAGTCCTACAAAAAAATCCTTTAAAGATAGTGTCAGGACAGTGTATGGCAATGAGAAAGGACAGAAGGAAGAGAAGACGGGGATAAAGGAAGCCTTGTTGACAAGGCTTCATGGATAGCAAACAAATTAGCCTTCCGCATCAGTATTGGTATCACGGTCAAGATATTTAAGTGTGAAACAGCAAGCAGCCAATACTGATGCAGAAGACTCGGAGGGAAATGTGGTGATCTTCAGGGAACCGGGGTCCAAAAATGCAAAGAGGCAAACAAGTGTCCCCAATAAAATATTGTTTTGTATGGTTTCTTGCTGTAAGAGTGAGAATCTAACTTTGTGAAGAAAGAAAATAGGAAACGCAGCAAATTACTGAATTACTCACTGACTCTGAATTTTTACTCCATGGAAAGTAAAAAATAATAAATAAATAAATAAAATAAGACCTCAGCTGAAATGCAAAACGATAGTCAAGATCCAGCATGTATTTGAGACACATACTTTTTTTTCCTTAGAAATGTAATTTAATTTAATTTAATTGAAAATAAGGCATGTATCTTTATTTTACCTTCATGTGGTTACAGTAATTGGGAAGAATAGCAAAAGAGTCCTACCCTGGTATGTCATGTGACATGTGGGCTTATGGTAAACTCCACAGTGCAATCTAACAAACTATTTAAAAGTAGAGATGCTATTCTGGTTCCTCTTACTTTAAAACATTAACTCGTGTTTTCAGCCAAGAGACTGCACTGAATGTTCTGTGATTATGGACATTCAGCATCCTACGGGCCATTTAAGTACCTTCAGCCTCAATTTTGCAGCTGGCAAACTACTGCTATTTATGTTTTCAGTGCATTTGAAATAATCTAGAAGTTATTTTACTTCCATTAGGCATTAAGAAAAGAACCAAATGTAAAATCATTACTTTGCCAATTTACTGTGGAACCCAAAGGAAATATCTCAAATGTATCATTTATTGAATGGGACTAGTTAACATTTTGGTCAGGTAAATTTATCAAATGTACATTAAAGATTTTGAGAGTTTTTCCACTTGTTTTGCTGCAAAAAAATAGAAGAGCTGATTAAATAGCTCCTATATGCTATATATTACAACCAGTATTTTGTGCCTTATAATCCTGAAAACAGCAAATTAAGAGTGAGCTAAATTCAATAACAATACTAAAATGTAAATTTATTAAATAGCATGCGTGAGTAATTTAAAATACTCAAATGTGTGTGAGTGTGTGTGTCTGTGTGTGTGTGTGTGTGTGTCTACAACCCTGGAGATAATAAATAGAAAATATAAAATGCAATAGAAATAGATCTTTGGTTTCATAATTGAATCTCTAGTTTTCTTAATTCATAATGTTCGAGGCCATGACAAAGGCCACATCCCTGACCATCCATCATCATCTTTGGCCATTCATAAGATCCCTTCAAACTGGTTCTAATTCCTCCATCTCTGTTAACTTCTCCTTTTCTCATGAAAATCTAGCCTTATATATTTGTCTTATTGGACATTAACAGTATCTTAAGTATTGCAAAAAACCATTAATGGCAGGCTTTCAAATTTTTTCTAAGCCCCCCAAATACCATTAGCACTGCTTGTCATGTGGAATTTCCCTTCCACATCCCTTCACCCTCCACTGTCTCATTCAGTGATGTACTATGGGCCACAGTTTTCACTTTTACACTCCATTTCAGTACGTCAATAGGCCTAGCTCTCTGCTTAAACTACTCCTTTTCTCTACATTTACAGGCAAGATGACTTGTCTCTCAAAAGCCAAGTTGTCTTGTCCATTATGTTGCAACTACATGCTCCTCTATTTGAATGTCCTCTTTGAATAACTCAATCTTTCTGTCTTTACTGGGGTCTTCTGCCTCAGTTTACACACAGGTTTGAATATTGTAGCAGATTGGGAAAAAAGACTTTATAATGTGATTAATATTAAGGACCATGAGATAAGTTTATTCTGCCCTGGATTTTCAGGAAAGCGGGGGGAGCCTTAAGCCCAGAAATATAGTAAAAGGCATGGAAATGTTTCCTTCCCCAAGCCTACATACAGGAAATCAGTCTTAACTAATGTTAATTTTTGCTACTTAAAGATTCTGATCTACAGCACTTCTAATTATTATTGGACATCACATTATTTGTGATTATGCGTTACAGAAGCAGTAGTAAACTAGCAAAGGCCTCATCTATCAAGAGAACATTTATGGAACCTGCTGCTTGTAGTGTAGCTATGTCTGTCTCTACTTCCACCCATACTTCTGCCTCAAATATGCATCCCCTGTTATTGACTGACTTGCTGTCTTCTTAGTAATGTGAACTTACTTTTACAGGCTTACTAAAACTATCAAAAATGCTTTAAACAATGCCTTCCTTCATAATTCCTAACAGCATCTGAAACACATATCCTGACATTCACAGATAAGTGTAGCTCTCCCCTCTTGTTAAAGAAGCTTCTATTTGTAGCAGATAAAGAGCATCGCAGAAAATCATAACTGGTTCAGCACAAAGAACATATAACTTAAGGCACCTGCCACAGCTGACATGTAAATAGTGCAACTCCTGCACCTAAGGCTTGGAGAACATTGCAGAAGAGGAATGTTGAGAAACCCAAGTGTCAGGAAATCTGCTGTAATGACAGGGATGCTATACCAATGATACCTTACCAATATGGCTGTCTAAACAAGACCCAAATAATGACTGCACTGATAAACATGCTGATGTGGAAATGGGGAATCTCACAAGTCTCCATCCTTAAACACAAAACTATAGACAACTAATGAGTTTTGAGAGAAGGGAACTAGTCGTCTCCAAGGATAAGCTGCCTACTTAGTTTTACAATATCATGTGGTCAGTCCTGAAATTACATACATAGAAGCAATATTAAACAGACTCAACAGATTGTATTTATATCTGTCTATGTGTATATATGTATACATATATATATATAGTTTTAATCTGACACATATTTTATATATATTATGATATACATAATATATGAAATATATATTGAGTTATATCTCAATTTAGTGTGCATTTTCTGTGTGTATAAATGTGTGTATGCATTATTTACATATATTTTTACACAATATAAGATTTACATATATTTTATATATATATACATATATATATATTCTGCAAGGGAAGCTAAGAACAAATTTATATATATATATATATATATATATATATATATATATACTAAGATTTAAATACACATACAAGATTTATATATTATATATATACATTCAAAGAACATGAGTTTGAAAATAAGTGGTCAACAGAAGAGGTTAGAGAGAAGAAAGGAAAAGGAAGAAATGATGTAGTTATATTTTAATTAGCTGTAAAACAGAAGCTTTCTTCTTAAATATACTGGAAGTTTCTCTTTATTTCTTCCACAACTTCAACCTACCTGATCACTTTGAATTTCTCTTTTGGGTTTAAATTCCTTCTTTCTTTGATCATTACTCTTGTCAGGCTAACACTTTCCTTAGCCTGGTGCACAGCCTGCTTAGATCATCTGAAACATGCTCAATTCTCTTGAAGGTTGTCTGAAAGTGAAAAGGATGTGAGTGTTCTCTCTCTCAGAAACTATGACACCATCAGTTTCTCTCTGAACATCTGCTTTACTCTCAAGATGATGAGACAATCTCTTGGCCCTCTGTCTCCCAAGAGTAATTTCTTTGACCTTGTGGCACTCAACTTTCTTAGGTGCTCCTGGGGCAATTAAGGTTTCTGCCTGTAGCTGTGAACCCAGAAGTCTAGAATGAGTAAGAATCTGAGAATGTAAACACAGTTTCCTAAATGCATTCAAACTTCCATTTGAAAGAGTTGAAACACCTAGGCTGTACAAGAGAAGAAAATTCTGCCCATTTAAATTCATCCTTCTTGTTTTCTTGGACTACAATTGGGAAAATTTGAACATTAAATCTTAAGCTACATAAATCCTTAAATCTTTGAGTTAATCATGTAGTCATGTTAGATGTTGTTGAGAAGCATATAGTCAGTCAAAGTTACATTTCTAAAGATTATGAAGTAATTGGAAACATGCCAGGTCTTAATGCCAAAGGAAGCAAGGGGATCTAAAAATATAAATGATCAGAAAGTTTTAAAATAAACCTAAAGATATTTTTAAAATTGAAAGTAATTCATCATAACTATTTTTAACAACTAGCCATTATTCTCTATTTCGTGATTTTCTCTTCTAAGTGTGTGTGTGTGTGTGTGTGTGTGTGTGTGTGTTGAAGTTTTGAAGCAGGCTCTTGTTATGGATGGATGCCCAAACTGGATTGAAAATCTTGATCCTTCTATCTCAGAGCCCTAAGTGCTAGAATTATAAAGTAGGCTGGGAATGCAAATAAACACCCAGCTGTGTTTTCATATCTATCCACACATTGCTCTGCTTTGAAGAAGGAAAGATTAGTTTTAACATTTTACTTCATTATTATATGTGTATGATGTGTGTGAGAGTATGGAGGGGGCATATCATGCCTACAAGTGTTCAAGTCAGGGGATGATATTATATAATTGGCTGAGTCCTTCCATTCCACCTATTCTTGAGTTTGGTGTCAAGCTAAGGTCACCAGAGTTAGGCAACAAGCACCTTTACCCCTTCAGCCATCTTACTGCCTAACATTGGGTTTTAAAGCCCAAAACTCAAAGTGAATGTACAGTCAGGGGGCTTACCCTTGATGGGAAACTCTAATACCCTTCCTTCCTTCATAGTCCATGACTCTTAGTATGAGCCACTTATTTCATTCTGCAAGGGGAGCTAAGAACAAATTTTGAACATACACCATGGCCATTTATCAGCATACTGTTTATTCTTTAGAAATCAAGGTACACATAAAATTAGGTTTTAACTTATGGAGACTAATTTTATGCAATTCCATGTTGTGTGATGCAAGGTTATGAATAAGTAGCCAATTTTTTTTGTTTTGTGCTTAAATTTGAACAATAACAGAACCTCAACAATGTACATAGTAAAGTATGACTCAATCAAATCACTCATCTTTGCCCCCCCTTTTTTTTTTAATACAGCCACAAAGGCATGTAGATGTTGAAAGAACAGCATTTAAGTTTCTGCACACTAATCACATAATCTCTACATAGTAAGAAGATGTCACGGGCATTACTGACAAAGGAGATCTATCTTCTAAGGAAACAGCCCACCATCACTATTGAAATAACATGATAAGCATGATAAGCATGTGCTAAATAGCAATGGCAGATGCAGGTCCTTTTTAAAATAACACAAAAATGAGGGTTTCTGGGATGCGTAATTTAATTTGCATCTCTGGGGTACATTTTCATCTTCTTGTCAAAGAATTTACATTCATAACTTGCCATGCATGAATTACAATATAAAAAGATCTGCATGTTTTTATTTGTATTTCTTTCTTTCTTTTGTTTTTTTCTCCCTAACCTAAAAGCATAGAACAATAACTTCAGAGTGCTGACCAAAGTAAGCAAATCACTTAAAATGTTTATCTTGTTATGCTAGCACAGTAATTGGTTCAATTTGCAAGTTCCAGAGATTTCTGGCATTCTAGTGGCTCTAATGTTTTAGAGTGTAGGTCCCTGCTGGCTCATACCTTTTCTAGTAAGCATTTTGGTAGTTACTACCTCTTCCCACATAAATCCTTGCATACAGTGAATCCATGAGCTCCTAACCCAGCCATGGGTCTTCTCTGCTCATTTTTGTTCTATTTCTGTTCTTCACTTAAATGGCAGAAAAGGAAGAGGAGTTTGTTTGGGATTTGGGTTGTTATTTTCTGTTTGTTGATTCTTGGCTCTTTTACCTTTGAAAGGATTTTTTTCTTTTGTCTTCATATTGATATGGCTTGCAAAAATTTACATATCCTTTGAAATTGTCTTTTCAATTTATTGTGTTGTTGTATTTAGATTTTAGTTTTCAAATTTGCATGCAGTCTAAGCATGATGCACATGTTTTCTTCAAGAATAGTAGCTTTCTCATTTATTGCAATAGATTTCTTCAGTTAAAACTTCACAAGTGGTTGATTTTTGATGTAACATACAATGTGGTGGTTATTACCATATATTGTCGAAATGAAAATAGTTTAGAATTAAGTAATTAGAATTAAATCCAATTTTAAATTCAACTTTTTGGCCATATATTATTATTCCACATGTTCAATCATTTGGAACAGTACAGATATCAAAGGACATTAAAATCATTGTACAAAGTTATATTAGGCAGTATTAGTTTACATGAAGTCTTATTGTCTGAGACTGAAGAACTCTAATGTGGCCAGACTAAAGTGTAAGATATGGAAGACACACTAGAGTTAATAGGTACTGTGTTCTCTGAATGTAGTGAGTGCAAGACAAACCAGATAAAGCACACAAATTAGTGTAAAATAGATGCCAAACTAGACTAACATGTTAAGATTTATTTACCAATACAGCCACTTTACACATAAAACAAAGAATTTTATGATATAATTCTGGATACTGTTCCTGATTGAAAGTCTACTTTATTGTTGCACCTGACTAATAAGGTTGTAGCCTATCACGTCCAGACAACTTTTCTGAGCAGAGTGCAAAATGAAAGACTCCCATTTTAAGCAGGGCTTCCTCTTCTCCTCCTGATTTGGGGAGCCTAACACACACTGTGCCTGAGGAATGACACATTATCCTTTATGAAATTATAGGTTCAACTTCCCAGAATTCCTCTCCATGCAAATGAGGTATCCCCAGCTTCAGCCAATGAAATTTCACCCTAAGAAGAACCCCTTTCCACTCTCCAAGATTTGTATATATTGCCCTGTTTCATCCTGAATAAGGTGTATGTGTACAAACCCACCCCAAATAAGGGTTTGTGCACAAACTAAGATTGTGGTTGTTTCATTAAAGATCATTTAAAAAGATCATGGTCTCATCTCAATCCATCATCTCTCATGGCTCCAGCCCCTTGCTTAACTACAAAGGGAATGAGGTCCTAACCATGGAGATTTGGGGAGGGAAATGCAAAAATCCAGCGATAACAAACCATACCAATCTTTTGGAATGAAGTAATAATTGCAAGGGCATAGAAGCAAAGAGCCAATAGAAAGCCATAAGTCTGCCAGAAGACAGGCGATTTTCCTTCCTCAATGGTTCAGTATTATGAAGTGTTCTACTGGACATGACCTATGTAAACCAGGAACAAAGTGATAAAAATGGGAAAAATATAATTATTGCAAGAAAGTAGCCATATGTTTCTTAACCCTCTATCCTGATAATAAGTATTTAAAATAAGAATCAAATTCTTCATACTTTATTCTTTATCCTAATAATCAGTATTTGAAATGTTACCACATTCTATAATCTTATAATAAATTATTCCCAGTTTATAAAACAGAATAAATAAAATATCAATGGATTTCATTATCATTAAAGAACATAAAGTGCTACTTGAAAACATACCTAATTCTAGCTTCTCACGCCAGTTCTGCTCAGGCCTGAGATCGCAGCACTCACTGAAGGATGACCATGGAGTTTACATGGAACCCCAGTACGATGCTTTGCTTTATGCTCAGAGCTCCCTTGCTTCTACTACAAATTATGTTTTCTCTGAAGAATAATTATTGTTATGATTTTACTGAAAGCACTTCTAGTCCAGAAATGGCGCGGTCTAATAATCACAATATTTCAGTAGGAATCTTTACTACGCATGAGTTACATCCTATGACTCCAGCGTATTAATCATAACTTGCCTTTTTTGAGCAAAATGAGCAGAAGACTACTCAGTTTTATTTTTCCATACCTGATTTGAATTTCCCCTATAAAAAGAATATTCAAACTAGTTCCCAAATCCACATATAGTATATGATATATGATATGTGATGTGTAATATATGATGTGTGATGTGTGATATGTAATATATGTTTGACGATTGATGATATAAAATATGTAATAAATGATTCAGGATATGTGATATGTGATATATGATGATATAAATATATGATATATTTATATATACTTATGATTGTGATAATATATGATATTAATATATGATATTGAGATGTGATATATTATTATTATATTGGTATATGATGATATATCATGTGATACAGATAAATATATTGGCAGATAAATATGGTAGAGAATAGAAAGAAGATACATTGATAGATGATAGAAAAGATATATAGAGAGATGAATAGATAATAGAGAGAAGAGAAGAGAAGAGAAGAGAAGAGGAGAGGAGAGGAGAGGAGAGGAGAGGAGAGGAGAGGAGAGGAGAGGAGAGGAGAGGAGAGGAGAGGAGAGGAGAGGAGAGGAGAGGAGAGGAGAGGAGAGGAGAGGACAGGAGGAGGAGAAGAGAAGAGAAGAGAAGAGAAGAGAAGAGAAGAGAAGAGAAGAGAGAAGAGAAGAGAGAAGAGAAAGAGAAAGAGAAAGAGAAGAGAAGAGAAGAGAAGAGAAGAGAAGAGAAGAGAAGAGAAGAGAAGAGAAGAGAAGGGAAAAAAATTGAGTGGAAGAAAGGAAGAAAGAAAGAGCAAGCAACCAAAGGAAAGAAAAGAAAAACTTCCAATTAGCTTAATAAATAAAGAAGCAGCTATATTGATAAATTATAGTCTTACATGTTGTGTTATAGTAATAGACAACAGATTGAAATAGCTTCTCTCCCTTCTTCTCCATATAGGCGGTTCTTCCTTTAGTATCAAATGTAGGAAACAGAATATTCTCCTGTACCTTAGAGAAGTCTTACAGCTTTCCAAACATCATCCCCTAATATCTTTCCTCATATACAAGATGGTTTAATTAAAAACTCCATATGTATAACACAACTATGACATTTCAGAAAAAGAAATATTAGTAATTAATACTAAATAAATATTTACCATGTGACAGACACTGTCCTGAATATATATATATATATATATATATATATATAATCAAAATAGTCCAGTGAATTTTGCCAGAAGGTGACAAAATTGAAATGTTCATCAGAGATTAAGTTCTAAAACACAACAATTAGTTTATGTGGAATATCAGCCAACCATTTGACCCTCTTCTATGTCTGAATCTAGTAAGTGATGCTCATTGGAGACCACATAGATTCGCAGGGCTCTGTGGATCTGTGCATTTAGAAAGGCAAGTAATTGAGGTGGCATTGCATATCATTGAGACTTCCTTACAAAATCATTTGGAAATACTGATTATTTCCTAAGGAGAAACATAACTTAAATCCTTATGTCAAATGAAACTGAGTTCACAATTTATGAAAGAAGAGGAAGTAATGTTCAAAAGGTTCTTAAAAGTATTTTCCCTCACTTGAACTCAATGAATCACACAAATGGAATCAAATATGTTTTTAAAAAGTGGATTGGCAAATAATGGGAGGCTGGGTAAGGAAGGAAACTGAGACTCTGAAATTCTAAAGACCTGGATTGAATCATGTTAGCCCAGCAAATATGGCAAGTAATTATGGATGATTTTAAATTAGAAGCACACAAACTGGGAGTCAGCATTTCCATTTTTAACATATTGACATAGGATGGTATGACAAACAAGCACAGAGAAGGGTAAGCCTTGAGAACTTGGCTACCGAACATCAACAATAAGGAGAGAATATTGAGTAGTTGTGCTCTTGGAAGGCAAGTACACAGTTCCTCCCCTGTGCTAACACTATCACAAAGTATTTTGGTACTTTAAGAAAGACTCTATCTTCCAAGTTTTTCTAGAATTCACCATTTAGCCCAGATATTCTAAAAATTGCTATCCTCAATGAAATATAACGACACATGCGTTTAGTCTTTGTACTTGAGAGTTGGAAGCAGGAAAATCAGGAGTAACAAAATATGGCATACATAATGGGGTTCACAGTAGCTATGTGAGATCTTATATCAACAAAACAAAATAAGGGCTATGGATATGCCTCTGTGGGTAAAGTTCCCATTGTACAGGCAGGAAGACCTGAAAATGCTGGGTGTGGGAGCAGTATATGCCTCCAAAAACTCCAGTTCTTGCCAAGGATACAGATAAGCAGATCTCAGTTTCACTGACTAACCAGTGTAGTCAAAGTCGTAAGCTTCAAGTTCTGTGAGAGACTGTTTCAGAAATATGATGGATGGGCCAGAAAGATAGCGCAAGGAGATAAGAGCACATGCCACTAGCCCTGATCACCTGACTCCAATTCCTGAAATATACATAAAGAGAGAAAAGAACTAATTCATGTAATATGTCCTCTGGCCTCTGCATCTACACACACACACGCACACACACACACACACACACACACACAGGGTTTAGGAGACAGAGACAGATAGAGACCATACAGATATGGAGACTGAGACAAGAGAGTTAGTTTCTGTCTAGTGGGTCTCCATAAGCAATTAAATGCATGCATATCGCTGTCCATATACCCTTCCTGCAGGCTAGCCTCCCCCATCTCCTCCATACTTCTTTCACTTGCTTGTTTAGATTTACACCAAGATATTTTATTGTAAAGGGTGTTAATTCCCTAATTTCTTTCTCAGCCAGTTTATCATTTGCATAAAGAAGGGCTACTGGTTTCTTTGAGCTAATTTTGTATTCAGATAATTTGCTGGAGCTGTTTGTCAGCTGTAGGAGTTCTCTGGTAGAGTTTTGGGGGTCACTTATGTATACTGTCACATCATCTGCGAATGTGTATACTTTGACTTCCTTTTTCTTATATGAATTCCATTGATCTCCTTTAGTTGTCTTACTGCTCTGGCCAGAGCTTCAAATACTATATTGATTAGATAGGAAGAGAGTGGACAGCCTTGTCTTGTCCCAGATTTTATTGGATTTACATTTCTCTCCATTTAGCTAATGTTGGCTATTGGCTTGCTGTACATTGCTTTGATTGTGTTTAGGTATGTGCCTTGTATCCATGATCTCTCTAATACCCTTAACATGAAGGGATGTGTGTGTGTGTGTGTGTGTGTGTGTATACTTTCCTGGTTTTTGTTGGTATAGAATTACTTATTTCCTGTATTTTCTTGGATGCAATTTTCCTCCCTCAGTTGGAATTTTACTTCTAGTATTTTCTGTAGGGCTGGATTTGTGGATAGATATTGTTTGAATTTGGAGTTATCTCGAAAGACCTTGTTTTCTCTATCTATGATGATTGAGAGTTTTCCTGGGTTTAGTAACCTCGGTTGGCAACTGTGGCTTTTGAAGAGTTGCTAGATATCTGTCTAGGCCCTTCTACCTTTTAGATTCTGTTTAGAACTCAGGTGTAATTCTGATAGGTCTGCCTTTCTATGTTACCTGGACTTTTCCCCTTGTTGCTTTTAATAGTCTTTCTTTGTCTGTACATAATTGTATTTTGATTATTATGTAGCAGGAGATTTTTTTTCTTTTAAAGTCCAGTCTAATTGATGTTCTATAAGATTCTTGTATGTATATCTCTTTTTGAGGTTGGGAAAGTTTTATTCTATGATTTTGGGAAAAATAATTTCGAGCTCTTGGAGCTGGGACTCTTCACCTTCCATTCCTATTATTCTTGGGTTAGGTCTTTTCATACTATCCTAGATTTCCTGGATTTTTTTTGTCATAAATGTTTAGATATAACATTTTCTTTGACTGATTATCAACTTCTTCTATTATATCCTCTACACATGAGATTCTCTCTTCCATCTCTTATATTCTGTTGGTGATGCTTGCATCCATTGTTCCTGTTTTCTTACCTAGGTTTTCCAACTCCAAGATTCCCTCAGATTGTATTATTTTCTATATTGCTTCTATTTCTATTTTCAGGTCATGCACAGTTTAATTTATCTCCTTCACCTGCTTATTTGTCCTTTTCTATGTATCTTTAAGGGATTTATTTTCCTCATTATAGACCTCTATCTGTTTGATTGTATTTCCCTGTATTTCTTTAAGGGGTTTATTCATTTCCCCTTTAGAGTTCTCTGTCATATTTATAAGATTGGATTGGACTCAAGGTCATTTTCTTGTGTTTTGGTTGTGATATCCAGGATAACCAAGACTTGCTACAGTAGAGTAGCTGTCTGTGAAGGTGTCATATTGTTCTGGCTTTTATTGATTGTATTCTTTTGAGACCAAAGCTATGACTTTGATCCCTGGATGTTCCTGTTACAGTAGGTATTGGGAGGTAGACTAACCTTGATGGTACTTGTGAGGCAATCCTGTGACACGTATCCTTAGGTTGTGTGGTTATGGATCTATGGTCTATATTTCAGGACCTACAAGTCTGTATGGTTCAGAATCCACAGATCAGATAAAGATGGGCAGAGATGTAATAGGAGAATGGAGGTCCACCTGGGCTAGCAGGCTGCTCAGGGTAACTAAGCTTGCTCCAGAGGACTCAGCTAGCAGGGAAGATCTCACCTCTAACATTCTAACCCTCTATTTTAATTTTATATATCTATTTCCCATCCTTTGATATGAGCCCCATCAAAAGCCTCATTTTGGCTTGCACAGTTCCTATTTCTGTATCAAGTTAAACATAGAAAACAAGAGATTTAAAGCTAGGATCCATATATGAGAGAAAACATATGGTATTTATTTTTCTGTACCTGAGTTACCTCACATATTATTTTTTTTTCTGGTCCTATCTATTGACCTGCAAATTTTGAAATTTCGTTTTTCATTACAACTGAGTAATACCCATTCATCTGTGACTGGGCATCTATGTTGTTCCACTTTCTGGCTATTTTAAATATAAAGTTGGATGTCCAAGTGCCTCTAGGGTAGGATGTAAATCTTTTCAAGTGTATGTTAGGAGTGATATAACTATCATATTGTAAGTCCATTTCCAGCTTGGTGAGAAACCGCCAGACTGATTCATAACGTGGTTGCACTAGTTTACACTCCCACTCACAATGTATACGAGTTTCCCTTCCATCATATCCAGTTCAGAATTTGCTGCGATTTGTATTCCTAATGATTGCCGTTCAGATTGTGGGGAGGTAGAACCTTAAACTAATTGAATATGCATTTTCTCCACTTTCAATAATAGGTTTTAAACCTATTATAATGCAGAAAAGGATACGCTTTATGAAAGTTTGAACACATTATTTTTGCCTGTTAAGTTTTTAAAAGGTTTTAGTGTATAAAGCCTTTTCATTTACATGTATGTTAATGCATATAGCTGGCATGGTTCTTATTAGAACTACAGAGTGGCTGCTTCTGTGGAGATAAAGGTAGAAATAACATTAAGCATGGGAAACAAGGAGGCCTTTGGCTTTATAGTTAATGCTGCATTAGGGAAGACATTTAATGAAATGCATGTATGTGTTTGTATACTCTAACTTATCTGTGAGAATTGAGACTCAGAGTTTATGGCTTGCAAAAGAAAAGAGAAAATAGAAAATAGCAGAAATAGAAATAAAACTTACAGTATGAAAAAAAATGAAATGTCTCAATTTTCTGTCTCTGATGAATCAAAGTAACCCTTAATTCATGCAATAACATTATAAAACAACTTTGCACCAATTACTAAATATGAAAAGTGGATTTCAATTCTGGTGGATAACAAACTTATGACCCCTGGGCTTGCTCAACACCATCAGCAAAGGGCAGCAAAAGGCTCGCAATCACTCATTGTTTGAGCTTCAGAAAGAAAATCTGTATGTCAGGAAAGAAATCATCTTTACACATATCAACCCTCTTAATAATATAATAATCATTTCAAGCATTATTATTACTCCTATTCTCTGTAATTGTATAACAATAATAGATCTTCATTTCTGACTCTCCAGAGAGAAGAGAAAAAAATCCACTGGGAAGATGATGAAGGAAATTAGACCAAATGGTCTTGATAAATTCTCTATTGTAATTTTAAACAAAGCCCTAGATACCATCTGACTAATTGCAGATATTTCTGGAAAGCTTGAAGGACTCCAAATAATTAGGTTGAGAAGAGGGAGAAAATCGGTTAGGAACCTGATATCTCCCCGGACACTTTGAGCTGGCAACTGGCCTACAGAGTGTGGTAGTGCTGACAGTGTGGGCATCAGGCAGCCCATCTTGGAGGCTAATTCAGTCCCAGAAGCAATGGTGTGTCTATCCAATTTAGGGAAGCATTTTGGCTGTGAGAAGCATTCAGAAGCAGAGCTTCATACGGGAGAAAAAAGGGAAAACTTGAAATTAAATTTAAAATGTATTTGTTATGAGCTGAATAAACAACAGTTTTATAGGCACAAGCTAAAATGCTCTGTCATTCTTCATCAGCACCCGTTACATTCAAATTCCTTTACTAAGGAATAAAAAGTGTCCAGGGGACTGATAAATCTTTTTGTGCCTCATTAAGTTTACACAAAACAAAACACAAGCAAACTTGATAGAGGCATCTCATGAAGATCTGGTTATCGTTATGATTTTCATCCAGCAAAAACAAATTACACCCAGTGAAAGGAACATTAATAGAAACATTTTAAAATTTAAGAACAAGATAATGATGAAGCGAATATCTATGTCGGCAGGAACAGGATGTCCACTTTTTTTGTGACAGCTAATGAGAAGGATGTTCTTCACATCTTCACATCTTTACTTGAAATTCTGACTTTCCTACACAGATCTGCTCATTCCTTGTTGAGGAATTTTATATAATGAAAATATGGCTGTCACTCTTTGTAGAAAACCATGCACAGTAATAGAAAAATCTAGTTCTATACCCCAGAGTTTACAATTCATAGTGTATACAACACTCTAGAGCTTTTAAATATTTCAATGCAAGCTTATTAGTTTTCTAAGGCTTTAGTATCAAACTGCTACAAAGTTGGTGTCTTAAAACACCAGGAAGGCATTCATTCACAGTAATGTGGACTAAAATCAGAAATAAATATGTAGGCCTTGCCTTTTCTCAGGACTCCAGGAAGCATCCTTCCATGTACTTTCTTTGCTTAGAGTTCTTGCTAAACCTTGGTATTATAGGTTTCGGACTTACAGCTTCATCAATCTAATCACTGCCTCCATTGTAATAAGCCTGTGTCCCTATGTGTCTCTCTCTTCCTATATGCACATTACATACTATGTTTATAGCAATCTAGTATGATTTAGGGTAATCTAGTAAGGCCTGATTTCTATTTAACTGTATCCATAATTTTTTTTTTTCAAATAAGAATTTATCGAGAAGCACCAGGGGTGAAGGCTTGCAGATGTCTTTTTAGATGAGACAATTTACTTCATCAAGTAGGTAAAAGGTATTTGGGAAGCACAGATAGTCCTGAGTGAGTGTTTGAGGAGCAAATGAAGTACTGGGTAAATATGTGTCATTGACATGGGCACAGTCATGTTAAAGACCCTGATGTCTATGATCCATAGGAATGGCGAAGACTTCCTTGGTCACAATCAGAGAATTACCTTGCTCTGGTCAAAGCCTTACTCTGGTCCAAGTACAAGTGTTTAAGAAAAATCAACCTGTGGTTACAGAAACTGCCAACCACTGTCTCTTCTAGGATAACCACAGCCTGAGACTGCTCCCATACAGAGATTCCCTATAGAGACTAAGTAAATGCCTCCTCATTTGGTTATATACAGTAAGCCCATTTCCTTGATTCAAATGTTTAAAATAAACATGCAGAATGAATATTTTACTACTGTTGGCAGTGATGCATCTCCATCAAAGGGCACATCATTCACCCAATCCCAGTATTTTTGGCACATGTGTCGTAGTGTCTTCCCTTTTCTTCTTATCTTCACCATTCTAATCAGGTCCACTCCAAAGCTCTGCAGAGAGTGGCAAAGTGTATTTGATTCTCCATAGTTGGAAGGCAAAATCAGACATGGACATGACTGTCCAAGTAATTGCTATCTTCTGAATTGAGAAATGTAGTCATAGAATTATATCGAAGAAAATCCTTGCACGTAGGTCAACAAATAACAGGCATGGAATCCCAGCATACCTGACCTCTTACCTTTATAAAAGCTGCAGAAGAAGGGCCCTATCAGGTCATCAAATATTCTATCCAGACTTTGGAAATAAAGTAGAGTGCTTCTTTTCATGTTTATTTTTATAATAACCTCTCCCAAGAGGACACAGCTCTGAATTCTCCTCTTGTCCTTGGAAGCCTTTCTCCTTCTGTCACCATAGTTTCTTTATTTTTAGAAGTCTACTTACATGCACAGTTGGTGCTGTAAGAAAACCCATGGTTCTTTCCCCACCCAGAGGAAACAACATTGCTACTCACCTTTACCTATGCATAGCCAAGGCCAAACATTGTAAGTACATTATAATTCAGAAAGACGAACTATCGCTCATTTGGAGGTGAACAACTAAGATGTCTATTTTATGATTTACAAATTATTCATCCTGTCCTTATAGTTTGCTTTCTTTGTTGTTGTTGTTTCTGTCTCCATCGCTATTTCTTTACAGAAAGGGAGGAAGAACAGGGCCTGTTTTGCTTTCTTTTAATATTCTAAGCACTTGCTGCAATGGTAATCTGCAAAGGACAGCAATAATGTCACTAGCCAACAGTTCATAGTGATTGTTTCATGCAAATGATCCTAAGAAGAAACTCTTCCAACTGTTTAAATTTGTGACAAAACATGTAGTTTGTTAATAAATGTTAAGCAGACATTCCTGTATGGCCATTTCGCAGAAAATTAACTAAAAACAGAAAGTTATAGGAATCACCCAAAGCCTAAATAGGTCACAGGAGTCAGGATTTGGAATCAATGTTTTCCCCTTTGAGACAGCGTTGTCTCTACATAGCCCCCATCCTGGCTGTCATGGAACTCACTATGTAGACTGAGCTGGCCTTCAGCTCAGAGATCCACCTTCCTCTGCCTTTAGATTGCTCAGATTAAATTCATGTACTACTACACATATGAAAGGATGTAAATACTGCAAGCCTAGCTCTTGAGTTCTTATTTTCTTTTGAACAGCATTTCTAAAAGAAATGATTGAAATGAAACTCTGGTTGTGCACAGCCATAGGGTATAAAGTATTCTTTGCTGACTAATTCAACAAAAGTTGTGTGTATATAGTATTCCCTATCATCTCATTCTCTGGGAAAGCTTTTAGCTAAAGTTCATTCAGTATGTCTTTTTCTGGAGATTTGATCCTCTTTGAAATCAGTACTCTCTTCAAAGTTTGTTGTGAATATCTAGCTAAGGCTCTGCTGCAAACAAGCACTTTCATTCCTTTCCCCCACAAAGCTCCATGCTCCACAGACTTCTCAATCTGCCCACATATTTTCAGATATATCAATCACCCTGTTATTCTTTCCTTCCCAGACTCCTTGAGGAATCGCCATACCTCTAAACTATATCTAAAGTATTATTCTCACCCTTCTATCTCCTGATCACGTTTGATGCCTCCAGTGCAACTCCCGTTTCCTGAGACTATGCTTGTAATCCACAGTGGAATATATTCTTAACTTCCAATGATTATTTCAACACTTTTTCTTTCAGAACAAAGTCTAGAAGGTCCTCAAATGACCAACTTGACCTATCAGGAAAAACACTTAGAGAAGGATGGTCTGCTTCTTGCTTAAGAGGTGTGCTTGTGATTATTTTGTTCCCCCTTTCTATGTAGGATTGAAGCATCCCAGAAATCAGAACACTGAGGTCAGTGAATTAAGTGTTCAAAGCCAAGCTGAGCTATCTCATAAAACTATGTTGTAAATAAATAAATAAATAAATAAATAAATAAATAAATAAATACAAATAAAAATTAACTAAATCAATATTAAAGTCTCCAAATTTAGGTCTGTTGCTATAAATGCCCTCATATAATTTTTATTGCAAAACCCAACTATAAACTCGGTTTTATACTTTTCCAACTACAAGTATTTGAATGATACCCTTCCCCAGACATATGCTATAAATATCTTTAAAATTAGTTTTCAAACTTGTCACTTGCCATGTGCGCCTTAGGGTCAGGAACTGTGTCTTTGTTTTATTCTTATTCCCAGAATCTAACTCAGACTTCAGGCATAATACAAGTGACTTTTATTTTTTATGACCATACCAATTTAAAAAAATAAATGAATATATAATTGAAATCACCACTAACTTCATAAAGAACAATAATTAAAATGTATTCTTCAAGAGAATTATAGTCATCACCTGGAGAACTGGCTCAGTAGATTAAGTACTTGCTGGTAAAATATAGATTTAGAGGCCCAAAACTACAGAAATGCTAGGCAGACATTATGACCCACCTATAATCCCATTGCATGATAGACAGATACAGGAATCTTCAGAAAAAGTTGAAGAGATAGACTATCTGATTCAGCAATTCTAGGTTCAAGTGATAGACAGTGAATCAACATTCAAGGTGAACAGGACTTTATCGTAAGACTCTACTGCTGAAAACACAGCATACTTTAGACCTAGGCCATACAGAAACCCAGATGGAGCTGAGCTAGCTGCTTCCTCCCTCCTGGCTAACCTCCATAGCAACAAAAGTTACCTTTCAGGCTCCTAGAAAAGTCATCGAGAGTTTTACCCAACTGTGAATCAACAAGCTGCAATAGTGACCAGCCAGGCAAACTGTTCCCTCTAGTGTAATAATGGCATAAGTGCTATGGGGGAAACCAAATGCTTTCTGTACAGAAAGGAATTTGTGCATGTTTCTATAAACCTAATCCAGAGCCAATGGCTGTGGAGCTTACAGGCCCAATGGGCAACCTCCTAGTCTAACTTTGCTAAACAGTCATGTTGCCAGATTGCCTTCCAAATACCCCTGATTATACTCGTATATTAATACTGTCCAGCTTTCTTCTGCGAAGGCTTAAATTGAAGTGGGCTGTGCTTAATGGAGAAACCTGTAACTGGACAATGTGTTTGGAGTGAGTAATGCTAGAAAGCTCTTGCCTAAATAGAACACCCATATCACGTTCTGCAAGGTTCAGGAAACCTGTGGGAATGGAGACAAAAAGAATGCAAGAGCCAGAGGATGGGAACATGTCTAGAAAAAATAATGTTTTCTGGACATGGTATAGGCATCACTGCAAGTATGGCTATCTGCATGAGATTGACACTCTCAGTATCACATCACAGGTGAAGCATTTGTGTCAATGTTACACCATGGCTCATTCAAGAGGCTTCATTTGTTCTTGGAAAAGTATTGGCAATTAAGAGTTGCTGCATGAAGTCTGACATTTTTTTCAGTAGTGTTGCCAATGAAAAGTTGTCCTTCATCTGTTAAATAACTTCCCACTAGTGCTCATGGGGGGAGCTGTAACTAAACTCAGGGGCCTGTGCCTGAAAAGTAGAAACCAAAAAAGGAAGAGAGGGATTTCTTTTTAAAACAATAGGGTTCAATGTGGGGAGGGAGATGAGAGAGGAAAACAGAGGGTGAAAATGATTTAAACTCATTACATAATTACCTTTAAATTCATTATATAAATGCAAGAAATTCTCAAGTAATGAAACATTTCAGTAGAGGGAGTGGTGTGTGTGTGTGTGTGTGTGTGTGTGTGTGTGTGTGTGTGTATCTGAAAAGACACCTGATAGCAACTACTAGCCTCCACATGCACATACACATAGGTTCTTGCACACCTGCCTGCAAACATGTTCCCATACATGTGAACACACATACATGGACATAACACACACACACATATGTGTGTGTGTGTGTGTGTATAAATGGCCAAAGATATCAATATATCTTTAAAGAGAATAATAGTCAAAATGAAAAAGAAGTTACCCAAATATCAAAAAATAATAATTCTGAAGATAGTGGTTTAAAAGCATAAAAGCAATGTCCTTTTATTTTAGTCATAGAAAATCAGACACCCTTGTCACAAGGTGGCTGTAGAAGCAAGTTAAAAGACACAGAGATCGGTTCAACTTCAGATGTAGCTGATAAAACCCACTGACAAATTGCTAAATGTCACATTCTTAACTCAGGTGGAAGATGAACTTTCAAGACTCCTGAAAGGAAATAGAAAGGTAGCTTTGTGCTCACAGAGGAACATCACTATGCATCGCGGAAGGAGAGAAGGAAAAATAAATATAGAGCAACGCTAAGGATTACAGGAATGCTTTCCTAAAGGGTTGCTACTATGTTATGAACCACATCCTGTCCTGTAGCAGAATGGAGAATATTTAAACTTTTCCCCAAAAATTCATGTACAAAGAGGTTCTATGGAAATGTGGGTGTACTCTGGTGGCCACTGAAGAGTGATGAGTAAAACATGCCTTCAATGTCTAGAGAGTGGGGTATAAATTGGCTAGCCATCTGTCTGAGAGAGATGTGCTACAGGTGAAGTTAGTGTCCACTTTCAAGGTTCAGCTGAGCAAAGGACATGGCCACCTAAGAGTTAAAAAGGACATAAATAAAGGGAAACAATTGCAAGGGTCTGCTTGTAGGGGTCATGAGACTTCAGAAGGGAAATGCTTCATTCTACCCAAAGGAAAAGGCCACTTGCAGAAAAGACTGCATCATCTAGGATGTGCCACTCAAGCTTCTCCTTCACATCAATTCTCTATTCCTTACTTTTCCCTCTATACCTCATTGACTTTCCTCTCCTGAAATCTCTGCCTCCTTCAACTTTAGGGGTTTCATCAGCTGTTCCAGCCATTTGCAAGGCAGTCTGTGGGCTTCCTTTTAGCCTTTCTAATGTGTCAGTAAGTTTGCTAACTCCAAAAGTCTATGGTTTAAGGTAACTAGTGTCTGTTATTGATGATTGCGTGAGTTGAATTTTCTACTCTTCTTGGAAGCAGCTTTAGGAATGTTTCGTGGTAGACTAGTTCACACAAGTGGTCCTCAATCTTGAGTGTAGACAAAATAGTTGAAAAACCAAAGACTTCATCTTTACACAGGAACTCTCAGTCTACAGAAGACTTTCATCTTTGAGGCAAAACAAATGGAATGCACTTTTCCTGCCTTTTCTTTGTGTGGTACCTATAATGACAAGGCATTTGAAGAGATTCCACCTCCTAGGCACAACGTCACACTGAAATTCTGACCTGTAGAGATAAGAAGACTTCTAAGTAATTATCTCAGTTTAAACTACAGAAATTACCCTACTCAATTTCAGATTATCCTAAAGAGTCATTCATTAATAATTTCTACTTTTTCATGCCCTTAGTAGATATTAATTACATTTTTTCCAATACTCACTATCTCTATTGTTTTTTTGTCTTCTCCTTTAAAATATATGCTCCTATGAGAGGCCAAAACTTTTAAATTCAGACTCCATTTTCAAGAACTTGAACTCAGGCAAACTAATAGGCCAGTACCTAGCATTAATTTCTAAGTTACCCCCTAACAAAACCCGAGCCTAGCTCCAGTCTCTAGGCTAACCCCCAACAAGACCTGCATCTCCAGGTTACAACCCCAACAAGACTACCATCTCTAGGTTATTAACCCAACAAATCTCAACCCCCAGGTTACAAGCCCACACCCAGCCTGCAGAGTGTACTGGCTGGTTTTGTGTGTCAACTTGACACAGGCAGGAGTAGTCACAGAGAAAGGAGTTTCAGTTGAGGAAATGCCTCCATGAGTCTTGAGTTCTATAAGAGAGCAGGTTGAGCAAGCCAGGGGAAGCAAGCCAGTAAGAAACATCCCATGGCCTCTGCATCAGTTCCTGCTTTCTGACCTGCTTGAGTTCCAGTCCTGACTTCCTTTGGTGATGAACAGCAGTATGGAAGTGTAAGCCAAATAAACCCTTTCCTCCCCAACCTGCTTCTTGGTCATGATGTTTATGCAGGAATAGAAACCCTGACTAAGACACAGAGGGAAACAAAAATCAAGTTTATGATTTAACTCTGAGCACCAGACAATTATGCTAAAGGATATAGTAGCTTTCCTATTAGATTCTTGCACACTCAAACCCCCCACCCCCTGCTTGCTACCTCGATAGATGGTCAGGGCTCCACTCTGCCAAAAACTGTCCTATGTGACAATGATGGGCTGAGGGCCCTAAGCTAGCTCAAATTGACTCCTGTTTGCTTTTTGGAGATCAATAACACTTCCCTGGCACTATACCTGAAGTATAAACCTTCTTTCACTAATCCACTTAGAGTTGTTTCTGACGTACAGTGAGAGTTTCATAAATTCTCAAATAAGTGAATAACTGACCTGTTAATAATACTCTTAGCCAAAGAAATCATCTCATTCATAACAGAACACCACAGAAGGATGGAGCCACATGGAAATGCTTTCTAGAGAATCTACGAAAGCTATCCTAAAAATAAAATTACATCTTAGATAAATAAATATTAACTACCAATCTGTAAAACATGACATTATTAATGGAATTATTATTTTCTTGACTTTGACATACTAAACAGTCATGAGTAGGGTTGACATGAAAGGAAATATAGTTTTATTTGGGTGCAAACATGAAGCATTCAAATCAGAACATATAGACTCAGTCTATATATACTCAGAACATACACTCAGAACATATGCACATTCTCCTGAGGGAAACCAGACTGCGGCTTTAATAATAAGTGGTTACATATAGCTAGCATGCTTTGAATGTAACCAGCAGGACTGAGACAAGTTCAACAGTAAGAAATGGATGCACATCAGGGTGGTCTAAGATGCTATAAGTCCAGTGGAATGTGCAGGTCAACAGGCAGGCTAGTCAATATCGTATTTCTCAAACCTTGCAAGGTACTGTTCGATTTCGGAAAATTGTTCCCTGTGGCAGATTCAGTTCTCAACATGATGTCTGCATGGCAATCTGCCCCCTATCAGCAGCTCTCTAAGGCTCAGACAGAAATTCTCCTCTTATTTCAACCATTCTTCAGCCTTTTAAACTTGTTTTATACAGTCAGATGCCCACGTCAGGGAAAGAGAAATGAAGCTAGGCTCCCCCTGCACCATCTCATGGTGAAACGACTCAGCAACAAAACTGAGCCAAGAAAGGAGAGTAATTACAGGTCAAAGGGTCTTGGGGCTTTTCTTTTAATTATTACATAAAATAAACCCTTTAAGTAGATAATTGGAAAATTTTGGTTGTTGGGAGCTGATGTGAAAATAATATTCCAATTCCTTTGGGAAATTTTCAGAAAAATCGTGGGCTTTTAAAAACATTTCATCCTGGAGAAAAAAAAATTGTGGTTCCATTGAATAAATTGGATGAATGGGCTAGAGGCAGGTATAGACAGTGCTCTATGTCTACATTCCACAAGCCATGTTTGTCAAACATCCTTGCTATGTGACTTTGCAATGAGAGACACAGCTGCAAAATGACTGGCCTATTCTTTAAGGATATGAAAGAATGGAGGTAACATTCATTAAATACATACAAGCAGGTGGATGTCGAATATGAGTTATTTCATGATATCTTTCTTAAGTGTTATAACCCAAGTATGATCATTGCCCATATTATGTATGAGGAAATTGAAGCATAGGAAAATATAATGACTTGCAATAGCTCAAAGAGTTAGCTTGGCTTAAAACTGGGGCACTTGCTGACTCCAGACGCTGTGCTTGTCTGTTATAAGTGCCGCCTTCGTGACTGAAGCAGAATCAGATATAAATCTTCCACTCAATTAGTTTATAATCTCCCAATATCATAAGACCTGAGAGAGGGTCTGTAAATCACTACAAGATACTAAAGGCTTTTAAGAGAGGCACTGGGTGTGCTAGAAGGAGCAAGGAATTGCTTACTGCTGAGGATCAGGGAAAATTTCCCAAAGGGATTGGAATTTTATTTTCACATCACAAAGTTGAACTCCTGGTTAGGGCTGCTTGCCTTCTTTTATTGCTGAGAATATTGCAAATTGTACATTTATTACTGTTGGTAACAGTATCAGCACCGAACCCAGTGACATCACACCTAGGCTTCAGCGACTGGCACAACTGTTGCTACAGCAACAGTCACCATATTCCCAGAATCTACTTGGGTCACCTCCCACCTTTACCTGTGGCTACTTCACTATCCATATAAAAGGAAGACCCCTCTAATCCATATCTCTCTCTCTCTCTCTCTCTCTCTCTCTCTCTCTCTCTCTCTCTCTCTCCCCCCCCCCCCACCCTTCTCCTTAGCTACCACCTTTGCCCTTCTCTCCTGCAATAAACCTCACTTGGAACTATCTGGCCTGGCATGGTCTGTCTGGAGCTACACATCTAACACAACAATTAAAATGTTTAAACAATAAAAAAGAAATCTAATCTGGTACCTCTCTCCTTAAGTTTATCTTTTTATATATATTTCTTAAGATTTAAGACAGTTTTTAAATTTAATATATATTGACCATTTTTGTCCCCTTCCCTATGTACTTCCAGATCCTCATCTTCTCTTCCCACCCACACTCCAAGTTCTCTCTCTCTCAAAAAAATTAATAAATAAATAAATAGATAAATAAAAATAAATAAATAAAAATAAATCCAATACAGCCTCAGTACAAAGAAAACAAACCACACCCAAGAAGAAAAACAAACAACAAAATCAATCAAGCAAACAAACAAAAACACCCACCTGCTTGTAATCAAATAAAAGCACACAAAAAAATAAACCTGTGGAGACCACAGTTTTTTTTTTTATCTTTGTCAACTACTCCTGAACATAAGGTCTTTCCAGCAGTGGATGATATACTTAGTGCCACTCTGTTGGAGAACACTGATTATCCCTCTCTTAGCTGGTATAATGTCAGTTCACCCTAGTGTCTAGGTATTCATTCATTCATTCTTTAAAAAT